>NW_013530935.1:1204020-1362228 GCF_000836235.2 Papilio xuthus | reverse complement strand
GCGCGGACGGAGTCGCGGGTGACAGCTAGTTTTATATATTAAAAACTTAATATGATGATTGACGAAAAACGACAAAGGAAACATAAATTGGTAAATATTGGTGTTTCAGATGTCCATGGATGTCGTTGATCACCTCGGTGTTCCCGCCGCACGTTTGCCTCCTTCTCTTAAAAAAATATAAATAATCTTACTAATATTATAAATGTTTCGATGGATGGATAGAATTATGTTGGAGAGTTTCTACAGAATAGGTGCACGGATCTCGATAAAACTTTGCATAATTAAGAACATAGTCTGGAAGAACATATAGGCTGCTTATTGCGTTTTTTTTCTATCCGACGCGGACGGAGTCACGTGTGACAGCTAGTAACTTAATATATCTATTTATATGTTTTCAAAGAAAATATTTAGATAAATTGTAAGAATAAGTGCAGTTCGACATTTGTTAAATTATAGGAAAAAGAATAGAGTACCAAAAATTCAATAACGTTTCATGATGTGAATTTATTGGAGTCGAAAAACTGAAAGGCTTGGACAAATACCGTAATAATAAATGTCTGAGACCTCGCCTGGAAGGTTATAGAGACGATCCCTTACGCTCCAGGAGGCTGACAATGGCGACATTTACAGTCCATTGTGGATATGTTTCAGGAATAGGTTTTTATATATTTTTTTTACATGCTCTTTTAATTTTTTTTTCAGACTTTTTTTTAAATAGTCATCTTTCTTGTTCTTAGTAAGTAGTTTTTTTTTTAAATCTTAGCAGATTTGTGTAAATTTACAAATATTTCTTATACCATTTTAACTAAGCTCTATTGCTTGTGTTTACAATAGTCGAATGTCGGGATTCGAACCCCCGATCTTGTGGTCGAAAATTCGTACCCTTAACCATTAGGCTACTGACGCTGTAATTTGGCGGTTAATAAAATGCTTCTTACTAATTGAATTGAGAGTAATTTATAGTACAAGAGACGACGCGTTCAGAATTAATTCACTTAGCATTTATATGCATGGGTAAAATATTTCAGGTCTGTATAAAATATGTATAAAAATGTACAAAATACTAAAATAGTAGTCTATAAAGAGCTGTTATAAATTGTAGTAAATTCAATTTACGATAATGAAATTATTTTTCATATTCTTTGAAGCAGCCGTTGACACAGAGACGAGCATGAATTGATAATAAAGCGCTGCAGCATCTGCCACGCGGGCGATCAACGAGACCTCACTAATTACGAAAGCGCTTTATTCTGAACGAGTCATTGTGCATTCACAGCGACCTCTTTGTTTGTAAGGTCTATAATAATTCGATTTATACTCTACCATTAATATAATAGTCATAGGTTATTATTAAGCATATTTCTAGTATTACAAGGTTAACAATTTTGACAATGGTAGAGTACGCGGCAGCATTACTCGCATTTCCTGCACTGTACGAATGTCTTTTGTTATACCTAAACCTACGTCTAAATTTAGCCCTCTCTCCCGTTCCACCCTTTTCTCATACGGAAAGTTAGCAAGGTGAAGTTAATCTAAAGTAGGAGGGGGCTCATACGAAGGGGAAAACTCTTTCTGCGCGTCATCTCTTCCATCGATTAAAGGTATACAATGCTTCTACAGATGTCTACGGGCGGTGGTCGGTTCGCTATTTCAACAAATTCAAGTGGCCGCTAGCGCCACATTGTAATACATAAAAAAATGTCTCTGGACAGCAGTTATTTTTCGTGGCCTTAAAGTGACGGCTTACCACTATCTTCTAGTATAGAAAAAAAAGTAAGTAATTTATGCTCTAAACGGAGCTATGTGTATACAAATAGTTTGTATACAGTTTACATGTCGCCATTGTTCTCGTGTATAATTGAAAAACAATCAGAGCGATTGTCAGGTATTCCCTGTGGACTCAAAGTCCCGCTCAGTTTGCCAACCGTCTGATAACTGTTTTAAAATGTTTATTTTATTATAAATGAATAGCATTAAACGTAAACATTTACCCTCAATTGTGTTTAACGTACAACAATGAGTATTAAAACTGGACGAGACCTGTACCAAAACATATGCTATCTCCGGTTTTTCTAGAGGAAAAACAAGGATGATATTATGTTACGTAATACGTTTCGCTGGTGAAAACTCAAAAGTAATAAATCAGGCTCTATTGTCACTTTATCGAGACATAACCGTAGTAATATTATTTCTCATTAACCTATTAATTTCAATCATGTTAAGTTTTTTTTTAATCTAACCTATTACAGACTTCTCAGAGAGAATGAGATGTATAATAGAAACAAAATATTTTATTATCTTTTTATCAAATTACTTGCAAATAATAATTGTAAATTTTATAGAAATGCTTACATTTACTTCGAGTAAAATGCAAGTTATCGCAAGTAGGTTCGTAGTCTTCGATGTTGTAAGCTTTTATTTATCAGTGTTTTGTTATCAAGTATACTCTTGATAATTGCAAACTCGATACTACTTCATTAAATTAATTGCCGACAACTTTACTAACAGCGTTTACGCTGGAAGTACATTTTGATTGATGAGTTGTAATGTGCGTACACGGGTAACATATAGCATTTTATGTTTTTAAATTATTTTATGTATTTAAATTTCATAGTATGTGATAGAGTCTTTTATATATGTACGGCGAAGGAAAACATAGGGTCACCGCACACGGGCCACCGGCCACAACCACAAAACGCCGCCACTGGCATATTTCCTGTAATTTTCATTCATTTTATATGGACGCGCCGCACACGGTTGGCGCCGGTGGCGGCCACACGCTACGAAATCGTCGCAGCTTGCTTCTTGTTGCTCGCACTGGCCACTAAACGCCGAGACAAAAAGCCGCCACACGCCACACGCGCGATTCCACGCCCCTCTCTCCCTTGCCTCAGTTAACCTGAAGTCGATGGTAACGCATGCACGTAGTCTGTAGTTCATATAGGTAGATAAATATGGATATAGAATTATTTATATCAGAGATACAATCCTGTCCTGCGATTTGGAATTCAAAAAGTGATAGTTAAAAAAAAGTAGCAGCCACCGACCGCAATCGCCACCACCGACCACAAGTGGCTGTCGCGCGCTTCAGCTACCTTTGTAGCCGCTTCTAGCTTCTCGTGGCGGCGTTTGTGGCTGTCGCGTGTGGTCCGTGTGCGGCGACCCTTAGTGATGAAACCTGCACAAGTTTATGAAGAAATTCAAAGATATGTATGAAGTCAACCCGCCAAAGCCAGCATAGACCATGGCCTAGTAAACCCCTTATTTAAGGTAGGCACCAAGCCTCTAAGTGGAGACGTATAGACTGATGATGACATAGTGCTTTAACCTAATTCTATTTTTTTTAGAAATTATTTTTAAAGGCATTTAAAACTAGACACACTTTATTATTATTTAATAAGCATTTTATTCTTATGTTATTTTATATATACCTCAACAAAATTGTAGTCAAGGTAATTACAAGTCGTTACTCTACTAAAATGGGTAAAAACACAGAGCAGTAAAACTGCAATGTAATTTTCAGAAGGCAACGACAAAATACTTCTACTCTGTAGTTTGGACACACTTTTATTACTTTGTAAAAGACATTTACTTTGTTTTGTGATAAAAAAAGGGAAATCAAAAAGAGGTAATAATATATTTCGGATTGACATTTGAGAAAAGAGATAAATTATTCAAACTTTCGTGGGAGTTTATTATAAACTTATATAAAAACTGCTAAACACTTACGTATATTCATCCGGTGGCGGCACCGACTAGTTTCAAGCACATCGGGAGCCCTTCATCAGGTGAGGGGTTCAGAGGTGAGGGGGCCTGCCGCTCACCCAGCAGTGAGCGACGGGCCGCGTCCGCGAAATAATTCCAGTACCACTCATCCTGATGAAGGGCCCCCGATGCACTCGAAACTAGTCGGTGCCGCCACCGGAAGAATATTCGTGAGTGTTTAGCCGTTTTTATATAAGTTTAAAAGATATAAAGTTCTAAAGTAAAAAGAAATTGGAAATATAAGATTAGATAAAAGATAAAAGGGGAATAAATTATAATATAAGCTCTACACAGGAGAAAAGACAATAAGTGTTATAAAATATTTTTTTCCTGACAAACGATCTATCAAAACACAGAGGAGGTGACCTGCAGCCTCCCCTCCCTTCCCCGGGGGATGACGCAGTAATTTGCTGGCGAGTTGTCCCCACTCATGCGTTTTTTTTTGTTTATCCTCTGTTATGTCAACTCTGAAGGTTTTTGTTTCATTTATAAGGATAAGCAAACTATGAACTATTAGTTTAGATGTTAAATATGTTTAAATCTTAGTATATGTCAAGTCATTCAATTAGTCGGTATACTTATAAGTTTTATGCTGACAGAGACAAAAAAAAATTAACAAAAGGATTGTTTTTTAAACAATGAGTTAACAATTTTAAATCGTCGTCATCATCATCATCATCATAAGCTCACTATACGTACCAACCGAGGGGCTCGGAGCCTACCCTAAATCAAGGGTGACTAGGCCATAGTCAAACACGCCCAAAGCGGGTTAAATTTCTTCTCAGATATGTGCAGGTTGCATCACGATGTTTTCCTTCACCGTAAGAACGTCGGGTAAATGTACGTATGTAAATCGGGAATCGAAAAACACATTGGTACATGGCGGGATTCGATCCCAGGACCTGCAGATTGCAAGTCAAGTGCTTGACCCCTGAGTCACAGACGCTCTATTTTAAATCAACTACTTTTGAAATGGAAACCCAACATACGTTGTGTTATTTTTGTCTACAAGATGTATATAAACATGGCTTTACGTATTTAAGAGAAATGTTGGATACGGTCAGGGATCTATTTCCGTAACACTGAGCCGATGGGGTCCCAAGATAAATATTATCGAGCGAGTTTGTGGTCCGTAAAGCTACGGACCTCGACGTTTGCCGCTCCATCGGCTAGGGGGACGTTTGACGTTAACTGGCTGGATTGACTGGTCATTTAACATGGTTATAAAAAAAAGAACCGTTAAATACACGCAAAACGGTTATAATTTAACTTACTAGGTTATTTCCGTATATCTCTTTAAACAATTAGGTACATTATTACAACACTTAAATTTCTTTATAATACAATGACATACTGCCATACTTAGAGACGGTAATTGGGCACTAAGGAAGACCATTTAAAGTCGCTGATTCTTACTAAGCTTATACAAAGTCTTAAATATTGAAAATAGTTTCTATTATTAACTACGATATTAAAAACGTGTAGAATGGAATCATATTTCATTATCTGTCTTATAATATTACTAATATTATAAGTGCGAATGTTTAGACAAATGGATGAATGAATTTATGTTTCTTTGAAAGTATCTGCAGAACGGTTGAACGGAACTTGATGACATTTGACATGGATGTAGAACATAGTCATGTTTTTCTTTTAATCCTGCGCGGAGTCGCAGGCGACAGCTGGTCTTTATTATATATATATATATATATATTTGAAGGATTTTTGTAACTAAGAAAAAGTTATACATATACAAAATCGTTTGTCGTCATAGTATCACTTTAGTTGTGTACGCGACAGTACAAGGCGAGAAGCTGCGGGCGACGACACTTATGTAAACAGTGTACAAGTACAGTCGTGTTGACTTTGTTACAGTTTGATTGTCGCCGGGATTGCAGTGTACGAGGAATTTGATGCTACTAAATATACAAACAACGTCTGTACGCAGAATCTAATTATTCCACTTAAGATATAAGATAAAGTGGGAATACAGTTTTCGTGTTTAATTCTTGAATCTTTAATACATAAAACATATATATTACTTGAAAAAGTTGGGGAACCTCCATACTTTAATAGGAAACGACAATGTTACAGTTTGCTTTGGCCCAAACATTGTCGGATCTAGCAGACGGCGTCCGAAATATGGTGCTAAAGGCTTTGTAGATATTAATTAAGTGTAAATATTATCGTTTCTTTTTTGGTACTATCATTGCTTTTTTTATTTTTATATCGCTTGCTTGTATGTTTATAGTTATAATTAGCTCCTAAGTTGATTGTTATGGGACTGACATGTTCAAAAGAACAAAAGTCCCCAAAAAAATAGAGAGAAAAAAAAATGTTACAGTTGTAACATGAGTGTTTATATTGCGTTCTTTTTTTAAAAAACCAAAAACATATTGTGTTTTTGTTTCAAAATTTCGGTAGTAAAAACAAAGTAATATTCCTCAATACTTGATCCAGTGTTGTGATACTAACAGTGTAAATGTAAATGTTGCTTAACAATGCCAGCAATGAACATTATAACAACATTCCTGTCACGTAGCGCTACCGAGGCGCCACCAGTTAATTACTAATTGCCTTGATCAGGGAAACCTATTGCACCTCATTTCATGCTCGTGCAACAATTTGAAAACCTTGAAACAGTTCTCTTTCAGAAAAAAAATACTGCTTATTTGTGATGGAAAGTTTTATGTTTGTGTATGTATTTGTCTAGACACAAAATGAATATATCTAATTAAGTTGACCGATGCTGATGTGTAAAATTAATCTTATTCTTCCTTAGAATTTTAGTGAAGCTTTTTGTTTTTTTATTACAAGTTTAAATTTTTCAATGTAGTTGTATATTTTTGGTTGAAACAATCACTAATATCCTGCCCTTTTCCCTTTATAGTGTGCTAGTATATTTGAAAAGGTATTTTTAATAATATTAAAAAATAGTTTGCTACACTAGTAACTTGTTTATTTTGTTTTGTTTCAGTTTTCATTGTACGGATCTCTAAAAAGGCTTTGAAAAAAGGCTTCGCTGGCGTGCGGCGATACAGTGTTGAATAGTAACCCGGGCCGTAGCAATTAGCAGTTAACTGTGCGCCGCGTTAACGCAACGTGTTCCGAATGTGCTACGCCGTAGGCACGCGTAGCTACGTATTGTTAAGCTACGTGACTAGTAGATGCTGTAACACAAAGTAATCTTACCATCGTACTTTTAACTAATGTTATAAATGCGAATGTTTAGATGGATACATAGATGGATGGATGGATGGATGGACGAAGGGATCTCCAGTACGACTGAACGGATCTCGATGAAATTTGGCATACATATAGCCTACTAATCATGTTTTTTTTCAATTCCGCGCGTACGGAGTCGCGGGCGATAGCTAGTCAAAAATAACAGTACTATAATTCTGAGCTTTAATACAACTTTTAATTTAAACTTAATTATTGTTTTGATTTTTTAATTATTATCTGAATTATAATAAAAATTTACGCCGACATATTAGGCCAATATTTTTCCATAAAATAGTGAACATTTTGAAAAATATGGGGCTATTAAAATGTTAATTAAATAATCTGAATTTATATTTTTAAATTTATAGAGAGTTGAAACTAATTGTGATGGAGTTAACATGAGAATATGAAGTTAACAAAATCGAGTGTAAACAAAATCGCATAACGAACTGTGCAAATTGATTTTCACGTTGAAAGATTGATGGCGGGTAATCATTCGAGCTCTTGTTGGTTCTGAAATATTGACGCTCGATTGATATACGTGAGTCACGAACATACCAGACTCACACACAAATTATGTACAAAAAAAGAAATATTTTTAATATTAAAAATATTAGTAGTGTTTTCTGAACTTATGTGCTAACTAGCTTTCGTACGCGACTCCGTCATCGCTGAATTAAAAAAAAATAGTAGCCTATGTGATATTTCAGGCTATGTTCTCCATCTATGCCAAATTTCAGCGGGATCCATGCAGCCGTTCTAGAGATACCTTCAGACAAACATTGGTCCATCTAAACATTCGTATTTGTAATATTGGTATGATGGTAAGAAGTAAGATATTTATTGTAACAAAAGATCGAAAAATCATGCTGTAGGATAGGATTTAAGATAATAGTTGATTGGCATGATTCAAACCCATGATCGCAAGATCGGTAGTCTACATCCTTCAAGATTACGCTCTTAGGATTTCGCGCGCTTTTTGATATACTCAGCGAATTAATGTAAAGACAAGTAAAACTACGATATTTATAAAGCGACAATTTTGTAGTTTTATCGGAAAAAGATAAGTTTATGGGACCTTAGCATAATAAAGTATCATATCCTTTTATTCCAGCTATAGTTTAGAATAATAAATCACGCTGTAGATATTTTAATTGCTTTTCACTGTAGAAATATCTGTAAAAAGGTGACAAAATATATGGTACTCAGCATAAACATATCAATATGTTTTTCGTAGAATTTTATCGTCAGTGAAAATAAGATAGTCATAATATTAAGGCAGTAATTTAATTTTAGCTAACAATAACTTTTGTTTACAATGTTTCCAAGGTTATTTGGAGTGTTACATTAAAAGAATACAGAGTATAAAGAACGCCGGGAAATTGGAAATTAAAATTTCACACTCATATGTGTTACTTTCAGCAAATTTCATAAATACAGCCTCATACTGTTTACTCACCCTCGCTTGTTGAACGACCTTATGACGTCACAGCCTCTTTATCATACTGCCTGAATTCCAAGGATAAATACAAACGTGTTTTGTATATGTAGTAGGTAGGGTCAGTAAATAAAAGACTCAACTTGTCGAAGTATGTTTAATTAAATATTTATTGGATTTTAACAAATACATAATATATCTTACTAATATAATAAATACTAATGTTTGGATAGATGGATGGATTGGATGGAGAGATTAACTTATTCAAATTTTCGTGAGACATTATTATAAACTTATATATTATAAAAACGGCTAAAACACTCAAAACCGGTGACGGTACAGCAGCAGTGTTTTAGCTGGATGGATAGATATTTGAATAATATATCCAGAACAGCTACATGTAGAACGTAACTTGGAAGAACACATCATCATTAACCTGCCCTTATCCCTATCGAGGATCGGCAAAGTATGTGCTACTCCTCCATACATCTCTATCAGCCGTCATATCCGAGTCTACCCCCTTCTTACGCATATCCTCTTCCACACAGTCATTCCATACTTTTTTGGTCTTCCTCTACCTTTGTAGCCATCCATATTTAATCTCATTACTTTTTTGCTTATATCATCATCATCCCTCCGCATAACATGTCCAAACCACGCTAATCTTTTACTCCTTAATTTCTCGATCACTGGCGCTACTTTCAAACTTCTAATAAAAACATTTTTTGTAGCTTGGAAGAACACATAGGTTACTAAACCAATAGTTTAATTATATATTATTTGTTATAAAAATCGTTGATCGATTATTTTAATAATAGTTATTCTTTACGATATTTTTAATAATGTCAGGCACAAGTCGAAGTAGATTTTCATTTTATCGAGTTAACTAAGAGAAAGGCGTGGATGGGCAGTCTCTGATAGTAAATATCTTGGGATTTGTGGCCTTAACGACGACACGATAGCAGACCCAAGCGTTCGATGTGTCCCCAGGCTGCTTTATAACAACACGAGTTTATACGCTACTTAAGAATTATCTTCAATATTTTCTTGCTTAAGTTAAGTACTTAAATAAAATATTTACTTACTTAAAAATCAGAATATTATTAGAGTATTAATTATAGGTACATGTAATTTGAAAGGTGGGAGAATAAAGTATAGAATTCTGAGTATGAATTCTTTTTAATAATTTATTGAGGTCTTTGACCCCCACAAAGCTTTACATCCTCAAATGTTACACCCTTTATAACTGACTAAACGACTACTAATAATTAAACTGATTGAAATTACTCTCTTTCCGAGAGAGCTGGCGAAACTGGCCTGCATGTATGCGTAGAAATATGAATTTAGAAGAAGCGAGAGAGTTGTTCAGGAGGTCTCTGCCTACCCCTCTGGGTTTCGGGCGCATATAGTAACACAAATTATTTGTGTAATCATAGATCAACTATCTTTAAAATATGCAATACACTTTCGATATATAAATAAGAGTTTGAAGGTGATGACCTTTTCAATCTCTCAATGATTCCTTGATTTATTTACAGATAAAATTACTATAAACATAACTTGAAACACTAAACATACATTGACATAACATACAAGGAAAGGAAAACAATTTAAACGATTCTCAGACAATGCTGTGTTTTGTATTCTCTTGTAGAATCCTTGCATTGCACAGCGTCTGTAATAACGTAAACATTTGAAAAATGCAAAACTAAATTGTAAAATCTCCAGTCTTGTACCGGACAACTGAAGCAAAATGAAATTTCTATCTCGGGATTCATACAGTTATCTCAGATATACATAATATGTTAGGTTTCATACCTTTATTGATGCTTTATTTATTTCTTAACGAATTAACTTAGTGAGTAGAATGTGTTCTTTCAGACTATGCTCTACATGCGTGCCAAGTTTCATCAAGATACGTTGTGTTGTTCCGGAGATTTCTTCAAACAAATATCCATCCAAACATTCGTATTTATACTATTAGTAAGACTCCATCCACACCATCTCGATGGCTGGCAATCCACAACCGTGCAGTTTGCGCGAAACTTCCTGCCTCGCACAGCAGCGTTGTGGAATGGTCTGTCCTCGGCGGTATTTCCAAACCGGTACGACTTAGGGTCCTTCAAGAAGCGAGCTTATCACCACCTAAAAGGCCGGCAATGCATCTGCGGTTCCTCTGGTATTGCTGATGTCCATGGGCGTCGTTGAATACCTCGGTGTTCCCGCTGCTCATTTGCCCCCTTCTGTTATATATAAAAAAAAATAGATTTTATAGGTAAAGATGAAACTTCTTAGCATAATATCAGCTAGAATTTTAAGCATCTTTTGTCCTAAAAAAATGTATTTTTTTTAGGATTATTAGTATTCTCGTATAATATGTAAAACTTATATTCAAATTCATGTTATAAGACAATAATTAAATACTGCTAAGTATTCCAAATATTTTGGCAGCCATTGCGACGCGTTTTCCCGCCAACCCGTTGACAGCTGTCATCTTAATCGCATTACACGCTGAACGGACGCCATTTTGTTGAGCAATTAAGCGAAAGAAATTCCAGTAGACTTGTTTTAGGTTTGTAGAAAACATTTGGTAATCATTTCTACTTCTTTCAAATTAAGAACGATTTTGACTTTTAATTTCAATTGTTTCTACTTAGTTGTCTGCTTTTTTATTTTTATAAAAATTTACGTCAGTTATTTAATTCACGTTCATGTTATAAGTTTTGTTAAGACAGGAATAATTTTAGAGGGCATTAATACGTATTTAGTTGAAAATTAGAAAATTCCAATGAAAATTTTCTTTTATTTTAGATTACAAACTGTATACGAAAAAATGTTTTTGTACATTAAAATTAATTTATTATTCTGATCAGTTTGAATATAAATATTATAATTGATGTCGCCTGCGACTCCATCCGTGAAATTAAAAAATTTCCATTTTATATCCATTTCCAGACTATGTATTATATGCTTGCAAAATTTCATCAAAATACGTTGAACTGTTCCGGAGATACCTTCAAACAAACATCCATCCATCCATCAAAACATTCACATTTATATTAGTAAGATATATTCTGAATTAAACTTGAGATTTAATGAAGTTGGTCGTCATCAATCATTTTGCGCCATCTGTCGCCCGCTGACGGAAACAACCGCCGGAATCTCTCTTGGACCGTGAAATTTCCTTTAAAATTTTTACGATTTATTTGATTACGTTTGAAGCAAGTAGATGCATCTCAATTGTGCTAGGTAGATATGTTTTTTTACTTAATATCTACAATTGATAATATTGTCTCTAGTAAAAGTCAATAAAATACTTTATCTAAATTTTTAAGTAATTAAAACTTACCTTTTTTTACAAATAAATTCTTTACGTGTATGAAAGGCAGTATGGTTGGTTCACACGGGACCATTCAAACCGAGGCAGTAATGATTGATGGTGGTTAATGACGTCACAGTTCGGTGGCCACAATATTGTATACAGGTTTGATTGAAGCGTTGTTATAAAAGTTTGACGTTAGAATTCTACCAGGTAGGTAACCGACTAAGTTGACCACCTGTTGGAAATGGATGCTTGTTGAAGGTAAAAAGTTGAAGTTACTAATTTAATATTATAAATGCGAATGTTTATATGGATGGATGTTTGTTTGAATGTATCTCCAGAACGGATAAATGAAAATCGATGAAATTTGGTATACATATAGAATATAGTCTGGAAGAACGCATAGGCTACTAGTTATGTTTTTTTTTAATCTTGTGCGGACGGAGCCGCGAGCTACTGCTAGTTGAGGTATAAAGTAATAATCAGGATTAATAAAAATTAATTTTGGAAATGGAAATCCAAGTTGCAGACCAAAACAAATTTCAATTAAGCGTCAATAGCCTAATGGTTAAGTGTACGGATTTCTGATTACCAGTTCGGGGGTTCGAATCCCGCCATTAGTCTATTGTCGTAAACCATATCCTAGCACAAGCGTAGAGCTTAGTTGGAATGGTAAAAGAAATATTAGTAAATTTACAAAAAAAATCTGTTAATATTTAAAAAAAAAATTAACAACAGACCTAAAGTGTGTTAATAAAGTTTTTTGTACGCATCCCACTTAAACATTTAAAGTATACTTTTCTTAAAACTTAGTAACATTAAAAAAGAACAATCGAGAACATTCTTAGGAACGTTATCCGTAATTGGCCGATTTTCAAGATGGCTGCATCCTAATGGTTGTTGTAACATTAAGCCATTTAAATGAGTTTACATTTAGAACGTTTACGTGCACATTTTATTGCACTTAGAGTAACGTTGAAATGGGTTTTCACTGCCGGAAAATCTGTACAAAATCATATAGTCATCCCTTTCTTTCATTTTGAAAACAAAGAGATAGCACTGTTTTTTAGGGGCGTTATTTTTCAGTTAAAAGGCATCTTAGCAACTAACATATCGAAATATCTTGTGGTATTGCATTTGATACTTAGTCACTTTTCACAAGCTTATGTAATCATAATCATCATCATCATCAGCTCACTACACGTCCCCACCGAGGGGCTCGGAGCCTATCCTAAGTTAAGGGTGATTAGGCCATAGTCAACCACGCTGGCCAAATGCGGGTTGGTTGACTTCACACATATCTTTGAATTACTTCTCAGATATGTGCAGGTTGCATCACGATGTTTTCCTTCACCGTAAGAACGTCGGATAAATGTACATATGTAAATCGGAAATCGAAAAACACATTGGTACATGGCGGGATTCGAACCCAGGACCTGCAGATTGCAAGTCAAGTGCTTGACCACTGAGCCACAGACGCTCTCATTATGTAATCATTGTAAAGAAAATAAATCATTTTGATCGTTTGTCCCGAAAAAATGCAATATTACTGAAATTATTTTTAAAATACTTGCACGGATAGAAAGTTTATTATATAAGCTACTAAACAAGGCTATATATGTATTTATTATTTCTAATTTATGTATTAAAATATCTATAATTATTAATGCTTATTTACCTAATAGTTTTATCTTAACTTAAGTTTTAATCTAGATGTATGCAGTAAGTTTTTACTTATTAGGTTAAGGAATTTCATTAGGTTTGTGTTGAACGATCACCCATTTTCCAAATTATTATGAAGTTAAAGTAAACTGGAGTTATGTTCATTATAGGAATGCGTTCAACAATTACCCGCAGCCGGCCTTAAACTTTCAAACTCACTGGAGCTCGTTTTAAATGTCGATTTACTTTAAATTTAAGAAAATGAATTTTAAGTGATTCCAACAACGATTTTATACTCAAATATTAAAGTTTTTCCTTTAAAAAATATATATAAATAAGTATTTATACTACAAACACACTCGCAAACACAAATATACACACGCACGTACGTATCCAGTCAGTCTAAAACATCATAGACTCGGAAAAGAAACATTTATTTGATGGTTTATACATAATTTAATTAAATATAATATTTTACACAAAAAACGTAAGGGAGGTCGTTTGCTTCTGGAATACAGTTTTACTAGTTAAAAAGCCAAGGCAATATTTAATATCGTAAACATTGTAATTTTAAAGATTTTTCATCTCCTATTTTCATTTATATATGAGTACAATAAAGAGTATTTTTTTAAGAGAAGGGGGAAAACGGACAGCGGGTACACCGAGGTGTTCATCCACGTCCATGGATATCTACAATACCTGAGGAACCGCAGACGCGTTGCCGGCCTTTTAGATGGTGATACGCTCGCTTCTTGAAGGACCCTAAGCGTAGCGTAGACAAGGTTCGCGAAAACTTCACGGTTGAGGATTGCCAGCCATCTAAATGGTGTGGATGGAATGTGGCGGTCTTTTGTGTCGTCCGATCGTCGATTCTTCAGAGCACTCCCCGTGGTAGGTACGATATTTTTTTTTCGTAGTCAGGTATTTTAAATGAAAGATATCGAATGAGTTGCTAATAAATATTATAAAATAAATGAATCTAACCTATTTAATTTGTAGATCTCGTTCATTAATATTCAAATCAAATCTTAAACCCTGTCAGCCTTCGCCCGAAATAAATTACCAACTTTTGGAATTTTACTACGGATTTTATGATTGGATTTGACATTGCCAGATAGAATTATATTAATACAACTCTATTTACATATTTTATTTATTTAATTAATCCTTCATGAATCTTATTTTTTAATACGCCACGATCGGAAATTAATTATAGAGCGTCGGTAGCTCAGGGGTCAAGCACTTGACTTGCAATCTGCAGCTCCTGGGTTCAAATCCCGCCGTGTACCATAGTATTTTTTGATTTCCGATTTACATATGTACATTTACCCGACGTTCTTACGGTGAATGAAAACATCGTGATGCAACCTGCACATATCTGAGAAGAAATTCAAAGATATTTGTGAAGTCAACTAACCCGCACTGAGTCAGCGTGGTTGACTATGGCCTAATCACTCTTAACTTAGGATAGGCTCCGAGCCCCTCGGTGGGTACGTATAGTGAACTGATGATGATGATCGGATATTATAAATGTAAGCCATTCACTTGTATATTTCAAATTATTTCATTACTTACTAGCCGTTGCTTGAGACTCCGTTTATGAGGAATTTAAATAAAAGACCTTAATTAATAGCCTATTTATTCTTCCTCACTAACTGCATCAAACTAGCTTTCGCCCGCGACTTTGTTTGTGGTGAATTAAAAAATAACTTAATAAGTAGGGTAAATGTTTTCCAGACTACGTTCCACACCTGTGACAAATTTCATCAAGATACGTTGAGCCGTCCTGGAGATATAAACTTTCGAATTTTTAATTTTTTCATAAGTGCGCCTTAAATTCTTGATATATTTTTGATACAAACGATAGAAATTAATAAATACAATAGCGTTACACTCTAACGTCAAGTTTGTTGATCTACTTAAAGGAAACATGACAAATTCCGTAGACGTTCTACGAATCGTAGCTTGGAGAGCCCTACGGCCCCGGAAGTCTTATCAAGCCATTAAGTGTTCCATTAGATTTAAGTGTTTTAAGGCGTCATTTCGACGAGCGGAGGCTTACCATTTGTATAACATACAATCAATAATTTTTATATTTCATAGCATTTTTTTATTCGCGATTATTTTTTTTATGTAATATTATCTACTTGGCAACTTAGTAGCTGTAAGTAGCGATGACAGGTTACATATAAGAGTTTATTAAATCTAGGAATTGAATGAAATATTTAAAAAAAAGCATTAGCATATTTTGGTAATAAACTTAGGTCTCTAGACTTGTGCTAGGATATGGGCAATACTCGGATGGCTGGATCGAACTCTCGACCTTGGAAATCAGTACCTTAACCATTAAGCTATTGGAACTATAAATTAATTACATACTTAGTTGTAAATATATAATATCTTTTTATATTTAAGCAACGATAATCGTATCTTTGTTACTAATTTAGGATGTAACATCTTACTACTGGGATATCGGGTACCGAATTAATCGCTTAAGTACCCTAGTATTCATTAGTTAGCATTGAATAGCACTGAAACACTTTAGGAACAGCAATGGAGCCAGAGTCGGTATAATTGACCATTTTACAGATCATTGCGTTGTAATTGCTACATAAGAACGTTTATAAATGGAACGCTTATTGTTTCCAAAGCACGGAAAGATTGAAGTGAAACAAAAGAATGCTTTAATTACTAGAAATAAATAGTCTCCATTTTTATACTTAAACTAGCGAACCCGACAGACGTTGTCCTGTCTACACGTCTTTAATTTGAAAATTTCAAACTTTTTTCAATAAGCTGAAACATTCTGGACTATTTTGATGAAAATTATTATTCAAATGTTATGACAATATCTAACGTCATTACATGTAAATAATATTTAAAATTTGACACTGCGATGGTAGCGTCGTGTGTCGGATCCAATGTAAAACATTCCAAAATCAACAACTACTAATAAATTAAAAATTAATTAAAAAAACATTGTCCAGCGGACAAAATTGTGAATCTAAACCATTCCCAGGTCCCCTTGAACACACACAAAAAATTTCATCAAAATCGGTCCAGTCGTATAAGAGAAGTTCAGTGACATACACACTCACAGAAGAGTTATATATATAAAGATAGTAGTAATTTAAGATAACAAAGATTTTTTGATAATATATATAAACAATCAAGAAGATTGTTTTGTTCCCATCTTGACATCTAGATCAAAAGTTTTTTTAGTTAAATTAAACTATACATAAACGAAATGTTAATAAAATTAATATGTTAGTTTCGGAGTTTATAGTATTACTAACTATCGCCCGTGACTTAACCACAGAATTTAAATACTTTTATAACTAGCCTATGTGTTCTTCTAGACTATGTTTACATCTATGCCAAATTTCATAAAGATCCGTTGATAATATCCATTATTCTAAACATTTGCGTGTATAACATTTGTAAGTTACGTGTTTAACGTGTAAGTTTTCTTTATTCAATTATCAATGTTAGTAATATAAAAATTAACATCTAATTTCTTACAATAATTCTCTTTAGCCTTAGAAATAATGTTCTTAAACTTTCTAAAAGCTTTAATTGAAAGGAGCTTAAACAAAGTGAGACATTTGACAACACTTCAAGATTTCAAAACCATTTAAATTTTAATTACATCAATGTTAAGATGAATTTGGATGAAAATTGACGACAAGAGAGTTGGACATTGTGATAAAATCTTATAAAATGACTCGCCCGGTGAAATGACCCCGTCAATTAGGATCACACTTACAAGCACTTAGCTCTTACGAAGAGTTTCGAAGTAACCTTGTAATATTTGGACAGTAATCTTGTACGTTTTAGTTATTAAAAGTTACAATATCAAATATGAGAGCGTCAGTGGCAAGGTGTTTAAGCACTTGACTTGTAATCTGCAGGTCCTGGGTTCGAATTCCGTCATGTACCAATGTGTTTTTCGATTTACATATGTACATATGTCCGACGTTCTTACGTTGAAGGAAAACATCGTAATGCAACCTGCACATGTCTGAAAAGAAATTCAAAGATATGTGTGAATTCAACCCGCACTGGGCCTGTGTAGTTGACTATGGCCCAGTCACCCCTAACTAAGGGTAGGCTCCGAGCGCCTCAGTGGGGACGTATAGTGAGCTGATGATATCAAATATTTAGTTGACTTTGATTGAAAAAACACATTGAGTAATACGAAGGAGTAGAATATACTATCTTTAGTATTTTCATTTCTTGCCTCGCACAGCCGCGTTGTGGAACAGTCTGTCCTCGGCGATATTTCCAAACTAATACGACTTAGGGACCGTCAAGAGGCGTCTGCAGTTCCTCTGGTGTTGTAGATGTCCATGGGTGTCGGTGATCACCTCGGTGTTCCCACCGCTAGTTTGCTCCCTTCTCTTATAAAAAAGTAGTCTGTTATCCGCGACTCCGTTCTTTCAGACCTATGTGTTCTTTCAGACTATGTTCTACATCTATGCCAAATTTCAGCGAGATCCATGTACCTGTTTCGGAGATACTTTGTAACAAACATCCATCCATCTAAGCATTTTCATTTATAATATTATAATAGTAAGATAAGATAAAAACACATCGAGTAGTAGAAAGCTATATTATGAGCTTCAACTACTGTTTATAATAAATGGCTGTTTTTTTATTATTATATTTTATTTTTGTTATATTGAACCTCGTAGAAATGTTAGTTCTTCCAATAATGAGAAATAAATTCTTAGGAACTTAAGAGTAAAGTACCTACTCGAATTATAACGAGATGTGTTCTCAGACGGGGACTTGAAAAAATTGTTTTGAATGCTCTTTAATGTTATATGACCTTGATAAAATATAATTTTGTTTATATTTAAAGGTTCTTTAAAGTCAATGAGGTTGTTAGATCAAATATGAGATGAAGGAAATTGATTGGAATGATTAAAAGGAATTGTTTGTTGATTATGAAATTACTAGCTTTCTCCCGCGACTTCATCCGTGAGGAATAAAAAGAACTTAATTATTAGTATTTGGTACTTAGTTCTTTATCTATTTCAAATTTCAGCGATAGTCATTTAGCTGTTCTGGAGATATTTAGCGTGGCATGGTCATGTTGTGCGGAGGGATGATGATGATATAAGCAAAAAGTAATGAGATTGAATGTGGATGGCTACAAAGGTAGAGGAAGACTAAAAAAAGTAAAGAATGACGGTGTGAAAGAGGATATGCGTAGGAATGGGGTAGATTTGAATATGACGGCTGATAGAGATGTATGGAGGAGTAGTACATACTGTGCCAACTCTCAATAGGGATAAGGGCAGGTTGATGATGATGATATTTATTTTCAAACAAACATCCATCCATCCATTCAAACATTCGTATTTGTAACATTAATAAAATGTAATAAAAAGTACAATGCCATTGCCGAAAAATCTACGTTAAAAACCTAAAATTTTACAGTTTAGTTTCAATAAAATAACGAATAAAAACTTGCCGTTTAAAAGTACTAAATACTTTTATAAGTGTTATCGTAGTTCATATCTAATGAGAATCGAGTAAAATTTAAGTAACACTTCCAAATGCGTATTCCTTAAAGTAAATATTTAATTTGTAATGAGAATAAAAATGCGTACCAATCTCTCTCATAACAGGCGGTATCAATCGTTTCCCTTAAAACCCTCGCTAGAGTAGGGATAGGCCGCAAAATGCTTTTTCATTCATTTCCTTCGTATGTACGCATAGAAATAAACATTAGGGCGTGGTTCCACTTACAGCGTTAAGTAGAGAAAAAATTGAAAACATTAATACTTCTTGCCTCGCACAGCCGCGTTGTGGAACGGTCTGTCCTCGGCGGTATTTCCAAACCAATACGACTTGGGGACCTTCAAGAAGCGAGCGTACCATTTCCTTAAAGGCCGGCAACACATCTGCAGTTCCTCTCGTATTCCAGATGTCCATGGGTGTCGTTGATCACCTCGGTATTCCCGCCGCTCGTTTGCCCCCTACTCTTATAAAAAATACAATAAATAACGATATAAATCTTACATACTCGTACTTACATATCCTCCTTATAAAAATAAAAAATTTTGCTTATCTTAGTAATATTATTAATGTTAAGATGGATGGTTTTTTTTAATTACGCTGGTTGTTATATAAATTTTTAGCAACATTGAATTTTAGCATATTTATTTATGTTTTAGAATCAGATTAAATTTAAATATTTAATAATTTCAAAATTAAACTAATATTTATAAGACGATAACATTAAATGAACTCAGCATATATATTTAAAATTTTATAATTATTATATTAGAAACAAAATTTTCACATCGTATAATACAATTCTTTATTCCGCTGTCAGTAAAACCACACCTTTATGTAATAGTCTTACGTTTTAAGAGATATTGTATTGCTTTTCGATCAAGTAAATCAAGTCGATATGTACGCAAGCTTATTACTAAATTGTTCAAAATAAAAGAGTAAAATAAAGACTAAACGCGATATCCTTAAGTGGTTGCCATGGAAATTGAATGCCATGTTTACAGGAATTATCGTAGGTTTCTAAGATAAAAATCGCAATATGATACATATCGTCATCCCTCTCATTATCTTTGACAAAATAGAGATAACAGTATATTTTGATTTTCGTCTTAGAAACTAACGCTTCATTTGTTTTTTTTTATTACGTGAAAGTTATTATTATTAATTAATTTAAACAAGCCTTTTAAAATACGAAATGCCAGCGTCTTTCTAAGAATGCAGTGTAAACGTTCGTGCTTAGGATAAAAGATGCTGTAGAGAGCAAAGCTTTTTAAAACGTGTGTTTCTCAAGTTAATTACCTAATAGAACTTGATTGGATGTGAAACTTAACTATATAATTTTCTAAGCTATAGTTTTTAAAGTCATAATGTTTGTAAAAGGTAACTTGCCTTGGGATTGAGTAAATATTAGTTAAACAAGCTTTTTGTAGTGAAAGAGTTTTGTAAATTAGTTGAGTAGTTTTTGAGTTTATTCGAAATAATATAGTCTTATCTCTCTTTCATCTCCATGTCCTTATTCCACACTTAGGTAGGGTCATTTAATATCCCGGACCTGCATTGCACGTTTCGTCTCTGAGGAGTGCCTACGGGCGCAGCGCCCGAAGCATGTCTAAAGCATTCCCCTCTGAAAAAAAAGGTAGGGTCGTTTCAAGCAATCCGTATATTCCAAAATCTAATTAAAATTTCTCTCTTTTACAATTTTATTCATAAAATAAAAATGAAAATTTTATTTTCCAGGCATAGATGGAAATTGAAAATACATGTATTCTGTATGGAGAATTCTTTAAGATATTCAGTTGGCGAGATTAAATGCATCCCAGCGTGTAGTGAATGGCTTCGAAGGTGGCTTCGCGATCTCACGGACCGGCTGCGTCCACGAGAGGGCAGCACAGGTATAATCTAAGTTCGTCGAGTGTTTCTTCAATTTATTTCACAAAATATAAAATTGAAATAACAAGTTTTTTTGAAAAAAATATTTTTAATGTTTCAAATAAGGATTAAAGTTTATAAAGCAACTAACTTGTATCGGTATTTTTTATAATGTAAGGTTGTAATTGAAAATTCGCCGAAATAGCGAAACGACCGTCACATTTAGACAATTGCAGATGTATTGCCTTCTTATAATCTACAGAGGATACGCACAAAAAGAGAATATTCCCCCTTCCTATGTTTCCCCTTCTCCGGCAAACCTTCTTCCATTTGCCATCCTTTCCTTACAAGAAAAGGGGTGGGGGGGGGGGGGGGTGGAAATTAATAAGCCGCTATCCGTTGTTACGTTGAAAAACACTCGACTTATAAATGGAAATACTATGTAGTTCACTTAAAAAATAAACATTTTAATAGAATATTAAGTGAATATACTTGCTACTTATAGAACATACTTCCGCCTTGTAACAAAGATGCATTACTGATGTTTTCTTATTCTTTGGAAGTACGAAAACGCGTATGTGATAATATTATATAAACAATTTCAGCACTGGGAATGGAAGCTTATACGTATGGAATGTATTTTATGTAGGAATACTAGATTTGCGTCACAACATGTTCAAAATGTCAGTGCAGGTTGCTCTAATCTAAGAAGAAATTCAAAGATATGTGTGAAGTCAACCAACCCACAACCAGCGTGGTTGACCATGGCCTAATCACCCTTAACTTAGTACGCTCCGAGCCCCTCGGTGGGGACGTTGATATGATGGGGTGATGATGATGATGTTCAAAATAAGTGTGTGTTTCTTTTAGCTACTTACTAATATTATAAATGCGAATGTTTAGATAGATGGATGAATGGTTGTTTGAATCTATCTCAGGAACAGCTCAACGGATTTCGCTGAAATTTTGCACAGATGTAGAACATAGTCTGCAAGAACACATAGGCTAACTAACATAGAATAATTAACTTTCTTAGCCTATGTGTTATTATTATATTAGTTATTTAATTAAGAGTAGCGTGCTAGTATTCTATATAAGATCAGTTTTAAGGTTTGAATCGAAGTCTGTAATTTACTTCTCAATTGATATCTAATATTTTTTTGTAAATAAATAATAAAGTAAGAAAGATGATACGTTTTGCTAAACAAAGATTGATAAAGACTCAAACCAAGATAAATCATAGACAAGTTTTTAAATATTTTATCTACAATTCCGACAAATATAAAAAACGTTTGCATATAAAGTAGCTTACAACTAGTAATATAAGCAGTCGGCTAAAAATAGTAACAAGAATGATCGTAAAATCAAATTCGTAATACAAACTAATGTCACTATATAAAAACAAACAGTAAACAGGCGTCGTTCAATCAAAACCAGGACGGAAACTGCCGACGCTAAGGGATCGGTCAAGTTGAAAACTAAGTTAGCCAATTTGGGGTTCCGTATGTTACGTACTTATTTTATGCTCAGTGAATCGACTAGTTTGGATATATTAGAGAAAGTCTGAAAATAGTACCAGTGATAAAAATTAAGAAACAGAAGGTGATGCAACATTATGAGGATGGAAGAATCGAATGGGTGAAGGAGAACTTTAGGTGGAGAGTTGCTCTGGTAGGAGTAGGCCTAGGAAGACATGGATGGATTGCATATTGATAAGATCAAGAAGGAAGTGACGACTGAGATAAGGGAAGATAAATCAATCTGGTGGACGAAAACTGTTGCGCTTACCTTACATAAGTCGGATAAAGACAGGGAGATGATGAGTCTACTAGTAATTTGAACTTGTATCATTTGCGTTCTAAAATTAATGTTTTAGAATGATAATAGATGGCGCTGTTATAATTGCTAAATCACGATATTAAACTCTTCGCAAAACTTGCAGAAAAAACAGAATCAAGAAATCTTAATAATATTATAAACGCGAAAGTTTAGATAGATGGATGAATTTTTAAAAGTATCACCGGAACGGCTCGATGGATCTTTATGAAATTTGGTACTGATGTAGAACATAATCTGGAAGAACACATAGGCCACTTATTAAGTTTTTATTTATACTAAACGAACGTAGTCGCAGGCGACTGCTAGTAATAAGATAAATTCTCTTACATATCTCTGTTTCTATAATATAAGTAAACCAAAGCAAATAACATGAAGCGAGAGCTATAAAAATAAAACGAATGCTGACCTAACTGTGGCAATTAGCAATTAACAGTTGATTGATCAATTGAAGCGGGTTACATCGCCTACAATGCGGGCGGGCTTTGTACAATCTTGTTTTGAGGAAAGGTACATACATGATTACTTGCAATTTTATCTTCGTAGGCATTCTGTGATTTTTCCTTTTTATTCTTAAGCTTTGAAATATTTCTAAAGCAAACATTATTAAAATGGAACTTCTTAGCTGTTGATTTATTCTGATGCGAGATTTTTAACATTAGATAGAGTTGTTACATGATAGAGAAGAAAGATACATTGTTCAATAAGGAGAGAAAGAGAGAGGAATAATGCAGTTTTAACAGTGGTAGAGCCAGCTTTAACATCTTCGCACGAATCGGCCCCGCTCGCCCAGTGATATACCACGACCACACAGAAGACAGGCGTTAAGTGGAAGTAATTCCGCGTTTCGTCTGATGAGTGTGCGTCCCGGAGGCCTAATTTAGTCCTCTTTCCCTTCCCATCCTTTTCTTTATAAGGAAAGGATGGGAAGTGGCAGTGGACTTTCCGGATGAGAGGATGCATGGAAAGGGAAGATATTATCTTTCTGTGCATCCTCTCCTCCGTCGATTAAAGGTAGGCAACGTATTTGCTATTGCGTATGTCTATGGGCAACGGTCACTTCGCTATTTCAGCGATTTCAGGTGGCCGCTTGCTCGTTTGCCACCTTTTGATAAAAAAAAAGTTGTTTTCAAAATTTGTTTCTGTTTTTTGGTAGTTAAGCATCGTTATTTATCTAATATCGAATGTATATGTTGGTTTGTTTTTAATAATTCATTTGTTAATTTTATTTTTAAAATGTTTGCGAACCCGTACACAAGCCAGGCGTAACTTTCGGCCCCCTGAGAGATGCAGGCAATCCGTGTAATTGTTTTTCAATTCAGTTGCCACGGTCAATGGACGAATTTTTGTTGAATGTGAAAATAGAAATTTATGGAGAATTAGCTGGCGTCCGTGATTCCTTCCGTGCGGAATAAAAAAACTTAATTAGTAGTCTATGAGTCCTTCCAGATGTTCTATATGTATGCGCATCCATCCCTCTAAGCATTCGCATTTATAATATTAATAAGACAACAAACCTTTACTATAAACCAGACAAAGTTTTTGGTGATTGAGGAAAGATAATAGATATAGAACGCATTCAATTTTGTGACCTCGATATCTTCATCATCATCATCAGGTCACTATACGTCCCCACCGAGGGGCTCGGAGCCTACCCTAAATTAGGGGTGACTAGGCCATAGTCAACCACGCTAGCCAAGTGCGGGTTGGTTGACTCGATATCTTACCTACTTATAAAACCTATGCAAAAACTGAAAAGCTTGTTTTTGTACGTTTTAAGCGCTAAAAATTCAATTTAATTTAATACAATCAACAAATTCTACTTTTATTACAATGAAAAATAATTCGAGAATAGGATGGTTTGGTCATGATGTCCCCAAGTTCCTAGTAAATGCATTTTACACTCCAAAATCCTACAAGTAACTACGAGTAAAAACGAGTACTTACATTAGTTTCATACGAGCGTGAATAGATTTTTTAATTAACATTAAATCTAGTTATTACTTAGGTTTGTGATTCGAAGATTGTTTAGTTTTGGAAGTAAGCTTGTAACTCCGCGTACTTTGTCGGTATTAAGCGCTTTGTATGTTAGGTTACAGGAAAGCGGAACTATGTTAAATGGATATTATGTTTGTTAACATATGACAATGTTAAATTTAATACTATGTAAATAATTAAAAAGATGTAGAGTTTAGGTCATAAATGCAAAATGATTGTCAACAATTTTGTATCGTTTTTGCACAATTCCTTTAATTGAATAAATAAATTCCAGCTTGATACCTTAAAGCGTTTTTAAGGGTCTTGACACACAGACGGACGGACAACAAAGTAATCCTTTAAGGGTTCCGTTTTTTTCCTATGAGGTACGGAACCCTAAAAAAGAAAGAAACCTTATTGCAAACATTAATACAATCATTCAAACGATCATGCCCTATAGAATAGAAATAATAGAATACAACTACATTCGTAAGAAACAATTTGACACTCCGTTATCATTGTTAACTAGAAACTCGACCTAATTTTGTCTGACTACATAGAACAATAATGTAAAACGAAACAAAAAAAAAAAATTGTAACTATAAATATATTCTACAACGTAGAGACAAGATATAATATTTACAAAACTTACTACGTGTCTTCAAAAGGAGCCTTGAATTAATTATCTATACGAATAATATAAAGATTTGGTTGTTTGTTTGCATTGAATAGACTCCGAAAGTACTGAACTGATTTGAAAAATTCTTTCACTGTTGGAAATGGACACTATCCAAAGGTAACATAGGATACTAGATTTTTTTACGCCGGATAAAGTCGTGGAAAATCTTACATCTTACTAATATTATAATAAAATAAAATAAATATATCTTGTATTAATGTGTACTTTTTGCATATACTGTACATCTTTCAATAGTTACCCACATTAAACTGGCCGCACTGCCCTGCCGTAATACAGTTTTATACTAGTACGGAGGGCAGCTGTACAATACTAAAAACAAACTTGTCTACAACTTTGTAAAAAAATAAATAAACATATAGTAATTAAAAAAAGAGAACAATTTAGATGTATACGTAATAGTGGTAAAATAACTTGTAATTTTAATTTCTTTTTTGCTATATACATGTTATAGCTTTATAATGTAAAGAAGCGTAATTTTGCATATCAGACTATTTAGTTATAAATAAATATTAGCATGTAGAAATTTATTGCTTTGTATTTTAAATTAGCTCTGTTTAATGCTTACATAACTTAGGGTCATATAAATCACAAATATGTAACAACAAAGTTGTGTTTGTACTTATATGTCTGTATTTGTTTGTGAATCTTGTAGTGAGAATAAATAAATATTATTATTATAAATGCTAATATTTAGATGGATGGATGTTTGTCAGATATCTCCAGAACGGCTACACGTATCTTGATAATATTTGGCATAGATATAGAACATAGTCTGGATGAACGAATAGGCTAGTAATTGTTTTTTTTTTAATTACACGTGGAACGTCGCTGGCAACTGTTATTTATTTATAATTTCCCTAGCAATCATTCTTTCGAACGGAAACATCGTTGAATAACACGTGTGATATAATAAATGTAAGACTGTGCTGCCACCTGTCGACTCATTACGTGCTTACATTATTTATTATTCAATAGAAATGCATTTAAAGTACGTTTCTGTTTTTATTTTTATGTTTTATATTGATATGAAACATTAGAAATTGCATACGTATAATTAAAACCAGAATACAGGCTTCAATTGGCAGTAATTCCGCATTTCGTCTGATGAGTGACTAAAAGGAATGCCTACATTAGTCTTTCTGTGATACTAAAATGAAAACTTTATCAGCCTATTTGTTTGGTTTACTTAGATTATGTTCTACATCTATGTCAAATTTCAGCAAGATCCATACAACCGTTCCGGAGATACCTACTAAGAAAAATAAATACATCCAAACATTTTTTTTTATATCATAAGGTGGCAAACGAGCGAGCGGCCACCTGAAATCGCTGAAATAGCGAAGTGACCGTTGCCCATATACATACTTAATTGCATATGCGTTGCCTACCTTTAATCGACCCAGGAGAGGATGCACAGAAAGAAAATGTTTTCCCTTTCCATTCATCCTCTCATGCGGAAAGTCCATTTCCACTTCCCATTCTTTTCTTATAAGAAAAAAGGTGGGAAGGTAAAGAGGACTAAATTAGGCCTCCAGGACGCACACTGATCAGACGAACGCGGAATTGCTTCCACCTTACGCCTGTCTTCTGTGTGGTCGTGGTATTTCGCCGGGTGAGCCGGGTCAATTCGGGCGAAGATGTTAAAGCGAGCTCTACGACTGTTAATTTTCTGTTAAAAACACTCGCATTTCAGTCATTCCTTTCATTATCTTTGATTAAAGAGAGACAACACGATGTTTAACTTTTGCGGTTAACTATATAACATTTTCAATACTAAATTGTCTTACTTTGAAACATAAGAAGGGTGTAATTTAGATAAATAGTGTGCCGTGACCAGGAGTACATATGCTAAGAGGTAATAAACCACGTAACAATGCAGTATATTGCTCCGGCCTGAGAAGTAATAACAAGGGAGCCGTCCTAAATGTTACTTAAGACTGGCTTGGCAATAATGTATAAATATAGTGTGTAAAAAAGTAAACTAACTACCGTGGGTTTCTGAGACAAAAATCCCTATCTTATTAATATTATAAATGCGAATGCTTGGATGGATGGATGTTTGTTTGAAGGTATCTCCACCACGGCTGAAAGGATCTCGATGAAATTTGGCATACATATAGAACATAGTCTGGAAGAAGACATAGGCTAATAATTCTGTTTTCTTTTATTCCGCGCGGACGGAGTCGCGGGCGACAGCTATTTAAAATATTTTTTAATACTATTTTTGTTTCTTAGAGATTTTGGGCTCAGAAACCCAGGATTAGTGAGTTAAATAGTTAACTTATAAATTATCATTACAAAATCAGATAATTGCTTGTTCGTGTGCCTTTTCATTAATATAAATAAAATTTAAAAACAATCCTTACGGAACGGAATCAAATGTAAATCTTTGTATTATAAACATTTGTTTCGGAATAAATCATACTATATATTATAAATGCGAATGTTTAGATGGATGGATGGATTTTTAAAGGTATCTCCGGAACGGCTCAACAGATCTAGATAAAATTTGGCACAGATGTGGATCATAATCTGGAGGAACACATATAGACTACTCATTATTTTTTTTTTATTACCACGCGGACGGAATTATCGGCGACAGCTAGTGAAACATGAATCTCTAAATGCGATATCATTCGACATGGTATGTAGAATGCGCTCAGCATGCATCCAATAGTTTATTTATCCATCGCAACGAGCTCTGTCAGTCGATTACCGGCGTGATACGACACGCGATAGAAACCACGTTATTTATTCCGATCCGAGATAAACTATAGCTCCAATAAAATTGTAAACAGTTTTATATCGCATTCAAATCACATTGAACGGATCCTTTTAAATATTGCATAGTATTTTTTTGTTAATTTACTAACATTTCTTGTACCATTGCAAGTAAGCTTGTGCAAGGACATGACAATAGTGGAATGGCGGGATTCGAATCCTCGACCTCGTGATCGGAAATCCGTACCCTTAACTAGGCCACTAGCTCTTTAAATAGTAATAGTCTTCATTGTATCAAATAATGATTAACACGTAGAATATGGACGGATAATTGTTAAGAAGGCTGTGTCAGAAACAAGTATAAAACAACAAGATATTAAGAGAGTTTCCATTCCAAAATACATGAACAAAAACATATTGTTATCTCAGATTTTAGAAAGAAAATGAGCGGGACCACAATATGTTTTTGAACATGTGTTTTTACACTAGGCTACATCTAATTCTAAAGAATGAACGTTGACAGCAAAGACTATAAACATATAAACTGGGATAGGATATTTTATAAATTTTGCTTTAATAAAAAACATTTCACGTTAGAAACCTGCTGACAAAGCCTATTGGAAGGCGAAAGACAACGTGTGAATTAATAATAAAGGGAAGCAGGTGGTCGCGTCCAATCGATGCGTGATTACATCGCGTCGTAAAGACTTCGCGCTTTGCGACTTTACGCTGGCTTGTGTTTTATGGCGTTTTAAAAAACAGATCAAAGGTTTTTTTTACATAATAAAATAATCAAAATATTAGATGAAGATGGACAACAGATCTTAAAAGAAATCCCAAAATCAGCTAATAGGAAAATCAAAATAAAAAAGAGGACCAGTTTCAACTGTCTATAAAACTTAATAAGTAGCCTATGTGTTCTTCCAGACTATGTTCTACATCTATACCAAATTTTATAGTAATCCGTTGAACCGTTCAGGAGATACTTTCTAACAAACATCCATCCATCTAACGACACTTTTGCATTTATAATTCTTGTAACATTTTCTCTGTCTTTTCAATAAGAGTTTCTTACAAATATTTTTTATTTTAGTTTTGAATTTTGTGACTTAATTTTTTGATGATGAATTGAAGATATTCCAAATTATAACAACGAAATCTGTAATCAGTCTTTTTAAATGAAGAATTTCATTATTATGACAAACAGATAGTTCTGTTTTGTTCCTTTTATTTAACTTTACTTCACCTCAATTGTATTTTCAATCTTCATCGAATACAAAACAAGCATTCGTATTCAAAGTGTGTAAGTCAAGTTTTACAACCGGCACTAATTTAAATCAATTCCTGCTACGTCGCTCAAATTATTATGAGTATACGCGCTTTGAGGTTTCCCAGAAAAATAGGGGTTATGTGTTTATATAATAAAACTAATCTATATGTCGAAGAATATAGTTATGACGTTAATTATTTTGCTCGATTGGCAACATTGCTTGTAAGGTGCATGATTGACGTGTGTCAGTGTCACTGTATCTGTCAGTAGAGCGCGTGGTCGTTTGACAAGTGATAGGCTTGGTCAAGAGACAGCGCCCGCGCCGGTGTGCGCACTGACTGAATAAAGCAGTATCGGATTGTGATATCGAACATTTAAATAATAAACCGCTCGGAAATCTCCGACTATGTATATTGATTTATATATTTTATTTGATATATAAATCCATTGCTGTTTGTTAGTTTCGATAATAACTCGAGAATGGCTGAATGGATTTATCTTATCTTTGTCTTGAAATATTCGTGTAAGTCTAGGGAAGGTTTAAAAGAGAGAGAAAATTTAAGAAAAAATCGATTAATTGGTAGTAAGACCCTATAATCAGTCATTTTCTTTTTCCTATATAAACGGTTGAATGGAACTCGCTGAAACTTAGCATAGATGTAGAACATAGTCTGGAAGAACACATAGGCTAATAAATATGTTTTTAATTACGCGGGGACGGCGTCGCGGGCGACAGCTAGTGAAGTATATAAAATTTATAATTTTTAATTTGTCAGAATTAAGGTTTTTATAAAAGGGTGGAAACATTGTTGCGTTGAATAGGCTACTAATCATGAATAGGCCACGGTCTTCAAGTCCAACATTCTATTATACAGTATGTAGTTTTATTGAAATAAAGAAGTTCCGAAACATAAATAAAAATATATGTTAATTAGAAACTCGTACATCGAAACCCTAAAATAACGCGCAAAATAACTTTTACGATATTATTTCGAGAGTAATTAACCAACTATATGGCATTTTATTACAATACTTTTTATTTGAACAACACAAAAATAGTGGCCTAAAATTATAACTCAGTTTAAATGTCAAACAGAAGCAATATAATCCTATATTATATAATATTTTTAACTAGATTTAGACATTATTAGTTGGAATCTTTTGGCGCGGATGGAGCGCTTTCATTACAAAGTCTTGCGTCAGAATGATCAGTGAGGAGATATAAACGTCGACATTTTAGTAAGGCTAGTGTTGTGCAAGTACACCGGCACACTGCTTTTCATTTTTGGCATTTTCTTCTAGCTATTGCTCACAACTTCTGCATTTTAATGTTATCGATAATTTTAGGCTACACCTGTAAATTTTTAGATATAGGAATCATCATAGAGATTCGTCACTAATTGTACTAATATTATAAATGCGAATGTTTGGATGGATGGTTGTTTGAATAGAAGGTATCTCCACAACAGCTGCATGGATCTCACTGAAATTTAACATAGACGTAGAAAATAGTTTGGAGGAGCACGTAGGCTACTTATTATACGAGTATATATATATTTTAATTCTGCACGGACAACTAGTCTTAAATACACTTCTTTATTCGTCGTATCAGACTCACTCCCTTTTTACGAAAATCCTCAGATTATAGGTTTACTGTTGTAAAAAAAACATCTATGAAAGAATTTGTCTAGCATTTAAAAGCGATTTTTAGAGATGAAATTGGCTAGACTTGTTCTTTTCAGTTTACCGTTCGTCAAGCAGGAAGTAGGGCAATTGAAAGCGAACTGGCCGTTGATCAAGCCGATGTTGTACAATCACGATGACCTAAAGGGCTGCGAAATATTCGCCGCGAGGTAAAGTCTCTACAAATATGTTTTGAGTCATCACAATTTCTCTTCTCTTCTTTCTTTCTTCTTCTTCTTCTTTCTCTGTATCTTTCGTTGTCTATTTCAAACTAAAAACAACAATGAACTAATTAATAATCGTATGTTTTCTATCTTCAAGATTTCCGTTGCCTTGTGACCTAACACTTCAAATGCAATGTTTATTTTAGGTTATTAACCGTTGGTTTCTGAAATCAAAATCTCTGTATAAAACATATTGACCCTGTCATTAATGAAACAGTGATGTAAATATGTTTTTAAATGGTCTTTTTGATTTCAGAAACTCATGATAAATAGTAGTGAATTAGAAATCGCTACTTAATTTTCAGTTAAGCAGGTAATGAAGTTAATAATATAGGTTTTGATTACCAGAAATATTTAAATATCCTAGTAATAAAATCGAATGTGCGATCGTATTCATTTTACAGTTGAGTCTGCACTTGATGTAGGCGTAAACTGGAACTCCAACTCGAAATGTACATTTCATTGTCAAACATAAAATGTTATCGTGTTATAAAAACATTTTTTTTTTCATTTTCCCTGTTGACTATAGCTATTGATAGAATAAAAACTGATCAGTTTAACTGTGAGTTTCTAAGACTAAAATCTCCGATTAAAAAGTATTGTTATATTTTTGTCAAAGATAATGACATGTTTATACAGAGTTTCGTTTCAGAAACCTACCAAGAAAGATAATTTAATGAGTAAATCTTACTAAGATTATAAATGCGAATGTCGCCAGAACGACTGGACGAATCTTTATGAAATTCGGCATATAGGTATAGAACATAGCCTGGAAGAACACATAAGCACGTCTTTTTTTTAATTCCGCTCGGATGAAGTCGCAGGCAACCGCTAGTTTAATGGCTAGTAGCCACTAAATTTAGTAAGGTGTACTTATGTAGAGACTGTATTGATTTAGTTAACATACTGGCTTCATGAGTTAAGTAAATACCTTATTCTGGGTATTTAGATATTTATTAAAGAAAGCTATTAAAATAAATGAAAGAAAGCTTTATTAAAAAAAAAACATAGTTAAAAAGATATTCTAAAATAGGTCAGGTCATCTATTTATTCATATTTCTATAAACAGTTGAAATAAAAAAAAACTCCCATGTAATATACATTTTGGAGATTCAAACGTATCTTGACCCGGACAGAATTTGCTAACCAAAAGTGCGGTCTCACAAAGAGAACACGTATTTCTATATATTGATGTTACATCAAAGGAAACGCCGAATACCATTCAATCTGATTCTTTGCTTTTGTATATTGCAAAGGTAAAAGACGAGTTTGTTGTGTTTTTAAATATGTAAAATATACGATTATTTCATTCTAAATCATGATTATTTTCATTTTATTTCATTTCAACCTGACTCCGTTCGCGCGGAATTAAATAATACGTAATAAGCATGTGTTATTCCAGACTATGTTCTATATGTATGCCAAATATCAACGAGATCCGTTTAGCTGTTCTGGAGAAACCATGAAACAAACATCCATCTAACTAAATATTCACATCTATATGTAAAAGAAAGTCGTGTTAGTTAAACTATTTATAACTCAAGAACGGCTTTACCGATATGGCTGAAAATTGGTGAGGACATTGGATACTGTTTATTAGTTTTTTTTTTGAATTTATGCCTTGAAGAGCTACTTTTTATTTAACTTACTAATATTATAAATGTGAATATTTAGATGGATGTGATGTGGATGGATGGAGCTACACTAATTAAGTTTTTTTATATGTCTACGCGGTCGGAGTCGCGGGCGATAGCTAGTTTAAAATGTAAATTTATTTATAGTTTTAGACAATTTTTAATTAACATCTTTGGCGCACAACTTTTACATTGCACAGTCAAGTGTCAGAATGATTAGTGAGGAGACATAGACCTCGATATTTTAGTAAGGCTAGTTGTGTGCCAGTACACCGGCACAGTGTCGGATTTTCTTCCTAACATTAGAAAGGTACAAAATTACATGCCATAAATTAGGTCAAAATACTCTCTACATCCTTTATAACTGAAGCGTGTTTATTTAGTCAAACAAATGAAAGAAATGATTTCTGTAAAGTTGGCGCGATGTTCCCTGTCAATCGGTAAGAGATTAAATGGAGATAACTTCAAAGGACGACATCAAACTACTTCGAGAGATATGAATGTAAACGATTGCACCTGTCGGGAACTCGTGACGTATTTGTCGATTGCATATGGCGGGAAAGAAAACTGATGCTAGGATTTTTTGTTAAAAATATACTTTAATATTTTGAATAGCCATTTTATTTACTTACATCGGTATCTGATTTATTTATATAGTAATTAAACGTTTGTTTTCATTTAAAAGTTAAGTTTAATTTTTATTTTATAAAAGAAATTTTACAAAAAATCTTTGTACGAAGTAAATATTTTCTTTCTGCACTTTTTACAAAAAGCTTGAAATATTTTTAGAATAAAAACACAGTATGAATTGACTCTAAGAAAATGATATTCAAAGCTTGTTTACAACTTGCTCGTTAGCCGGCGACGGAAAAACTCGCATTGGCTCATACAATCTTAATCCCTGACTCTACAAATATTAACCTGCAAAATTGTATAAACCATTTTGTGTATACTACTGCGTAAGTAAGGCGTATTTCTTAAATTATTCGGTTTATACTACGGTAGCTCGTAGTAGGTGTGAACATGGAATTTTCTCAGTGCGCATCGAGCTTTCGGGAGGGATGGTCGTTTTGCCCTCATTTTTCTCGAGTTCCCGCCGAACGTGTTTCGGCGAACTTTTTTCGTGTACCGGATTCTCTTTGTCTGTGAATAACTAAGCTAAGTGCAGTTAAAAGACAACAGTTATTGTTTTAAAATTGTCGGAAAACTGCTCAAAGGATAGTTATGTAAGTTCTTCACTTTATTTTATTGGATTTTTCTATGTTTTATGTCCGAAAATCTTTCTTAAAAAAGCCCAACTTATTGTACGTATTAAAAGCAATAACTTGAATTTATTTAGCAATAAGTAAAGATAATTTATTAAGTATAATATATTGACGAAGTCGAAGTAAAAATAAATCTTTTACTTTAGGCATTTAATCGAAAACTTAGATGTTTCCGTTAAGTAATTAAAAGTAAGTTCATGATATAACATTAAGTTTTTAATAACAAAAACTTCGTAATAATACCATATAAATAAATGGTGCCATTTTTTTTATTTTATTAAGTAGAGTCACTGAATTGGCTTTAACTTAGCATAGTTTTAAGCCTAAACATGAAAATCCGTTAAGTAGTTTTTAAGCTTATCATCTTTATACATACGCGGTGAGAAAACTTTATAACATTATGTAGTGATAGCAACACATAACTTATTTTAAAGTCACTAATACATTTTTACATAACACTAATTCGCGTTATTTAACACGTAATTTTTCTACAGTATATGTCACCGTTAAATTGTAAACATTGTTAATTTATAATCTAATAAGCGATATAGTCGGTTAATCTTACTTCTTGCTAATATTATTAATGCGAATGTTAAGATGGATGGATGTTTGTTTGAAGATATCTCAAGAACGGCTGCATGGAACTCGCTTAAATTGTAGTAGAACATAGCCGGGAAGAATACATAGGCTACTAATTGACTTTTTTTTAATTCCGCGTGAACGGAGTCGCGGACGATAGCTAGTTGTTAAAATAAAATAATGAGATATTTACAATTTAATTGTGTTACACAAATGCCTTTAGTTTAGAAAAGGTTAATGTTTACAAAGTACTGAATACTATCAGATTCGGTTTTGTAATTGACTGCTGACTCTACTCAAAGTTTGTTAGTCTCTGACTCTCGCAGATCTGGAACTATCAGAAACAATTATATAATTTAGATAACCGTAATAAGGAAAACTGGATAGCGTTAACTTGATAAATCTTACTAAAATTATAAATGTGACTGTTTAGATGGACGTTTGTTAGAAGGTATCTGCAGAACGTCTCAATGGATCTCGATGAAATTTTGTTGCAGAACATTGTTGGAAGAACACGTAGGCTACTATTTTTTTTTATTTCGCGCGAATAAAGTCGCGGACGACCTGTCTTTTTTATACTTGACAGTTGTTATCAATAAAAACAATGCCGCTATTCCATTATTAAATAAAATAATCAGAATTTTCTGTTTCTTTTTTTAAATAGGATATGGCACCGGTACGCATATATTTATTACTATTATTGCATAATAAAATAAGTATTTATTTTATTTATAAGTCTTGACTTGAGTTTTATTTTATTGGTCTATAGTGCGCAATATATTTGTCGGAAGTCGTTCAGTTCACGTAACCAGAGATTTAAATTTTCGATAAAGCCTTGCGTATAATATGGCTAATAATGGTATCACGAATCGTGTTTAATATTGAAATATTTGAACCACATTTTATGTTTTATTTATTAATAGTATCGTTGCAGGTGGAATTATGGACGTTTATTAAATCATATTTCATACGTTATATGAAAAATATATCAGTTAAAATAGAGCAATTAATCATAGATTAGTCCACAGAATTGTGATAGATAAAGCTAGTGAACGATATAATTTTTGTTTAAAGTTTAATTCTGCCAGTTAGTAATTTAATTGTTTAAAATTTTGTAATAAATTATAATATATAAAGGAACAGTTTAATTAGTAACTTTAACAGTGGTAGAGCCCGCTTTAACATCTTCGCACGAATTGTCCCGGCTCGCCCTGTGAAATACCGAAACCACACAGAAGAAAGGCGTGTAGTGGAAGCAGTTCCGCGTTTCGTCTGATGAGTGTGCGTCCCGGAGGCATAATTTTGTCCTCTTTCCCTTTCCACCCTTTTTCTTATAAGGAAAGGATGGGAAGTGGAAGTGCTTTCCGGATGGGAGGATGCATGGGAAGGGAAAATATTTTCTTTTTGTTCATCCTCTCCTCCGTCGATTAAAGGTAGGCAACGCATATGTAATTGCGTATGTCTATGGGCAACTGGCACTTCGCTATTTAAGCGATTTCAGGTGGCCGCTCGCTCATTTGTCACCTTATAACAAAAAAAAACTAAACCATCGTCCGGTAACGGTCCCGATTAGTTTCAGACCCGTCGGGAGTCCATCTTTTAGGGCGAGTGCTTATTTTAGGTTGTTTGCGGTCGTGTCGCGTCTCGCACTATTATTAATGTGTACAAAATTATACATCTTGTCTATAGGTAATCAATTTATTGCAGATATATCCAAATGCTTTTTTTTTGTCCTTTCAAAAGTTTACTGAAATCCTTGGAGCAATCCTTTATCGACTTCTGATATAACGATTTTATTTCCCCCTATCATTGACGGGTCTTCCGTATACCCATGTTTTATATGGATCACTTCAAGAATCATTGTTTAATGAGCTGTTTTTAGGGTTCTGTACCTCGATAGGAAAAAAATGGAACCCTTATAGGATCACTTTGTTGTCCGTCCGTAAGTCAAGACCCTTTTTCTCAGGAATGCGTTAAGATATCTGGAATTTAGCTTGATTTAATTATGTATGAGTTATTAAGTTTAATACAGTCAACCCTTTTTGCAATCATATTGAATAGAATGCAAATTCAATGTCACTGGTGGCCACAGATAGCGGATATTAACATACATTTGCAAGGATGTTTGTCCGTTAATCTGTGGGAATGGACACAGCGCAAAAATTCTGATATTTACACATTTTTATCTCGCACATTTTTCATTTTAATGTCGGCGTTAAATTTAATGTTTAGGAATATGTTACGGTGTACGTTTGAATATGAAAATGACATGTTTTATAAGATAGTAATTTCTGGAATAATTATAAAAGACTAGCAGTTGCCCGCGACATCGTACTCGCGGAATTAAAAAAAATAGTAATAAATATAGTTAGTGTAAACTGGGGATAGTACCAGCTTTCCAAAAGTGAAAGAATTTTTCAAATCGGTTCAGTAGTTTCGGAGCAGACAAACAAACAATCAGTTTTTCCTCTTTATAATATTACTGTATACTATATAATATTAGCTATCGCCCGCGACTCCGTCCATGCGGAGTTATAAAAAAAACAATTAGTCGCCTATGTGGTCTACCAGAATATGTTTTACGCCTTTGCCAAGTTTCATTGAGAGTTATGCAGCTGTTCTTGATATATATTCTAACAAACATCCATCCATCCAAACATTCGCATTTATAATATTAGTAAGATATTAATTTTTGTTTTTGAAAATACTTAAGTATGTATTTTTTGCAGGTAATTACTGGCAGTTTTAGTGATAAAAGTTTTTTTTTTATAAAAAGTACGATGACATAAAATTCGTGGAATCCAAGATGGCGGACATGTCTGGTGGGATAGTGTCTGTGCTGATATTGACAATTTTATTGGACAATGGCTTCTGTCATGCATTGGAGAATGAAGATCTGGGTGAGTTTTATAGTATAAGAGCCTTCAGTTAAATTTTATATCGAGATTATAATAATATTTATTTTTGTGAGATTTAAATTTTATAATAAAAATATTTTGATGTAGCTAAATTTCTATTAGTCGAATTTCTTAAACCTATTTTTTTTAATTCATTCTTTGAGAAGAATGAAGAAAAACATGTTGATTTAGAAAAAAGGTTTTTTCTACATTTTTACTATAACGATTCTAGATTCAAGAGAGACGAGAAAAGTTTTATAGGTTCGAGCTAATAGTGAGCGCGCCGGGTCTGCGCGTAAATAAAAAATATGGCCAACACCTGATAATAAATAGATGCGAGAGTTGTGACAGAATGTCGATTTGATATCGATACTAAATTAATTTACTTAATTTGGAAAAAAAATCTTTTAGTGTTATAGATTATTAAAATTAAAACAGGATATTATAGAACATACCTTATTGGTGGCGACTAGTATTTTAAAAAAAAATCTTTCGCTAATAGCATACCAATGAAACGATGTCTGTAAAAGTTTATTTTTCATTTTAAAATGAATATCGATATACGTTTTATCGATATTGATATTGAACAACACTAGTAAAAAAGAGCGGTTTACTAGCTGAATTATATTTGGAGGCGCGATTACAGAGGTAATAAAAGTTGTTGAGTTTTTATCGTCGGGGGGTAAATTGGAAAGGCAGATGTTTGGTATTCATTTACGGTTGTTGTATGTTTACGGCCGTGGACCGTGGTGTATTGAAATAATTGAGATGGCAACATTTTACAATCAAACTCAGTTAGGATGATGTTATATAAAAACGGCTAAACACTGACGTATATTCGTTCGGTGGCGGCACCGACTAGTTGCGAGCCCATCGGGGGCACTTCATTAGGGAGAGTGGGAGTGGTATACTTGGGAGTGACCTCTCGCTTCCTGGCGTTATACACGCCATGCTAGGAAGCGAGAGGTCATCGACAGCAGTTGCCTCCTTCTGCGAAACAGTCATGTCGCAGAAGGAGGCAAAAGAACGGGAGCGCGAGGGAGACCCCCTGGCGCACCCGCTCAGTCGTAGAAGAGTGGGAAGAAGAAGGCGGCAATATGCCGCCGCCTTCTCCTTCCCACAATAGCCCTTTGGTGATGGACACGGGGGAGTCCATCACCGTCGACTGAGGGCTACCTCCCCCCCGAGAGGGAGCTGCCTCGTCAGCTGACGCAGACGGGGTCGCGGACGGGAGTGAAAGCGTGCCCGTGGCCCATCCCGATGCGTTGCAGGAACAGAGAGGTTTAGTGGGTATTGGACTAGTATTACTTCGCGGACGCAGCCCGTCACTCACTATTCTTAGTTAGGATGACCTAAATTACGATGTTATTAAGCGACTTATTTGTTAAACTATGAACTTATAAGTTGTTTTTTTGTTACTTATATCTTAGCAAAGATTAAAAACCATACATATATAATCATAATCAAACCTTTTAGTAGGTTCTATCTATATTAGGCAGTAGGGAGTTAATTATAACGTATTATTGGCATTGTTATCTTCTAAAATTTACAATTTTCTAACTGTTTATTATAAGTCTTGGCTGGTTATCAAATAACGAAGAGGTCGGCTAATAAAATTGATTACGTAAGATTATAGGACTATTGTTATGTGCAAATATTTTCATATTACAATAATTTTGTATGTATTATTTCGTAATTATAAATCAGCGGTAATTTGCAAAATAAATGTTAATTTCAACATAAAAATAAAATTGTTGAAAACATTGAGTATATAAATCTAGATGTTAATTATACGAAATGAACTTGTTGTAAAAAAAAAACAAGACGTAACAGAATGGTAAGGGGAAGGGAAAGGAAGGGTAAACTAATTTTGTATTCAAGACAGATTGTAGTAGCAAGGGTGTGTTTAATGCGAGTATATTTTAATACCTAATTTGTATTCACTCGAAATATATTTTTAAATTTAAATTAAATACTGCGAAAATAAAAATATCTCGCACATTGTCTTAATAAGAGTAGAAAAATATTTAGAATACATCCTTGTCTTTAATATAATAAAGTTTAAGAGTCAGTTTGTAAGAAAATCAATCTGAATTCCTAATTTAGATTATACACTTTTTTATATTACGCTGCTACTCTTGCGAGCCAGACAGAAATAAGGCAGACGGCGGCGGTCAAAGGTGGACGAAATCAAGGGCTATATGATGTTAAAATTATTGAATAGCCAATAACTAGTGCTGTTACCCTAAATTGACTTAATGTTTTTTTATCTATAACGTCAAAATATGCAAAAGAAAAAATATAATAGTGTTGTACAGTCAGCGTCATATAGATCGTCACAGACAAGATATGCAAATATATAGGTACATCAAAAGTAATCAATTATATCGGTACAACAAAAGTCCTCAAAATAATAGATACATTCACCCTGCTCAAATACATCGGTACATACACAGCGTCAAATATATGAGTACATGCAAGATGCTCATAAATATCGTAGCAGCCACAGCGTCATAAGTAACGAAGCAGTCAAGGTGCGCAAAAATATCGGTACATTTGACAAAATTGAACTCTATCTCTATATACTTGTGATACAATTTGGAATAAACTACTTCTGTTACATTCATTTGACACTTTGTATTAACATTATAGGTTGTCCGGAAAGTTCGTTCTGATTTTCGATATAAAGCTTACAATAGACTGTAGCTGAAGTGGATTCATTTTTGGATTTCCACCATTATCAAACGTCACAAAAATTTCTATATTGTGAATAATTTCATTTCATTGGTTGAAATAAAAACTAATTTTTAAAATTTTATCCAATAATAAAAGACGTTTTAGGTATAGAGTCGTACCAATATAATTTAAAAACATTTCCAAAAATTTAAGAGAACAGGGTTTCAATTTTCATTATAAAGCGGCAGGAACTTACTGGGCAACCCAATATTTTTCTTCTCCTGTCATAACGCTTAAATATAAAAGTTTGTCACGACGAATACGACAGATACGTATTAACTATGACACGCCGAATATGACACACGCACACACATCGGAAAGCTGGTGCTTGCTAAAAGGAAAAAACTACCTACATATAAACAAGAGTAGTAGATGATCATTATTGGTTGAAATATTATATATACTTACTTAACAGTTTCATTTTCTTAAATTGTGTGTCTTTTAATTATCTGTTCGAATATGTTAAACGCATTAAGTATTAAGTAATAATTTGTTAGTTTCTGATTTTTAACTTTATGAATAGTGTACAGCGACCATCTACTATCTATTCCCCCTTTTTCATCTTGGGAAGGGGGGGTGGCTGAATACCAGCTCGACACTGGAATATGACCTGTGTTGGCAAAGCTGAGTCACCCCCTTTTGCCAGCACTATCTCTGTATAACAGTGTGTTGTATATTTTTGTTCAGTTTTTTTTATGGCAATAAAGTTTTATTATTATTATTATTATTAACTAATATCAAATTTTGCCTTGTCACAATATATATAATACTAGTTTGGCGCAGTATTCTAGTATGTTTGCCGTAATATGTAAGTTTACCGGTTCGAATCTCAGGCTACTTTTTTCATTTTATCAATCACGGGGTTATTTTTTCATAACCAGTAAAAATTTGGTAATGTAAAATTTTGCTCGACAATTGTTTTTTATAATTTTCGCTGTCGGGTAGAAAGAAATTTAAATAAAGTTAACAACAATTAGGTCAGACCATCGCGGGTGAAGTGAGTGGGCGGAGCGTGGATTATCTTTGCGGGTTTTAAGAATGGTACGCGCAGAAACTATACGTACAAGTGTTATCTACATATGTGTGCGCGCCCACGCACACTGGAATGTTTATTGCAATCGACCAAAAATTTGATGTAGTTTGGATATTGACATTCAGTTTTTTTTCTTTGTTTCTTAAATATAATCAGTATCAGTAAAAGGTAAAAGTAAAAGTGTTATTTTTACCGGTACAAGTTTAACAAACATGAGTAATAAACAAATTACATGCCAATAGCATCGCTTTATCTCCTTCATTTTTGTTTGAAATAGAAAAGTACTTTAACGGTCAAACTCATTGGTCCAAGGCAATATCAAAAAGTACCTAATAACTACGGCGATAGAGTTTAATTACATGTGCTTCGATATTAAAATTAAAAAGTTTAAATATCAAAAAAAAAATAGTGGCTTGGGATTTGAACCGCCGACCTTACGTACGGCGGCGAACGGTAAGGCCACGAGACCAAACTAGCATATATGATGACAAACTAAAATTTGATGTTGGTTTTATCTACCTAATATCTGTCATCCGCGTCGAACACTTTTAGTAAATTTTGAGAAATGGTTTGATGCAAAGTGTCAAATGAATGTAACAGAAGTAGTTTATTCCAAATTGTATCACAAGTATATAGAGATAGAGTTCAATTTTGTCAAATGTACCGATATTTTTGCGCACCTTGACTGCTTCGTTACTTATGACGCTGTGGCTGCTACGATATTTATGAGCATCTTGCATGTACTCATATATTTGACGCTGTGTATGTACCGATGTATTTGAGCAGGGTGAATGTATCTATTATTTTGAGGACTTTTGTTGTACCGATATAATTGATTACTTTCGGTGTACCTATATATTTGCATATCTTGTCTGTGACGATCTATATGACGCTGACTGTACTTGAATATCGATAAAATTCATATGTAAAATTGAGTTTGTTTATATTTATATTTTGATGTTATTTTATAAAGTCTTACGAAACATAAGACTGTGAATGTTTCAGGTAAGATTTATGGAACCAGTTTTGGTGCAGATTCAACGATGATTCAGTTCAGAAAATCTTACTCTTACTAATATAATATTATAAAAGAAAAAGTTTAGATGGATGGATGTTTCCTAGAACACATCTCCAGTACGGCTGCAGGGATTTATTCAAAAGTGTCATAGATGTAGAAGACAGTCTGAGAGAATCCATATGCTACTAATTAAAATTTTTATTACTCCATGCGTACGGAGTCGCAAAGTCGCTAGTAGATAATATTTCTAATATTTAAAATATTAAATACCCATTTCACAGCTCTACATTTTTTGTTTTATTTACAAGATAAAAGAATAAATTGTATGTAATTGTATGAAAATACCACAGCAACATAGTGGTACATTTGGGGAATTTTATTTCCTAACCATTCGGTAAAATTTCGCTTCACAATGCAGTTAGATGGAAAACTTATCCTCGATGTGCGTATACGGTATTCGAATCTAAGTGGGAAGCGAATTAAATTCTTTGACTACACCTACATATATAGGATATCGATGATATTAGTTTACATGTAGATTCAATCAAGTAAAACTGTAACATGAAACTATTTCTGAGCATAAATGCGTTAGCGTTGCAAAGGTTAAAGATAGACGTTTAACCTTTCAATCGCCGTCGGTAAAGAATTGATTTTCTAACATTGACCTTGTTTAAATTACACAAACTTTTCTAATAAAGGTAATTTACAGTACATTCTCGTATTCAATTTGATAGTTTAAACCAGATTTAATTTTGATAGCAAGGCTATTTACTGATACAGTGATATAGAACAATTAATTCAAAAATAGAGATAGATACCTAAATTACTTATTAACACAGAAACATTGTAAGATAAAAATTCAATAAAATGAGTTGACTTGACTTTGGCAAAAGATTATTTGGACGCGGCATAGTGGAAGGTATTGGGAAAGGCGTTTTTTCAGCAGTAGAAGACAAAGGCTGATAATGATAAAATTAATTGTTATTCTAGTCAAAAAACCAATGATTGAAATGAAATTAAAAAACCAGAGTTAAACTATTATACATTTTACATTTAACATATGTCAATCCTTTTATCACTTGCTTAGTATCGCTCGTGACTCCATCCGAGCGGATTTATAAAAAAAAACTTAGTAGTCTATGTGTTCTTCCAGACTATGGTTAACATCCATGCCAAATATCAGCGAGATCCGATAAGCCGTTATACATACTCATTTATAATATTAGTAAGTAAGATTGATATTAGACTTACCGTGACTAGCGTCCATAGCGGTTTTTTTAATTAATTATGGTTTTTGAAACCTTCCACTTAACGCCTTTCTTCTGTGTGGTCGTGGTATTGCACCAGGCAAGCGCCGATTCGTGCGACAAAAATTGTTGCTGGCGTCTACCACTGCTTACGTTGTCCTCTTGATAAGAGGCGATTGTCGTTCGATATTTCCGATGAACATAAAATACATGAGAAATACATATTTTGACTTGTATACACTATGTATTGATATCTGATTAGAGTGATTCCCTTGAGGTAAGGTCGTAGTTTTTTTATTCCGAGCAAGCGTTGGTAACGTTGTATGAATTTTTGAGATCTCTAGGGAATTATCGAATAGCGGTAACGTAATAAGCTAGATTTAGTTTATATTTTATTATCGCGGTAAACAAACTTCATTGGAACTGTATGTTCGAGTTTGCTATTTATCATATCCTATGATAATATAATATTTTTATTAGTTAATTAATATTGTATTTGCTTTTTAATCGACAAAGATCGTAATGTGTTTTGCGCGTATGTAAGTTTTTTTTTAAATTATATTACAGCTAATAAGCTGTCGCCCTAAGCCGTCCGCGCGGAATTAAAAAAAACTTAATTAGTAGCCTATGTGTTCTTCCAGACTATGTTCTATATGTGTGACAAATTTATTCAAGATCTATTGAGTTGTTCCGAAGATACCTTCTAGAATCGGAGAACTAATTAAGTTTTTTTATTATCTCCGCACGGACATAGTCGCAGGCGACAGCTAGTTCGTTATATAAAATGTATTTAAGGTCTTGTATTATTGGATGAATCGTACCATTACGCAGATCCCAAGCTCTGTTTCCGTCTACTTAATGCAGATTTATTTAAGTACCCGATGGAATATTTAAATAATGGTTAAAATATTTTTTTCTTTCGACAACATCGTCTCTTTATACGGCCGAATTTATCTGACGCAAACGAATTTGCGTATTTTATTTACTGCGTATCTAAATTGCTAAACAGGCAAGTGCGTTATTTTAATTTTTTTTCCGTAAACATTTTTATACAGTTTTCAATGAAAAACAAACCCTTGCCAAATGGAAGTCCGCAGTCTCTGGCAACGTCGGATAAATGTACATATGCATATCGTAAAAGATAATGGTACATGGCGAGTTTCGAACCCAAGACCTGCAGATTGCAAGTCAAGTGCTTTCCTGAACTTACCCCGGAACCACTGACGTTTTTCTTACGACGCATATATTTTGTAACTCTATTTCAAATTATAAATAATGTAACATATAATAGATATGACAATATGAAATAGGTATTATGAAAATTTAAAAGAAATAAAAGCTATCTGTCGAGAGATTCGTATTCCCGAACGCATTGGTATAGTTTTGAAGTGTATCGGCGTATTATAAAACTTTGTATGCTGCAGGTGCGCCGCAGAACTGACTGAGTCCTTTATAAATTCAATGCATGAGGAATATTGCACGTCGGGAATAGAATAATGTTGCTCGGAGACTTGTGATTTATCTAAAAGAGAATCGTTTCGAATGTGATTTTTCACATTTTATTATTAATGTCGTTAAAAACTTTTTGATTTTGTTTTATTTTTCGAATTGGCCAGTAACTAGTTGGCACACTATGTGCGATTTAAAAATTATTACCAAGAAAATTACGGTAATATTTTTTACGTCGGATCTTTGACTATAACTAACATTTGTAAGACTGTTGTATGTTCTACATACTTTTATTACCATATTATTTTATATCAATACCATTTCAATTTTATTTTGTTAGAAGGAAAGTAATAAAACACACTATTGTTCATTAAAAATTGGTGTCGTTATGTACAGTCAGCTGCCAAAATATTTATACATTATCAACTTGTACAGGTCGTTGGTTTAAAAAATACCTTTGCACTTATTCATCAAGAACATGTACTCATGGACGGAAGAATATGGACCGATGCATTCATACATATTTTTAAAACCAACAGCATATACAAGTTTCTATAACTTTGTAAATGTCTACATATTTATGTAGCTGACTGTACAAACAGTGAAGAGACATTTCCAATCAACACATACAATATTTAGAAGTAAAGCAATCAAAATAATAATTACATTACACGACCTAATTACATTATATTTCGTAATTAATTACCAAACTTAATAAGATATCAATCCGTATGTAACTCTCTGTGTAGTAATCAAATTAACTACCGACAAAGTAATTAATTTGGAAAGGAATTATTAAAAAACAGAAAATATTATAAATGCGAATGTTTTGATAAATAGGTAGATGGATATTTGTTAGAAAGTAACTTCAGAATGGCTGCATGTAATTGAAATTTGGTATAGACGTAGAACACAGTCAGGATAAACATATAGGCTACTAACTAAGTTTTTTTTTGTAATTCCATGCGAATGGAGTCGCATTATAGAGTAGTGGATTGATTCTCGAAGGATTCCTGGATATAAACTTACTTTAAGTTTATACAATCTGTAAGTTCTTTCTATCAAAAGTTAAAATTTTACTTTAATAGTCTGCGAGCTAATATTTTAAAAATTAATCAGTCTATTATGTGGTTATAACCAATAATCTATTAAAACTTCAAATTACTTTATAATAATGAACAAAAACCACTTTGTTAGCCTTAAAATGTTATATTTAAAAGTAAATTTTGTATTATTACTTGTCATGCACAACCTTAATTTCAAACCGTACAAAGTAACCGCTAGACTAGCAGTAGACAAGCTACTTACAATGGCATCCGGCTTTGTGGAGTCTAATTAATATAAATTGCATGTAGAGCTCGCATACGACTTGTTTACGTGATTACTTAGGGTATTATTTTATGTTTTATACGAGGAAAATATACACATTTCTAAATCATTTTAACAAAAATGTGTAGGAAAATGTCTAATTTTAGTTCTTACGTTTCATAAGGGGATTGAACTGGGCTGAGAAAGGTACCTATAGGAACGGACTCTACCTCATACTTTACGTCCCCTCCGTCTTATTAAAGAACGATCATTGAACTATGAACTGGCCATGTTTAGATAGAAACACTAGCTGTCGCCCGCGACTCCGTCCGCGTGTTTGTCTAAAAAATAAAAATTAGAGGTGGACAACTCTTAACATTAAGGGGGGTGAAAAATAGATGTTGCCGATTCTCAGACCTACTCAATATGCTTACAAAATTTCTTGAGAATCGGTCAAGCCGTTTCGGAGGAGTATGGGAACGAAAATTGTGACTCGAGAATTTTTTATATAAAATTTAACTACTGTTAGGAAGAAAATCCGACACTGTGCCGGTGTACTAGCGCAACACTGGGATTTTTCTTAAGAATATATCTGAGAAGGAAATAAATATATTTACTCAATTTTGAATCAAGCACATAATCGGTTATCAAAATGCCTAAGGATGTCATTGTAAAACAACGTATGTGAAGTCAATATTCCGCATGCACGGAATTTATAAAGATCTCACAGTTTTCAGTGTGTCTGATGCATACAAATATTCACGCTGTAAAAATGTTATCTTACTAATATTATAAATGCGAATGTTTAGATGGATGGATGTTTGTTCGAAGATATCTCCAGAACGACTGCATGTATCTTGTTGAAATGTGGCATAGTCGTCGAAGATAATCTGGAAGAACACACAGGCTATTAAGTTTTTTTCTAATTCTTGCGGACGAGGTCGCAAACGACATCTAGTACTATTATAAATGCGAATGTTCAGATGGATGGATGTTTGTTAGAAGTTATCTCAAGAACAGTTGTATGCATATTGTTAAAATTTGGCATAGATATAGAACATAGTCTGGAAGAACCTATGTTCTTAAAGCTACTAATAAATAATTTAAACTCTGCGCGGACGGAGTCGCGGGCGTTTGCTAGTGTGCTATATACTACGACCATTTGTTTTAATTTGAATTTAAATTATCGTTACGTTTGTATATGAACACTATTGCTATCTCTGTTTTTCTTAAAGACAATAAAAGAGATCGCAATATCGTCTTAATTCATCGTTCGCGCGACAGACAACTGTTAAAATTAAAGTTAATAAAACATATCTCTTATCATACTATGAAGTATTGTATTCTGTTTTTTATTTTAAACGTTCATTCCTATTATGACAAACTAGTTTCTGCTCGTGACTTCGTCCGTGCGGAATTGAAAAAAAACTTAATTAGTGTATTAAAAACTTAATTAAGCCTTTGTGTTCTTTCCATCCATTCATCCATACATCTACTCTACATAAACTTTACGATGGCTAACATCAGTTTAATGTGAAAATGTATTTTAAAATTACGTGATTATTTACGAACTACAACGTCTCTGTAAAAAATTAACTTAAACGAGTTACTCTTCTCAGTATGCAAGCGAGAAATTTGTGCAAATATTTTTTTTATATTCGACACTATACCTTCTTTACATTATTAATTCAATCTTTTAACGAGAGCCTTTGCTTTATTAAAATGTATAAAGCTTCTTGCTTTTTATAGAGTTAAAATTATTTTAACAGGTTTATAGGAGAGTCAAGCACTTGACTTGCAGTCTGCAGGTCCTGGGTTCGAATCTCTTCATATACCAATGTGTTTTTTGATTTCCAATTTACATATGTACATTTATCCGACGTTCTTACGGCGAAGGAAAACATCGTGATGCAACTTGCACATATCTGAGAAGAAATGCAAAGATATGTGTGAAGTCAACCAACCCGCACTTGGCCAGCGTTGACTATGGGCTAATCACCTTTAACTTAGGGTAGGCTCCGGGCCCCTCAGTGGGGACGTATAGTGAGCTGATGATGATTCAATTTGTGTTCTAAATCGTAGAACAATATTTTAAATTTATAAAACTCTTACTAATTTTGGAAAGTGTTTTTTTAACAATACTGTGTCGAACGAGAACATGTGTATACAACAAAATGTTATTTTTTCTAAATCCGAACAACTGCCGTTGCCTTTTAAAGTTTAGTGACCTACATTGAAATGGACACATTCTAAAAGTGAGTGTTGGATGAATGGAGTTTTATTCTTTTAAAATGGTTTCCTTTATTTTGTTGCAATTCTTAAAAACTTAAACAATCTTTTCCAATAGATAAAGATATAATAACTTTTTACTAGTTTACGACTAAGAACTATTAGGAAGAAAATCCGACACTGTGCCGGTGTACTGGCACATCCCCCGGCTTACTAAAATGTGGACGTTTATGTCACCTCACTAATGATTCTGACACTGGACTTTGTAACGAAAGCACGTCACTCGCACCAATTGATTCTAACTGTTCTTCAAAGTCTAATGTATATTTATAAAAGAAAGTCGTGTTAGTTACACTATTTATAACTCAAGAACGGCATTACCGATATGGCTGAAAATTGGTGTGGAGGTAGCTTAGAGACAGGAGACGGACATAGGATACTATTTATTCATTTTTTTTCGAATTTATGCCTTGAAAAGCTGCTTTTTCTTTAACTTACTAATATAAATGCGAATATTTAGATGGGTGTGATGTGGATGGATGGATGGGCGGGCTACACTAATTAAGTTTTATTATATATCCACGCGGACGGAGTCGCGGGCGACAGCTAGTACTGTTTAAAAGAACTAACAAATTTCACGTTTTCGTATAAATAGTAATAGCTTTTAGTATTTGAGTTCGAGTATTCTAATATCTGTCTGTCAATCGATCGCCCTCACCGGCCACTGGAGAATCTCGTATTCAGCTTAACCGCTTGATTTTCAATCGCTTGGATACGTTGTCTATTCGAATATCAAGTATTTTCCTAAATCATAGTTTATAAGGGATGTGTTTTGTTACGAACATTGGGAATAATATTATATAAAGTTATATTCATACGTTTGTAAGTTACAAATAACAAATATCAGTTTATTTTTCAAATGAATATTCTATTCATGATTCACGTCAGTCGGCCTACTAATGTCTTATCATTCTTTCTTTCCCTCTTTAATGGACAGAAAGAGAATATTTTCCTTCCCAATGCATCCCCGCATCTAGCAAATCCACTTTTTTATACCAAAAGGTGGCAAACGAGTGAGCGGCCATCTGAAATCGCTGAAATAGCGAAGCGATCGTTACCCGTAGCATACACAATTGCATATGCGTTACCTACCTTTATTCGACGGAGGAGGGGATGCATAGAAAGGGGATACTTTTTTTCCCATCCATCCCCTCATCCGGAAAATCTATTTCCCATCCTTTCCTTATAAGTAAGAAAGTGGGAAGAGGAAGAGGACTAAAATTAGGCTTCCGGGACGCACACTCATCAGACTCTACGCGGAATTGCTTTTCCTTCACACCTGTTTTTTGTGTGGTCGTGGTATTGCATCGGACGCAGCAGCCAATTCCTGCGAAGATGTTAAAGCGGGCTCTACCACTGTTGTATAGTTAGGTTTGTTTTATAAAGTTATAACTTTGTTATCATTAAATGAATCAATTTTATTTAATGATAACGTTCGTAAAGTTAACCTCAATTATGAGGACGTTAATCATTAATCTGCATCCGGTAAGCCCCGGCCTAAATTGTAATAACTGATATTAATGATTCGCGAACGCATGAAATTATTTTATACATAAATAAAATCAAACAGGATTATTCTATATTGTTTTTTTATTGGATTAAATATTTTTTATAAATGATCATCGGTGCCTCACATGATTTGTAATCTGCAGGTCCTAAGTTCGAATCCCGCAATGTACCAATGTGTTTTTCGATTTACGTATGTACATTTATCCGACGTTCTTAAGGCGAAGAAATTCAAAGATATATGTGGTTGACTACGGCCTAGTTACCACAGATTTAAAGTTGGCTTCTAGCACCTCAGTGGGCAAGTATAGTGAGCTGATGATGATACAGATTAATGCAATGCATCTACAATTGTGGATGTCTATTTGCTTCGCTATTTCCGCGAATTTAGGTGGCCGTTTTTTCGTTTGCCAACGTATCTCTTTCTATTCTGTTCTCCGTAAAACATATTCTAGAACAAGGGTTGAGTTTAGTTGAAGTGGTTGCAAGAAATAATAGTATTTTTTTTAATAAAACAAAGAAAATTATTTATTGTCTTGACAGTGGTTGCTTTTTCTTATTTATTGTTAAAATAAAGCTAAGATAATCTTATTTTTAGATATAATCTCTGTATTTTCAGCATCGAATAGAAGGCACTTATTAACAGAAAGGATTAAACAAAGTATGTAGGCGTCTTAACTCTAATAGATTATATGAAAAGTATTTTAAATTAAGTATTTTTTCCAATACTTCCTTCCTACACAAGACGGATTTATCTACGTTCAAGAAAGTTTATTCTTAGCATTGATTATTTGTTGTGTTCTCGTTTAATTTAAATAGCTTTTGCCCGCGATCCCGTCGAGAATTAAAAAAAAAATTAGTAGCCTATGTGTTCTTCCAGACTACGTTCTATATATCTGCTAAATTTCATCGAGAGCCATACAGGCTGTCTGCAGATATCTTCCAACAAACTTCCATCCATACATCCAAACATTCACATTTATAACGTTAGTAAGATTTTTTTATTGCTTATGCCTATGGAGTTTTAAAGCACTGAAAATTGAGTTGAAACTTTGTCATGATTAGGACAAAAGAGAATGTTTGTTTCTTTTAAAAAAATGTTTTTTAATTTTGTTTAAACTCCTTGCTTGCGCATTAAATCCTTTGAAATTTTGCTTAATTTTATTGCAACTTTGAGTATATTTAGCAAATTATAAACGTCAATATACAAACCATAATCACCAGAGGAAATTGGAATCTCGACAAAGTAAAACCAAAGGCATATTGCCTGTCAAAGGCAGAATAACCGGTCTAAACCGGTGTAAACCAGTGTACAATGATATATACCGGTTTACAATGGCCATCAGCGCTTTGCTGTAGGTTACAAGATATTGGATCGAGGCTTTGTATTCGATAATTAGGTTTCATTTGATTTCATTTCTTACTAGCTGTCGCCCGCGACTCTGTTCGCACGGAAATAAAATAAAATAATTTGATTAACAATCTCTGTGTTCTCTAAACTATTTCATACATCTACTAGTAGATACTCTAGAGATTATTTCTGACAAACATCTATCCAAACATTCGTATTTATAATATTAGTAAGATAGTAAATTATTTAATCAGTCCTTTTTTAAATATCAACAATATGTTACATTTTTAAACATTTAAACAAGGATATCGTAACTTCTAGATAATTCTTCACGATTATTATATTCAGGAATCAGTCCACGCTGAAATTCAGATGATCCACAGTCAAAACTTTAAGTTAAAATTTTAACACATAATGTATTAAGCTGATCACTTTCTCAATGTCCATTAAAAGCTCTATGACGTAATAAAAGCTCCCAATAGACATATTATACTTGGAAAATTACGCGAAAACATAATGAAACGTAGATAAAGCTTCCGAATTTCTCCTTGGTGCGTGCTTAGTATTCCAGTGGATTTGTGTAAATATTTTTTTTTATGTTTGACGGACTAACGGCTTAACTTTATTAATTCAAATCCGCCTAATGAGTTCCCCTTCTCAAATTATACGAAACGTTTCTCCTTTTTGAACATTTTGTTTGTTAAATGAAATTATCCTTGTTAAGATTTATGTTTAAAGAACCGCTGCTGTATAGGAACTGAGGATAAGATGTTTTATTTTTTTTAATGTCACGTTTTTTAAATGTTATTTTTTATAATCATAAATTGCGAACGAGCTATCAGGCATCTGAATTCGCTGAAATAGCACAGCGACAGATATAGACATCAGAAGGCAGATACCTTGCCTACCTTTCGTTGCCTTGCGTTGCCTAATCGACGGAAGACGTACTGAACGAGGATGTTTCCCTTCCCACGCGTTCGGGTGAGGAATCCAAGGATAAACATAAACTACTTTGAACTTAGTATAGTTTTATTTTTTTTAATTAAAGTTTTAAGTTTATCGTAAGATATATATTGTCTTAAAAAGAGTTAGAAAACGAAAATATATACTTGGCCACTTTTTCTATGTCATTGTAGCTTTGAATACATTGATCACTTTTTATTTCTAAAACTAAATTTAAATAAACTTTTGAGTATCCTAAAATAAACTTTCGAGGTATCTGTGTATGTTCATAGTGACCATTCAATTTGACAACTTTTAATTGCCTTTTATTTGATAGCTGACTGACTGAACTGTGCGGTTAACTCGTAAATAGGCGGAGCTATTGTAATGAAGCAATTGCAATAGCTTGGTTGCGTTTAAAATATATTATAATTTGGGAAGAGTTAAAAACGTTACAAAGCTTCTGAATGTGAGTGATGACAACAGTGGAAACTCACCTTTATAGAAAGAAATCTCTACTACGAGTTAAAGTTTTAGTTTACGTTGATATAAAATTTTATGTGGGTATTGAACGTCGTACATATATTCTGTAGTTCGACTTTTAGTTCCGCCAATACTGTATCCACAGACAGGAGTTGTGCAAAAGTTGCTCGCAATCTGAATGTAGGTAAATACGGGCGCTTAGTAAACAGCCAAGTCATAATTCGCTTCGTAAGGCGGAAGTTTAAATCTAAGGTTATTATTTCACACTTGCATTACTTTTAAGAATTGTAAAATGTTCAGATTTATGGATGGAAGTTTGTTAGTAGTAGTAGATATCTCCAAAACACCTGTATGGAGTCTGGAAGAACACATCGTAGGTTATTAACTTTTTTTAATTCCGCGCGAACAGAGTCGCAGGCGATACCTAGTATAGTATGAATTTAAATAATAACTTAAACCTGTCGAATGTCGCTAGAAAAGTACAGATCTAGATAAAATAACATAGACAACAAAGTAACGCAGTAGTTGGTCACGCGTTAACCCTTTTTTTTCAGGAAGGAATGCTTTATGCATACTCCGCGAATCGGGGGGACGCGGTAGTTATGTGGGATTCTCCTCCATATCGGAGGCATACCCATTAAACCTCTCTGTCCCTCTAAAGTATCGACACGGGGCCACAGGCAGGCTTTCGCTCTCCTCCGCGGCCCCGTCTGCGTCAGCTGCCGAGGCAGCTCCCTCTCGGGGAGGAGGTAGCACTCAGTCAACGGTGATGGACTCCCCCGTGTCCATCATCTAAGGATTATTGTGGGAAGGAGAAGGCTTCCCACGCTTCTACGTCTGAGCGGGGGCGCCAAGGGGTTTCCCTCGCGCTCCCGCTCTTTTGCCTCCTTCTGCGATATGAACGAATTCAACCCTAACTTAAGGTAGGCTGACAGCATAAAAATAAATTAAAAAAACTGTATCTCTTACAATGTTTGAAGCAATTACATAAATAACCAATTCTCTTTACTATTCGCCTTATTGTCTTTCAATTTGAGGCTTTGTGTGATTTTGTTAAACAACCTTATAAGTGCTTTCTCGGAAAACTCGTTAAGTACAACTTAACCGAACAAGCAATTGGAATGAAATAAAAGAAACCCATCTCTTTTTGTTATATTTATGACGTAGAGATAAATTAGCTTTGAAAAATATCTCACAAACGTCTATTCACATGTAACGTATGGCTTGTGTTTTATTACGATTGGATAAAATTTGTCATAAAGAAGATTGTCTGAAACTTAATAAAAAGCAAATAGCAAATATGCCTGACATACCGAACAGTCGATCACTATTTAAACCATTTGAAGATTTTTTTTTTAAGTTAAGGCAAACGATTTCTCGTTTACCTGAATTTTCTGGTTTATCCAAGGCTAAGTTTTACAATGAATATTAAAGATCGATTAAGACCAATTAAAAATTAAAGTTCTCTAAAGTAAGATTTTACTAATTGCAGATGAATAGATGTTTGTTAAAAGGCACCTCCAAAACGGTTGCATATATCTCGCTAAAATTTGACATAGATGTAGAACATAATTTGGAAGAGCACGTAGGCTACTAATTAACATCTTTTTATTTTCGCGCCGACAAAGTAAAGGGCCACTCCCTCCTTATTAAAACGACTGTTCTTAATATCGTTCAATATGACATACATACAGGCTTCTTTGTATCTTCTTGCCTGTTTTAGTATCTTCTAACTGCACTTAAAACCACTTAGTGAAGATTTCGCAAATTGAATCTACACTTAAAAACACCACTCAAAGACTGTAAGAGTTGGGATAATCTGTACATAAAATTGTTTGCATTTCTCTGGTCAAATTACACTTCTTTGATTTATCTTTGGTAAAGTTATCGCCTACGTAATATTCTTTAACGATCCCACAGTTAAGATATCCTTGTCGGTTGCTTTGATGTTCTCTAAGTTAAATCTTGTTCAAAGCTTCCAATCGAATTTTAATTTCTATATAATATTTTTGTATTTATCTTCTAACAAAAAATATATATATTTGCATTAATTTATTAATTATGATTAATAGAAGTATATTGATTGATAAAATTCCTTGTTTGTTGTTAATTTTATTATCAGCGGTAGAGTTTGAAACAAAATTAGCTGCTGACGAATGACCTGAACTGACCTCTCGCTCTATGCAACCATAACCTCACAGAAAGCACACACCACTTGGAAGTCATTCCGTGTGTGTGCCGCAAGAAATCTAGTCTTCGTTTCCGTGCTACCCTGTATATAAGGAAAGGCTGCGAAAGGGAAGTGAACCCAGCAGAGAAACAGACGTTGTATAAAGGAGGAAAACATCCTCATTCAGTAGCTTCTCTTCCCTGTCCTTTTGATATAGGCAATTCATCAACAGCGTTTTCTTTGCCATTTAACTAAATCAGGCGGCCGCTTGCTCGCTTACAATACATACATACATAGTAAAGGATATAAAAAATTGCAGTATGTTTTTTAGTAACTCAATATAAACGAGAAATGTATTCGATTAATATTATTACGTTTAAATGTTATCGTGGGCAAGTTTAATATAATCTTTGAAGTTTCGAAAGGTTTCGTGTAAATACGAGGTCCGGTAAATGCGGGCGGGTGAGTGGCGGCGGGGAGGGCGGGATGCGGTCAATATTGGTCGGTGGATGTGTGCTCAAAGGAAAAGTGAAACTAAACTGTGGATAAGATGCTTTCGATATATTTATGTCTGTATTTATGTAAGTACACTTAAATAGTGATACAGGTTGTTTAAAATTTCTCAAGACATTACTAAAACTAATTAACAACAGCTAACACACATTCTTCTAAGTCTTTATAAACAAACTAACCTAAACCTAATTGAGAAAGTAACAATTATAATATTTATCTTCATTTTTTTATCAAAACTGTTGTAATTTTGTAAAAAATATTAAAATAGGGATGTTACAAGTTTTGCGCATATTTTTGTTTCTTTGCACAGTTTTGATTTGGAACAGCCTATAGCTATTTTTCTAAGGATTAAAACTAACTCTCTATGCATACTCTATGTCGGATGAAATTTAAAGCAAAAGCGTAGCTTAGTTGTTAACGTTTTGACGTTAAACTACTGGACAGCCTAATTTACATAATAGTGTGTGCTCGAGGCTGATTACAAGCAAATCTGTTTACGCGTCCACTAAGCAAGTAGGGGAATTAGTAGGCTTAGTGACACGACCCATCCGGAATACTATTTAAAGGCACTTGTACACTAAGGCTGTTTGTACAGAAGGCGCCGCAAATCTGCGATTTTAGTCACTAAGCGACTTACGCAAAAGAATCTTATATGACGACGCGTCGCTTAGATATTAAAATTTCAGATTGTGCAGCCTTGTGTACGCACGGCCTTAGACCACATTTCCACTAGCGCGACTAGCCGCAACTACTTTTTCAATGAGTAATATGATTTTATATTTTTATTTTGACAGTCCAATCCTACAGCAATAATGTAAGACTTTGCCTTTTAAGGCTAACTTATTATTGAGGTCCGACTGTATCGTATAATTTAGGTATACAGAGTGTCCCGAAAATTAAATGTATAACATAAGTTCATATATTGTTATGTTTATATTTTCTTTTTTACAAAATAATGGTCAATCATTTATTTCGATGCGTTAATTGTTTCACACATTTTTTGAATACAAGAACATCATGTAAGTTAAATCGATTTCTACGAATTGTTTACTTTGGAATGATGTATTTCTAACTTTACTTTTTTTCTGACAAACAAGTCTGGCATAACAATGAATTGATTGTATCCAAATATAGAGATTCTTCGAATTATTTATTTATTTGAATATATTTCATACTAATAAGGACGAGGTTTTACCTTTGCTTATATAAAAGTTTTCTTAGTAGAAATTAGGGGGCTATTTAAAAAACAAATGACTTTAGTTGATTGTTAGTGACAACTAAAGATGTTAAAATAAATCAATCATAGAGCGGGAATAAGAAAGATAAAAATGTAACAAACAAAAGCAAATTCACAGGCGAGTTTCAAACTTGTTACAGTCAAGTCAACTACGATTTGGTTCTTGTTATCCTGTCTATTGTTGAACACAATGAAGTGGAAGTAGTTAAAGAATTAAATTTACTACCCATTTAAGATCGTACACAAAACTGTAACTATAAGAACACTTATAAATATAAATTTAATTCATAATGAAAATTTAATTTTGTATTTTTCCCTACGTACAGGTTCATGTGGCAGCCCTATTCAGCTATCATTTATATCACTTAGTTTGATTTACACCGCGCTACCCCGGATGCGTATAAATGAATTACCCATGCCACAGTATAAATACTATTATAAGCCTTTATTGTTATTAAAATATATACATCATTAGGTGTAAAATATAATACTTAAATAAGTATAGTAAAAGTGACTTCGTCCGCGCGGGATTTAAAAAAAGAACAAAGATGCTCACAAAATGTAAAAAGATCAGTACTTTAGGAGTTTATTGCGAAAACACATCGTGACACGAACTTTTTATATTTCTTATCTTACTAATATTATAAATGCGAATAATTGGATGTTTGTTTGAAGGGATCTCTAGATCGACAATCTATAGATACAGACCATAGCCTGGAAGAATGCATAGGCTGCTAATTACATGTTTTCTTTAATTCCATCCGGACGGAGTCGCAGACGACAGCATTGCATTTTAACATTTCTTGTGTTTCTATCAACAAAAAAAAAGTATTTTTTTATCTTTATAAATCATTCGTACATTAGTTCCGTTGTTAAATACGAATGAAAGTTGAATCAGTTCCGTAGTTTTTGAGTTTTTTCTGAACGAAAAATTATACATTTTCTTTTAAAATAACGATATCATAACAAATACGACTTTTTTAGAGCAAAATATGAGTCTTTAAAGAAATAAGTCACTAACATCAGAGGGATTTTCGTTCACACTTCATTGGATTAAAAAAAAAGCAATAAGTGTTCATGTTTGCGAGCAGGTTTATAGGATTATGTATGCGCTGACCAGCTCATGTCATTTTTTATTTGCTGCAACGTCGACGGTAAACAGGAAAATGAATTGAAAAACCCCACGAGCAATATTAAATTTTTTACATGCACTAGTTAAAAGTGCCAAGCGAAAGAGGTATGATAAGACCGCGACGGAGGTTAGTGGTCTCTGCCTACTATTATAGATTACTGGCGCGATTTATTTTGTTTATAGGTAAAATGTCATCTAAATTTGACTTTTGCCTTTGTTATTTGTTGAATCACACAAAACTTTATTAAAGAAGTTCAATTTTTAAATGATTTTTTCAATAAGTACACAAAGATAAAGTCCATCACGAGATTAAGATAATTTATATGAATGTAAGAACTTTAGAATTCCTCAATTAACTGTTTTTGAAATGATTTCTTAAATAAAGATTTAATATTGTGGCGTCAATTAATAAAAGATAAACATGCCATAGATTAATGTATAATTAGATACATAGGTCATTGAAATGTAATATTTTAGTGAACAATTTTGGATACTATTACTATTTATGAGATTTCACCGGACCTATATTACCTGAGAACATAATTGGCCGGCACTTGGGCAAAGGACGAAAGCTGATTTACATAACAATAGCAGCAAAGGTAATCATGCCCTCAATAAATTTAGTCCAGATTCATGCGTAATCAATTTAGGGTGAAATTGAAATGGACGATGAAAGTGTTTGGTCATAAGCGAGACCTTTACTTACAAATATATGTTTTCGCAATCCGTAATTCCTACAATTTACATATAAAGTTAAAATCGGCCGATTGGAAATTTCCTTTTTATAAGATGTTTTTGGTTCTGTGGTCCAATCGGCCAAATGAAAAGTATGCCGTTAGGTCAATCGGCCTACTGAGCAATCGCTCTAATAGGAAAATAATTTCTATTGGGCCGATTTCTCGGTAATCCGATCGGCTCTACGGGAAGCACCCAAAAGTATTGTGTCTTTTAATTTAAGCAAGTTACACATACACGTTTGGTTTCAGTAGTTCCAGTGTTTATTTTAGACATGACTAGACATTCTAAGGTCTGTAATACATGGTAAATGCTGGCGATTGATGCTACATTTTTTCACAATACATGTAATAAAAAACCGATATAAGAATGATCAATGTATTGTTCTACACATGTTTTTAAATGTCAAACTAAAAAAAGCTCCGATACATTAAGTGTAAAGTTTAACAAAGTAGAATTAATAATTTGAAATTGATCGAAATCAATTTCCCATTCGCATTTACAAGTTTTACTTTTAAACTAGTTTCTTCGATTTGAGAAGTTTCGAGAACTTTATGGCCGCTGTATTGGAAACGAATTCCTATCTCACCGACATTAAGGAATTTATATTTATTATTCATATAAAGCACTTTTATATTTGTTAGATTGAATTACTTTAGTTACTTGGCTTTGAGGTAGATTTTTAATAGAAATATAGAGCTTTTACTTCCGCACTCACAGTCATTAAGACTCCTTTAATGTAGATTTGGTATCAATAAGTAAGAAACACTCTGAGTGTAATATCCATTGCAAATAGTAACTGGCAGTGTAGACAATAAAGGCAATATTAAAAAAAATGCGTAAATTTGAGAGATAAACGGTTGTATCTTTTGATTGCGTTGGTTTAGAAGTTTTATTTTTTCACAGCATCAAGAGACCGCAGATCTGAGTATTTGATATAAAATCCAGCTTGATACCTTCACGCGTTTTTGAGAAAAAAGGTTCTTGACAGACTGACGGACGGACAACAACGTGATCCTATAAGGGTTCCCTTTTTTCCTATGAGGTACGGAACCCTAAAAAATCGTGTTTTCTCTTAAATTAGTCATGTAACTTTGGAATAGTAGTAAAATAGCCTAACATGTTTGATAAAGTCCTTAATATTTAAGTCATGTTTAAACAACCCCTATTTAATTTTTCGTTGTTTCTTCTAAAAAAAAATACGTTAAAATAGTGATGATTTAACGATTTATCATTGTGCATATATTTTTGTAAGCTGAAATCGCAAGCAAACAATTTATGAATATATTATTTACGCAGACGTCAGCTTTCAGCCGGCGCAATGTTCTGGTGATATTTTCCTGGATCAAATAAATTACGTCGCGTCGGCTACAGAGATTTATTTCATCAAACAATCCATTTTTGATGACCGAAAAATGGCGCCACCGTTGCTTTTTAGACAAAAAAGATCAAGTTAATTGTTAAATTAAAAATATAACACTTCGAAAGTATTTATACATGAATGTAAATACAGCTATGTTTTCTCAAAGTAAATGAATAAGGCCCCTCGTATAAATCTTTGAAGCTAATAATGTATCGCGTTACGCGCACTTCGTACACACAACGTTGAATCATCGACGCGCGTCTTTTATTCGGTTAGTATAGAGGCATATCGACTACATGTCAACTGCATATATATATACGCCATCTTGAAAATTGCAGCAATCTCTCACAGAGATTTTAACAAACAGGTTGAGAGCGCGTTGTGTACGAACCTATATGATAATGTACTGCATTAGTCTCTTAGCGATTGACCTTGGAGGTTAGACAAAGTGCATTCGTTCAGAAACGATTCCATAACAAACTTCAAATGTATGGAACTGACAAAACCTTTCGACAAGTCACGTGATTGTCGCGCGTCAGTTACATACTTTTTTTGAAGTTCGCTATGGAATCGCTTCGAAGCGAATGCACTTTGTCTAACCCCGCCGGTCGGTTTTTGAAAATATACGTTACTTTGTGTACGAATAACTTAAGTTTTTTTACAGATATTTTAGCATTTATGGTAAGATTGTAATGTATCTGGGAAGTAGTAAACTCGGCTATCACTTGCGAATAAATTAATTTATTCTGCAAGAGGAGTATAGTTCGAACAATTTAAATATGCAAAGCTTCAACCGCTAAATGTACGCGCTCACAGGGCTGCCAGCTTATCGTAATTACTTTTTAATTTTGCCGGATATTGTGCTTGTACAAAGTTTTCAAAGCTAACAAAAGGAGTAAAAATGTAAATGAAAAATAGTTTGGTTAAAGAAGTTTAAAAAATATCAACTAGCTAAATCATTTTATAATTGTAATGTTTTTATAAAAGGTATTTGAATAGTGTTTGGTAAATTATTTTACAGGGTTACAAATCTATTTTCCATATATGTATATAAAAGACATAAAAGGGTCCTTCAAGAAGCTAGCGTATCACCATCTCAAAAGCCGGCAACGCATCTGCAGTTCCTCTGGTATTGCTGATGTCCATGGGCGTCGTTGAACAGCTCGGTGTTCCCGCCGCTCGTTTGCCCCCGTCTGTTATAAAAAATAAAAATCAATTGCTGTTCGTTAGTCTCGCTAAAACTCGAGAACGACTGAACGGATTTATCTTATCTAGGTCTTGAAATGTTCGTGGTGGTGCAAGGAAGGTTTAAAAGGTGAGAAAATTTTGAATAATTGCCGGGAACTAATTAAGTTTTTTTCATTCCATGCAGACGGAGTCGCGGGAGACAGCTAGTATATTATTTTTAGGACACGTGTTTGTTTTAAAATTAACTGTTGTCGAGGCTAAATATACGAAATAAAAATGGGAAAATAAGGTGTTAAGATTTTGTGACTTGCTTAATTTGCTTTAGGACTTAATAAATAAATTGTTAGCCAATAAAGTGAACTTTAAAAAATGAACATCAAAACGAGAGGAGCTATGAGTCAAAGCTATTCGTTTTTAAAAGTATCGTCGGATGAAAAACTTTTTAAGATATAACAAGAAAACACGCTTAAACAAACGCGATAAAACTGTTGTACGCGACTGTACCGTAGCCTGAATGGATCGGTCACACGTTCCTCTTTCAGAGATTAACAGATTATCGAAGCTGTGTTTTGAAATATGAACAAAAGTAAACAATCAATTATTGTTAATAGGCAAACTTGGAAATCTATGCTAGAATTTTAAATGTTAACCATGAGTTTCTAAGACGACAATCCCCGTTTATAACTCTGTTTCGTCAAAGAGCACAGGGATGACGATATGTTTAATACAGAGACTTTAGTCTTAGAAACCCACGGTAAATCATCATATAAAGCGTTACAAATTAAAAGCATAAAATAGTTTCTTTATTTAAAATCATAGACGGCGTTGATATCAATTTTAAAATGGATGTTACTTAGAAATCTTGGTTAGAATTTAAAGTAGTAATGCAAAGTTTTCTAGCAACTTTTTTTATATTTTTCTACAAATAGTTGACATTATATGTATTAAACTAAAACGTTTGCTTTGAAATATATTATCAAATCTTATTATAATAATAACTTATTGTTTAAACTTCACCTATTTTTAATCTTAAATCGACTTATATAAGATTGTTTCGTACACAAAAGGTATAAAAGTGTTTTTACGAAAAAATTTCCATGCAAAATTTTGCGCTGTTCCGACCTACGTATTTGCATACCGCTTTAACCGAATAGACCTTTTTACGAGTTCAAACGTTCTTTGCTCTTCTAATTTAACGATAGCACGGTTCGTCGGACACGAAAAGATAGCGCATTTCGTATTAAAAGCTTTGCCGATGTTGCTTTCCACTTTCATAATCAATATCATTGTTATTACTTAAGCGGTTTGCAAATTTTTATTTTCATCTGCCGTGTTTTGTTTTTTATAGAGTTTATTTTATAAGTGTTATAATTTATTGCAAATGAGCTATCGTCCGCGTGAAATTAAAAAAATAAGTAGCCTGTCTGTCCTTCCAGACAATATTCTACATGTGTGCCAAATTTCATCAAAATGCTCCATTCCGGAGATACCTTCAATCAAACATCCATCCATCTAAACATTCGCATTTATAATATAAGTAAGATTAGCTGTCGCCAGCGACACTGTCCAGGCGGTGTAAAAAAACTCAATTAGTTGTCTATGTGTTCTTCCAGAATGTAATAATAATAATAATAATATTTTTTTATTTGCATAGACACACACAATATTACAAAATGTGTTCTACAACTATGTAAAATTTTAGATTCATACATCCATCCATCTAAACATTCGCATTTATAATATTAGTAAGAAGTAAGATTAGATATTATAAATAGGTAACTAGTTACCGCGCCATCTATTGTAATTTTGTGGTATTACGGACTTCTAAATATAAGGTCATAGGTTCGAATCCTGTTGCGGAAAATGACCTAGTAAAAGCTTAGATTAGTGACATTTAAAGCAATTAATAGTTTGTGGTTTCTTATAAAGAATGATTGTCATCATCATCAGCTAACTATACGTCCCCACTGTGGTGCTCGGAGGCTACCGCGCTGGTCACGTGCGGGTTGGTTGACTTCACCCATATCTTCTAATAATTTCTTCAGACATGTACAGGTTGCATCACGATGGTTTCCTTCACCGTATGAATAATGTCTGATAAAGTTATCGTATAACGAAGTCGATTGTATTTAATGAAAGTTAAATTCACTGTTTAAATTGTTTAGTAACTTTGAACTATGCGGAGAAGCCAATATGTTAAATTCGAACAATCCTTTAGACCCTTTGCGGTTTCTCGGTAATGCGAAGTTGTAATCATTTGATTTGATAACAAATTATTTAATTTAAAATACATTTTAAAACCACATGTCTTTTAGGAACAGCCAGATAGACTAATGAGTTTTGAAAAAGTTTTTTGTTTTGTATAAAAAATTCTTAGTTACATCTTACTAATATTATAAATGCGAAAGTTTAGATGGATGGATGTTTGTTAGAAGGTATCTCCAGAACGGCTCAATGGATGTCAATGAAATTTGGCACAGATGTAGAATATAGTCTGCAAAAACACACGGACTCTTAAGTTTTTTTTACAAACCATGCGGACAGACTCGCGGGCAACAGCTATGTACTATAAATACTTCACATTACACACAGAATTGTGTAGTTCAAAATAACTAGCTACAACCTAACGGAAGACATGCGCTCAACTTCCACACGACATAATGTCAATAAGCAATTTGTCGGTAATTTCCTTCTAAGACCGATTTATAGACTGATTTCTATGTCGGTTCTTCAATACGCCCGACCTAGTGACCGAGAAACTATTGCAATCAATTGCACGCGACGTAACAGATAAATATCTCTTTAGGATTAAGAAAAGAAATGATTTTATAACGTATTTCATGTATACAAAGATTAGCAAAGATCTTTTTTTTTTTAGAAAAATATTAGCAGATTTTTTGTAAACCATTCCAACTAAGCTCTAGGCTTGTGCTAGGATATGGTTTACGACACTAGTCGAATGGCGGGATTCGAATCCCCGACCTCGTAGTCGGAAATCCGTACCCTTAACCATTAGGCTATTGACGCATTAAATTTTTGATCTCATAGTTGTGATATAATTGGTCATAAATTCTCAAACTTAATTTAGGAAATTATCATTGCGTTTAAATTCAATGACAGCGCCATCTAGTTTTCAAATGATTCCAACTAGTTTTAATTCTTTTGTTGTAATCATCATCAGCTTACTATACTCTCCCTAATGAGGCGCTTTAGCATTCCCTGAGTTAAGGGCGATTTGTCCACAGTTAACCACGCTGGTCCAGTGAGGTATGGTTGACTTAACACATATTTTTGATTCTCTGCTTAGATGTGTTGCATCACGATGTTTTCCTTCATCGTTAGAACGTCCGATAAATAATACATTTGTAAATCGAAAATCAAGAAACATATTGGTACGAGTACATGGCGGGATTCCAACCCAGGACCTGCAGATTACAAGTCAATTGGTTAACCCTTGAGCCACTGATGCTCTTGTTTTAAAATATATATCACTGGTTTCTAAGAGTAAAATCCCAGTTTTAAACTTATTGTTATCTCTGTTTTGTCAAAGGTAATGACAGGGATGACAATATGTTTGATACATAGATTTTGGTCTCGGCAACCCATGGTAAATTGTACTTGGTTAATGTCTAAAATAAAATCTTACTTGACTAACTTAAGTTATGCGCTACACTATCCTGCATTTACTTTGTACGTGAGCGTTGCACCGGCTTCCAGTAATTACTTAAACATAAAAATCGGTATCGCCTACACAAAGTTTCTATGCAACTAAAAGAATCAAAGTAGTTATAAGAACTGTAGAGTAGTTAAAACAACATTCAATATAAAACTTTTACTGCGAGTTTTATGTTTGAGATATTTTAAATGAATTTATCGGAAGATTTTTTAATGCTGAGGTCTATTGTTTATTAATATCTGTATAAAAACGTAACCGTTCTATACACTTTTTAACAGTGGTAGAGCCCGCTTTAACATCTTCGCACGAATTGGCCCGGCTCGCCTGGTGAAATACCACGACCACAGAGAAGACCGGCGTCAAGTGAAAGCGATCCCGCGTTTCGTCTGATGAGTGTGCGTCCCGGAGGCCTAATTTAGTCCTCTTTCCCTTCCCACCCTTTTTCTTATAAGGAAAGGATGGGAAGTGGAAGTGGACTTTCCGGATGAGAGGATGCATGGAAAGGGAAAATATTATTTCTTTCTGTGCATCCTCTCCTCCGTGGATTAAAGGTAGGCAACGCATATGCAATTACGTAAGTCTATGGGCAACGGTCACTTCGCTATTTCAGCGATTTCAGGTGGCCGCTCGCTCGTTTACCACCTTATGATATAAAAAAAAAATATTTATATGTATAGATAAGTTTTTAATGAAAGCTCAAAGTATTGATCTTTTATCTTTTGTTTTTCAATAAGGCATCTTTATACAAACTTTTTGTTTGATCAAATAAAGAGATATAGGAGTTTTTAAAGACACACATCGTTAACAATTTCCAATATACGCGATACGTAAATATAGGAGACGAGATATTGCCGGAGCACACTCTCTCGGTTATTTGTTATGCAAAAAGTTTTGCACGCTGTTATGTTAATTTCAAACAAGTTAAATATTAAAATTCCGAGCCCTTATTTTATATTGTTAGTCGCTATTTTATTTTAAACATGTTTGAGTTCCCCTTTTGTTTTTTTTACTCTTTATTGCCAGACCTAATTTATTTTATTTTTCATGATTTTGAAATGTGACGTCACATAAATAGTATTTTTCCCTCAAGTATCCTTTCTTTGTATTGGGGGGGGAGGTGCCTGCTTTTTGGGGGATAGATTATATTCTTTACTAATATATAAATAAATAATTATCAAATGAATAAATGTGAGATTCTTACTTACTAAAACCCCCTCGGTGGCCAATTTCAAGTACGACTTTGGAGGGTCCCGGGATCACCAATGGAACACCGGAATCCCACCTAAAGTATTCTAGGGAATTATTGTGTTTCATCGTATTTAGTATTTCAAAATAATTACATGATTAAAATGTATATAAAACTTTCTGGAATATGTTAAACGAAAGTAAATTAATATAACAAAATGATATTATAAAGAAAATTTATAGCATTTACAAAGAAATAATTTTCACTTAAACAATTTTAAAAGTGCAATGTTCAAAGAGCTTTCTAGTTTTATTGCACGGGACGGGTTACAACGATAACGACTTCCTTCTGGCATTGTTTTGACGGGAAAAGTATTGTAATTCGAATTTCAACTTTTACAAACACGCGATTTAAGGGTACCCTAAGTTAAGCGTGACTAGGCCATAGTCAACCACGCTGGCCAAGTGCGGGTTGGTTGACTTCACATATATCTTTGAATTTCTTCTCAGATATGAGCAGGTTGCATCACGATGTTTTCCTTCACCATAAGAACGTCGGATAAATGTACATATGTAAATCGGAAATCGAAAAAAACACATTGGTAGATGGCGGTATTCGAATCCAGGACCTGCAGATTGCAAGTCAAGTGCTTGACTCCTGAGCCACCGACGCTCTTTATGAAGTATGTGTTATTTGTATGTACATGTATGGATGTATATATGAGAGACAAGTGCTACGATTGTGCATCAGTTATTTCAGTCTAACTCATCTTAAATTAGGTGAGTTTCTTTTGCTAGTTTTTACTAACATTTTTACAAAAATATATTGTTCTTTGTTTTTTTAAAGAGAGTGAAAGGGATGACGATCTTTTCATACAGGTGTTTCAGCCGTGGAAACTCAAAGTAATTAAATTAAATCAAGGAGAAATTTGGCGATATGCGATGAAAATTAAAATATTTGTAAAGTCAACCAACCTGCACTGGGCCAGCGTGGTTTTTTAAGGTCTAGCCACCCTTGATTGTGGGTAGACTCCGAGAGCCTCAGTGAGGATATAATATTGAGCTGATGATGAAGGCGATATTTGTTGCTAGAGGCAACTAAATGTTTTTTTAATCGTGTCTCCATACGGTAACAAAATCCTTTTAATACTAAAGTATTAGATGAATTTCCTCTGGCCTCCGTAAATCACTTTTATGTTGGACCGACTGGGAAGCATTCGTACAATGACTTATATTTGGTAGCTTATGTCCTGTCACTTTATTTATAGCTTCTTTTATCTACTTTTTAGGATTATATTTGATTTTTATAAGATTACTCTGCTCAACCCTCTAGGTTACTGACATGTCGTTATGTTATTTTATAACCAATAGGTGTCTCCCGCAACTCCTCGCGAAAAAAAAAACTTAATTAACGCCGGAGGCCTAATTTAGTCCTCTTTCCCTTCCCATCCTTTTTCTTATAAGGAAAGGGGGGAAGTGGAAGTGGACTATCCGGATGAGAGGATGCGTGGGAAGGGAAAATATTTTCTTTCTGTGCATCCTCTCCTCCGTCGATTAAAGGTAGGCAACGCATATGCAATTGCGTATGTCACTTCGCTATTTCAGCGATTTGAAGTGACCGTTCGTTTGCCACCTAATTATATAAAAATGTGTTTTTCCAGGCTATTTTCTACATCTATGCCAAATTTCAGAAAGATCCATGCAACCGTTCTGGAGATACCTTGTAACAAACATCCATCCATCCAAACATTTGCATTTATAGCTTTAAAAATTCATAGTTTAAAATGTACTAAGTGTTTTATCTATACAATGTTTTTTGGATAGTCTACAATAAAAAATATAATTAATATGTCAAATACAATTTACAAGCATTATTTTTGACATACAAAGGTTTTATATTTTTTAGTATTTCAAATGTTTTTAAAAGGAAAGCTTTAGACAAAAAATCTCTGTACCGTCGGCCGCATTGAACATTTACACACAATTTTTTAAAGCGACCTTTTTCGAAATATTCTTTGGTGTTTTCATTTAATGATATCACAAGCCGACATACCGGAGATAGCGACGCTTGTATACAAATAGGGATGTACCAATGTTATCGATAGAATTTATTTTATTTAATCCTAATTGTAGAGAGTGTTCACTTCCCTATCTACAAATTTCTGAACATATCATAAAGTGTTTATTCTACTACTGATTTGATTGTTGATTCCCACAGCCAAACCGAACCAACAGTGATGTATTGACAATTGTTTCGATTCTATATATCACGTTAAATAAATTAAACTCAATCTTTGCTCAAATTAATGCTTCAAGATTCCTCACGAACTAACACACATAAAAAATATAAATAAAAGCTTAATAAAGTGGCTAATAGATATTACGAATCCGACTGAATATTAGTAAATTCATTAAACCGAGTTGGACTGTCGTGACATCACTAAAGCCATGTTGCAGGGAACGCGACAAAACTCTTTTAACGAAATAATCTTCAGGATTACTCTTTTTACTGCGACCTCACAATTAACACCTTTCATTTCACATCCAAATATCATTTACGTGAACGAACAGTTAATTTGCTTTAACTTCACTTTGTATTGTTTAGTTTACACCAACCAAATAAAATATTCACTAAAAAAAAAATTGAAACAAACTAACGTAATTTTTTTTGGCTCCGGTGTTTATTTTGCTACAGAAACTAAACAATATGATTAACAATTTATGATCTTAGCCGTCGCCTGCGACGCCGTCCGCGCTGGATTAAAAAATAAATAGCCGATTCTCAGATCTACTGAATATTCATGTAACATATCATAAATATCGGTCCAGTCGTTTCGGAGGAATATGGTAACTAACATTGTGCACAAGAATTTTGTATCTTCATTATATTATAAATGCGAATGTTTGGATAGATAGATGGATGTTTGTTTGAAGGTATCTCCATAACGGTGGGATTGATCTTGCTGAAATTTGGCATAGATGTTAGACATAGTCCGGAAAAACACATAGGCTACTAATTATTTTTTTTTTATATCGCGCGAACGGCGTCCCGTGCGACAGCTAGTAAAAGGTTGAAAATACCTAAATAAACGCATAGAGCAAATAGTTGATAAATTAGTGATTTTTTTGCTCTAACTTTAATCTAACTCAGACTACTTTAATTATATTTAAATATATGATTGTTTTTATTTTTTTTTCCTAAAGAAAATCCGGGAGTTAACCTTAAAAGTAATTAAGGGAAGCCAGCGTACGTATTCTAAACATTAACGGGGGCCACAAAAAAAGCTTTCGCTTAATTAAAACTTGTCGTGAGTTAATTTTTACGAGACGTTTCACTTTAACGACGTCTCTCACTGCTGCAGACTGCACGGAAATTAATTTTTATTTAATAATATAATTAAACATTTAAAAAAGAACTGTAGAATATCGATATAATTACAAGTCAACTTTATAAAGATTTTAGTATAAGTTTGCTCAAATAGACCGACAAGGATATCAGTCCCGGTGGGCAGAAGGCACACTAAATTATGACAGCCTATTAACGCTTTTTGTCGACGTCAAAAAATTCACGTCATGTCTTTTCTTTTATCCCATTTTAAAGCCCATGTAGGTTTTACACATTTTCTGCCAGTACCTAAAATAGTACCTCTCTCACCGGTACAGACAAAAAAAAATTAAATAGTAATATAAAACGATCTACGACTTTAAAGACAAGACCTGTCAAGCGCGCACAACCCCTCTCACAAATGATAACTAATAATAAATTCTCAAGTGGCAGAATTTATTAATTACAATGGCGATTCTTTGTCTAGTCCGTCTATTTATAGTCAAAGGTTACGATAGGTTACTTTTTAGGTCTATCTCTCTCTTGTGTTTTATCACCTCATTTTTACTCATTTGGTTTTTAAGGAAAGTTTTGTATTAATAACATTACAACACTCAAGTTCCAACAAATTAAAAAAGTTTTCACCCTTTATGATGTTCTCTGTCTTCTCTTTCTTAACTTTCTCACTTAATTTTGTTTGCTAGAGAATAAAGTTCATATATTAAATGATAAAGGGAAGTAAACGTGATTGTTTTAATTCAATTAATCGATATTCAGTGACGCTAAAATATGAAGAAAGAAAATTAAAAAAAAAATCACCACTTTTATTTCAGTTGTTTTAAGGTTGACAGGTGTAAACTTTAGTTATGATGATACAGTTCGTGTGATTTTTTTAGAGAAATAATCCGTCTAAAGGTCTTAAATAATTTTATTATGAGAACGAACGAACACCCTATTATTATCATTAGCTCACTATACGTCCCCACCGAGGGGCTCGGAGCCTACCCTAAATCAAGGGTGACTAGCCCATAGCCAACCACGCCGGCCCAATGCGGGTTGGTTGACTTCACACATATCTTTTGAATTTCTTCTCAGATATGTGCAGGTTGCATCACGATGTTATCCTTCACTGTAAGAACGTTCATTAAATAAAACATATGTAAATCGAAAAACTTGGTACATGGCGGGATTCAAACCCAGGACCTGCAGATTGCAAGTCAAGTGCTTGACCCCTGAGCCACCGAACGCCCAATATTATGCCGCAATGTTTACAGTGTTGTGCACTTTACTAAGAGACTTACTACTTAGCTTACCTAAAGCACTGCTTTTTTATATCTATAAAGACTCCTACGATTTGGAACATCAAAATATTTATTATACTAACGGTGTAGTCTGAACGAGACAACATGCAAATGACCCGCGGGCCAGGGGCGCTCGCCGTGCGGTCGCAATGAATAATGTACGTAAATCCAACTGGAAAAATACCACGCAATTTGCGCCGGAAATAAAAAAGTGGTTTCACTTTAAAAATAAACAACGCACTTACATTTTATCCTTCAAATGATTAAAATGTTAATACATGTGAAGAGTTTAAGGACGCAGTTTTGTGAGTCGTTAGCGCCCGTATGCGTCGTCCGAGAGATTTCCAATTTAAGCATGCTATGCTCTGCATGCGAGGACCGTTTTCATTAGTGGTTAGACCCAGCGTTGGTCTTTACTTTTCCTTACTGCGTTATACATGTCAACTAAGTATAACGCGAGATTTACATCGACCAATTATTTTTATTATTCCTTCGCTCTTATACAGGGAGTTCTCGCATGCTGCAACGACAGACTCATTGAATTAAATTACCACACCCTGTAACACTTGTATTGATGTGAAAATATTAATTTATTATTTATCCATCATTGTGTAATTTATAAAGTATTTGTTTTTTTTAATAACGGATTAAAATTCCAAGAAGTCTGAGAATTTTCCAAAAATGTTCACTATTTTAATAACGCTAATTCATTTAACTAAAATATAATATGAATTTCACATTATTTTAATGATAATATTGAAATCACCGTCAAAGGAAAGAAAATTTAATATTATAAACAAGCGGTCGCCCTCGACTCCGTCCGGGTGGAATTAAAAAAAAACTTAATTAGTTGCCTATGTGTTCTTTCAGACTATCCATCCAGCCATTTAAACATTCGCATTTATAATATTAGTAGGATAAGAAGTGACAAAGTAAAATTTGAATGTTTGAGATTGATAGATGTTTGTTAGAAGGTATCTCCAGAATGGCTGTATGGATCTTGCTGAAATTTGGTATATACGTAGAGCATAGTCTGGAAAAACACATAGGCTATTAATTAAGTTTTTGTTTCTGGACTGAGTCTCGGGTGACTAGTAAACTAAATCTTTATTGAACTGTTGTAAAAGAATCATTATGCTAAGTCTACGTTGAAAGTTGTAACTAATTACAAGTGGTTGTAACCGAGCGCTCGAAGACGGGCACAATATTCATGACACGGCATTCAAGTTAATAAATGCAAACGCTCGCTCAGGATACCAGATAGTTCTAAAATGTGGTTCCGACTTCACTCTGTTACAACTAAACCACTAGATAGTGTATTGCAGATACAGGGTGTCATGTTTTTTAATAAAACTTATAAGACTTGACTGCAATTTATGGTTCTCTATCGAAAATGATGTCTTGATTGTGAACTGAGTTAGTTAATAATGTGACTATACTTTTTAATGTTAGAAGATTTTTTGAAACATTTCCTGTACTATTCCAATTAAGCTTTAGACTCGTGCTAGTATATGGATCACGGAAATAGTCGAATAGCGGGATTCGAACTGATCTGACCACGTGATCGGAATTCTCTTAACCATTAAGCTATTGACGCTTAATATCTATTATAACTATTATCAATTAGACAAATAAAAACTTCTTTAACCAATATTTTTTTAGGCAATTTTTTTAATCCATTGCTTTGCGTATGTGGAACGATGACTTAAATTGCTTACGTATAAACGTCCAATGGTAGAAGCCAAGATACCTGAACACACCGAGATATTTAGCTTTATATCATTATATGAAATCAAAGTAAGATTGTGTAGTTTTTATATTTTCAGTAGTGAGCTGAGAGCACGCTACAGTATGTTATTTTATCTGCAAAAGCTTTTAGAGTTCGGACGTTACCTGTTTCTTTAATTTAACGATAGCACGGGGCACGGGGCTCGGGGCACGGGAGGTACGCTTCGAGCTGGGGCTTGTGGTCTGAAATAAAACAATCGACTGACTACGTTTTATTTATGTTATTCTTACATTCAGTTTATCTTGTGTGTATTTAATTAAGTTAAAGATAAAATCGTAAATAGGAGTTTACAATTAAACTAACACCCTTTATCGTAATCTTACTAGCTAGTATTTTAAGTGGATGGATGTTTGTTAGAAGGTATCTCCAGAACGGTTGCATGCATTTTAATGAAATTTGACATAGATGTAGAACATAGCTTTGAAGAACATATACGATACTAATTAGGTTTTTTTAATTCCACGCGTACGGAGTCGCGGGAGTCTACTAGCGGGCGTAGTTACACTGAAATATTTTGTCTATACGAATACTATTTTAAAGTTTGAGAACTTCTGACTTTTAACTAAACTAAGATTCATGAACCTCATATCTCATACTGTAGAACACGAAGCGAAACAAACTTTAAATAAAGATATTGGATATCTATTTGAAAGTTTGAGAACAACTGACTTCTAACCGAAGTATAACTCATATTGGAATATGAAAGAACTGATTTGATGTTGAAGTAGTTATTGAAGTGTAAAATATTTAAAAGTAAGTATATATTTATATTAATATTATATAAATTAATAATGAGGTCAAAAATTTGACTTAATATAAACACAGTATAGAAAATCGGTGGCTCAGGGTTAAGCCCTGGATTTGCATTCTGCAGGTCCTGGGTTCGAATCCCGTCATGTATTAAGTATTTTTCAATTTACATATATACATTTATCTGACTTTTTAATGTTGACGGAAAACATCGTCGAAGTAGCACTCCTAAAATGATGTCTATTAATTTATAATAGATGGCGCTAGTTTCAAAAGTATGCAACAAAGATTTGTGTATTGCATTTTAATATCGACTTGCCTACATTGTTAGTTAAAGACGCATAAAATAAGTTTTTGATCTGGTAAGCGTATTAACAATAGAGTAACTGCTAAACTGACTAAACTCTTAATTTAATTTACGACATATTACAACTGTTTCATAACCTAGAAATGTCTAACTTCACGTACGTACTTGTTTATGTAAATTCTTAGCTTCATATACGGTAAGGCGAAGTATTTATGCCAAAATCTAAATGAAATTCCTTTGAACTGCATCATGTTATCTTGTTGCAAATAGCACAAATAACTTCTTAGTAACAGTAAACTATAATATGCATTTGACGCTCTTACATGTTAGAAATTAAATATTCGGAATTTATAGAGGTGAGGAGAGCCTGTCCAGTGATAAAATATCTCCAAAGTCTGCCAATTGAATAAAATGATGAAAATAATTATATTTTGAAATACTAGATGGCGCTGTTAGAAACAAAAGTTATAAAATGTTAAAAAAAAGTATAATTTACTAGCTGTCACCTGCGACTCCGTCCGCACGGGAAAAAATCTAATAAGTAGCCAATGTGTTCTTCCAGACTGATATATAAACACGGCTAAACACTCACGTATATACGTCCAGTGGCGGCACCGACTAGTTTCGAGCCCGTCGGGAGCCCTTCATCAGGATGAGTGGTACTGGTATTATTTCCTCATCATCCATCATCCTGATGAAGGGCCCCCGATGGGCTTGAAACTAGTCGGTGCCGCCACCGGACGTATATACGTGAGTGTTTAGCCGTGTTTATATATCAGTTTAGTATAATGTCTCACGAAAGTTTGAATAGTGTTCTTCCAGATTATGTTCTATATCTAACTCAAATGTCATCAAGATCCATTGAGCCGTTCCGGGGATAGCTTGGCATAGATCCATTCATCCACGTCTACTCATGAAACTGTTAGATATCCTATTCAATTTAATAAGTTTTCTGATATGAAACTACGTGATTTTAACCGACAGTAATAACTGTCCTGAAAATTATTGTCACCCTACAACACTTAAAAAAACAGACATATGTTTTACTACAGATGTTTCGGTAGTGAGAACTCACGGCTATATTGTACTCATAGTTGTCACTAACTCTTGTAATCGTGAAACTAAAGTCTGTAACATTTTATGAAAATTTACTGAATTTTAGTAAAGCAAGCAATTTTGTAAAGTAAAATTATGACACGTATTTTACGCGAAATTCATTCAAATTCTAAGCATAATATTCAAATCGACGCCGGCGAAGGATATTTATGTAAATTAGAACCCAACACATAGAAATTTACAGCTAACGTATCTCGTAAACTATTTTTCTTGCAAAGACTAAAAAAGTTTCACGTAAAGAAAAAACTATACATAACTTATCGTATTCACAGAGATCGAACAAGCCATATATTATGGCATCATCATCAGCGCAGTACACGTCCTCACCGAGGGCCTCGGAGCCTAACCTAAGTTAAAGGTGATTAGGCCATAGTCAACCACGCTGGTTGTGGGTTGGTTGTCTTCACACATGTCTTTGAATTTCTCAGATATGAGCAGGTTGCATCACGATGTTTTCCTTCACCGTAAGAACGTCAGATAAATGTACATATGTAAATCGGAAATCGAAAAACACATTGGTACATGGCGGGATGAATGTTTGTTTGAAGGTTTCCCCGGAACGGCTGAACGGATTTTAATTAAATTTAGAACACATATAGAACAGAGTCTGGAAGAACACTTAGACTACGTATTAGGTTTTTTTTAATTACGCACTGACGGAGTCGCGGGCGACAGCTAGTTTGTACATATTCTTAGTTTCGTCAAAGGTTATTTGAAATGCTCAAGTCAAAATCTAAATGAAATTCCAACAAACTGCATGTTACAGTCTTGTTTGTTAACATTTTGCGAATAACTTAACTACAGGGTGCTCGTGTGCTTTATAAGAAATTTTACTCAAGTTAAAATTAGTTTTCTCAGTTACCTGTTACATATATGCTTTTGAAATTGTTATTTGAAAGTGTAAGTAGTATAGAGTAAGTTCAATAATCAACAAAAAATTTAAAAACCTTTTTTGCCCAAAAAAAACATTTTTAACAAATTTGATAGGGCCCTGTCTCCCGAAATAATTAAAATTGTGTTTCGAGAGACAGCGCCTTCTCTTAACTATTACTTAAAGTAATTAGTAGTTAGCATTATTTTTGGTTATCTTACAAATAATATAAATACGAAAGTTTAGATGGATGTTTGAAGGTTTCTCCATAACGGCATAGATTGAAATTTGGCATAGATATAGAACATCGTCTGGAAGAACATGGAGGCTACTATTTTTTTTTAATTCCGCGCGGATAGACTCGGCCACAGTTAGTTAGTAGATAATTTAACTGTAATTGAAAGACTGTCAAAGTTTATAGGTTAGGTTAGTTCACTATTCCAGTTTGGATATCGTGAGTGGAACTAAAAACATTTCCATTAGCCCGTTGTTCTATAAAACGTATATCACTGGCGTTCGGAATAAATTTGCAAGAATTATTTAAAGTATACATAAAGACAGTTTCGTATCGAATTTCTATACGAAATCGCCTTTATATCCGTACACGGGTTCACTAAACGAAACCCTAAGCAAACATGTAGCAATTATGTTAAGTAATTTTGATTATACTAAAATAGATCGTTAAATTTGTTCAGCTTTTGGTCTGTGGTCTCTTTGATGTGTTTAGTACATGAACGAAATACTAAGAATAATTGATACCAATGAACATTCCAAAATTTTGAAACTTTGCAACTAGCTTTTGCCTGCGACTTTGTCTGCATAGAATTCAAAAAAAGGATGAAATATATCTCATGTGTTAAATGAGACTATGTTCTATGTCTATGACAAATATAAATAATATTTGTTGAAACGTTGAGGAGTTATCGTGTAAATATGTGAATTAATCTCACGGGAACCGTACACATCATAGGTAGCCTATGTGTTCTTCCAGACTGTGTTCTATATCTATATAAAATCATGATTTTTTTTTTATCATAAGGTAGCAAACGAGCGAGCGGCCACCTGAAATCGCTGAAATAGCGAAATGACCGTTGCCCATAGACATACGCAATTGCATATGCGTTACCTACCTTTAATCGACGGAGGAGATGCACAGAAAGAAAATATTTTCTCTTTACATGCATCCTCTCATCCGGAAAGTCCACTTCCACTTGCCAACCCTTCCTCATAAGAAAAAGGGTGGGAAGGGAAAGAGTACTAAATTAGGCCTCCGGGACGCACACTCATCAGACGAAACGCGGAATTGCTTCCACTTGAGTCGTGTCTTCTGTGTGGTGGTGGTATTTCACCGGGCGAGCCGGGCCAATTCGTGCGAAGAAAGCGGGCTCTACCACTGTTGGTTATCTTACATGTACTACTTTCTCATTGTTATTTTTTTTAATTAGGTGCGGATGAAGTCGCGGTTAAAAGCTAGTATTAATAAGTAAGATGTTATTATAATACAATTGAAGTGTTAATAAAGTGTACAAAAAGTAGACCGAAATAAAAAAATTTTCTTTGATTTTTGTGTATTTTAAAGTCTTAAAAAGAGAGTGAAGTTGTTAGTCTAAATATGTATGTCAAATTCTCTATTCAAAAAAAAGGCTTGCGAAAAGCGAGGTCACCGGTTAAACGTCGCAAAACAAAAAAGAGTGTTTTTTTATCAAAAAGAAGACACGTAAAAAAAAGATAAAACGCGTTCGTTACTTTCGTGTTTACAGAGTTGAACGAATTGAAAATTTTAAAGCAAAATGAAATCGAATTACTAAATGAGTGTGATATAAAATGGTCATCGTGTTGTAATAAATTGATTAGTACATATTTAGTAATTCATCAAACTTGTTTAATAATACTGATTGGATCAATGTCAGAAAGATTGGGCAATATTTAAAGATTTTGACGACAACACAGAGCTTTTGCCGCAACTTAGTCCGCGTAGTTAAAAATTATTATTATTAGTGCCCTATGTGTTCTTCCACACTATTTTTTTTTTATAACAGAAGGGGGCAAACGAGCAGCGGGAACACCGAGGTGTTCAATGACGCCCATGGACATCAGCAATACCAGAGGAACCGCAGATGCGTTATGCCTTTAATCAGGAATTCTTGATACTGATACTGCCTTTAATAAAGATCCGTTTAGGCGTTCTGGACTTCGAATAAACAAAGATCGATTTTGAGAGTGGTAGAACCCGCTTTAACATCTTTGCACGAATTGGCCAGGTTCGCCCGGTGAAATACCACCACCACACAGAAAACAAGCGTGAAGTGAAAGCAATTCCGCGTTTCGTCTGACGAGTGTGCGTCCCGGAGGCCTAATTTAGTCCTCTTTCCCTTCCCACCCTTTTCTTATAAGGAAAGGATGGGAACTGGAAGTGGACTTTCCGGATGAGAGGATGCATGGAAAGGGAAAATATTTTCGTTCTATGCATCCTCTCCTCCGTCGATTAAAGGTAGGCAACGCATAAGCAATTGCGTATGTCTATGGGCAACGGTCACTGCGCTACTTCAGCGATTTCAGGTGGCCGCTCTCTCGTTTGCCACTTTATTATATAAAAAAAAAGATCGATCCAAACTTTCGCATTTATATTAATACTAAGAGTAAGGTTCTAATCTTTTGTAGTCTTTTTAAGGGGAATTAAGGTGATGAAAATAATTGAATTCAAGGGTTTTAATAATGGAAACTTATCACGATACACTGAAAATAACAAATACAACAGTTTAGATTTGTGCTAAGTATTCCAGACGTCATATAAGTACTAAATTTTACTCGCAAGTATCATGCTCAAATAAGGCCTTGAGACTAACTTAGAAGTAGTAATTTTTATCCAAGGTTCCCTTCTAAGTTTATTGTGGCGGTACCTTAAGTTGTATCGGCATTACTTATATTAAGATTGTGTTGCTGATAAGTGTACTTTAAGTGATTTATGTAGCTTAACCGCTATACCATCCCCTAACTTGTTTTAATAGAAACAATTTTGTTAAGGGTAATTTTTTGGAAATTGTTTTTTTTAATTATAGGGTTATGTTATTTTACTTAAAAGAACATATTATTTGTTAATTAAAAAACGAGGTCTTATTTGTACAGCTTTATTTTTGTCTTCATTTACAAGTGTGCACATCTTAATTTTAATTTTACAAAATTCCATGCAAATTATTAAAAAAAATGTACTGTTTATACTATAACTAGCTGTCGCCCGCGACTTCGGAATTGAGGACTAGATAGTAGTCGATTCTTAGAGCTACTGATTCTATAATATAAAAATGAATCGCAAAATGTGTTGGTACGCGCATAACTCAATAACACCTGGACCAATTTGGCCAATTCTTTTTTTTAAATGTTCATTGAAGTTCAAAGATGGTTTTTACGACGAGAAAAATTCGAATAATTGCCGGGAAACCCTCTAGGAACCTTTCTTTAATCGCGCGCGGATGGAGATACGGGCGACAGCTAGTATGTATATAAAATTACATAAACATCGGTCAAGCCGTTACGAAATATTGTAACTAACATTGTGATATGAGAATTTTTTACATAAGACTAATCTTGGAATGGCAATGTTCGCTTTTATATAATATTAGAATAATAACGTATCAAGTATATAGTGTTTTTATTAAGTTTTCTTCTTAAATAAGGATAATCTTACTTAAGATCCGGTTCGTACAAATTTTATGCGCCAAAGGAAGTTATGATCGCGTGACGGACCATCGTAATGGTTTTCTGTTTAGAGTTCCGCGATACAGTGTTTTAAAACCTTTTTATAAACCTATACTAATATCAATAAATCAAAATAAGTATACTATTTAATATTTGCCACGGAATTATTTTCATTGGTATTTGTTAATTTATTGACAGTGGGTTTCTGAGATCTAAATCTTAGTGGAAACATATTGTTATCTCTGTTTTGTCAAAGATAATGACAGAGATGACGATATGTTTCATACTGCGGTTTTTATCTCAAAAATCAACGGTAAATGGCGGGAATAAGACACTTTTCATAAATTAATGTTAATAAATATTTTTAATAGACTAATTATAAAATAATGTGTTAAAATAGCCCTTTAATTTTAGCCTACTTCAAAAAGAAAGAGTTTGTTTAGTAATATAATACATTACAATACATACATTTATAGTAATACATTTTACGCATGTATTATACATACATACATAAATGCAGTTATTCGAAAACTATGAAAATGTAAGCATAATAATTTCATATAAAAATATACGGGACCAATTATTTATATTTCGCTTCTTACTTACTCATTTTTATTTGCCTATTTAGTTTCGAAACCCTAAAAAGGTTTCGTAAGTAGGTTTCTATCCTAAATCTAAAGCTTTAAGGGATAAAGTGTGGTAATTCTAAATATACCATAAATAGTATTAAATAAGAGCGATTTTCGCTTGTACATCATATCCCTTGTGTAAGCTTGTATTAGGCCACGTTTAGAAATAGTAATTTACATTTTTTTTTCTTAGAAAAGTATTGCTCAGTTCATCAGAGCGTTTCAGTTTTTCTGCCGACGTGGCTTCTGTGAGGCAATCGTTCAAAACAATTGTGGCTTTGACCCAGTCACAATGAGTCTTGAACTTTTTTGTTTTCATTTTATACTTTTCAGTTGTGCCTTGGAACAAGTTGTTTGTCTGAAATGGGATACATTAACGTTTTTTTTTTACACAGAGTAACTAACATTAATGCTCTGTGTATATTTTTCTATAGTAAATTTGTTTCCCAATTTACTTTATGGAAGAAATTTAACGATGTGTAGGTAACTTCACTGGATCATAGTGTTAGAAGCCTAGTCACCCTTAACTTGGGACGATTAGAATTCCCCGGTAGAGGTACATATGTAGATTAGTAGCAAATTTTTGTTCGAAGCAATATAATATAAATACGCTAGTTACGGCCACTTAATATGAGATCGTCAGATTTACGACCACATCCCGTCAGAAATAAGGAAGCCTAGCACTTTTCTAGTTTCGTACATAACTTATCGCTTTTACGCTAAAATAAACAAAATAATATAATGTTTCTATTGCAATCTTACTGATATTATAAATGCGAATGTATGGATGAATGGATGGATATTTGTCAGTAGTTTTTCCAGAACGGCTACATGTATCTTGCTGAAATTTGTCATACATATCGAACATAGTCTGGAAGAACACATAGGCGACTAATTAAGTTTTTTTTTTTAAAACCGCACGAACTGAGTTGCGGGAGACAGCTAGTATTTTTATACATTTATATTTAAATCTGTCGATATTGAATAATGTCGGAAGTCCATGGTACGTGTGTGATAAATTGACAAAGTTCGTACTGACGAACGACTGGAAGCCAACATATTGTGGTTTCCCAGCGACATACGTAACTCAGTACAAATAAACTGGAAGCGTCTTTAAATAAATACGTCGACGTACATCGTCTCTAAATATTGTCAGACAAAACAACGACAATATTATTGTCTAAATCATAAGTTTAATGTTATTTCAGTTCCATCGTAGAAGCTGTTATAAATCGTTATAATATCCAATACATTACAATAATACGTTGTCAAATAACTTGTCAACTTACTAATATAAACGCAAAAGTATGCAATCTGCATATCCTGGGTTGGTTGCGATCTTGTGTCGGACGCCAAGACCCACTTTGGATCGATGCGCCAGCGGAGTAAGTATATCCTGGGTTTGAATCTCGCCATATACTAATTTGGTTTTCGATTTTTGATTTCGTATGTACATTTATCCAATGCTCTTACGGTGAAGAAAAACATCGTGATGCTGCACATATCTGAAAGGAGATTCAAAGATATGTGTGAAGTCAATCCGCGCTGGGCCAGCGTGGTTGACTATGGCCTAGTCACACCTAACTTAACGTAGGCTCCGAGCTCCCCAGTAGGAACGTATAGTGAGCTGAGGTTAATAGGTGTTTGAAGATATCATCCAAACGGGTCAATGGATCTCGGTAGAATTTGGCATAGATGTGGAGCACCGTCTAGAACAACACACGGAGGGTAACGAATTAAGTTTTATTTTTTTCAGTATTTCCTAACTAGCAAATTTAAACTGAATGAAAACAACATTAAATATTAAAAGAAACTGTAACAAATCGTTTCCAGTATCATATAAGAATATGTCACCGGAAATACGACGTCGGAACAAATGGTAAACGCTCAAGGTTCCGTCGATACGACGCTAATGTCTGCGCTGTGAGGTTCCGTGAGGCGGTGTGAGGCGCTGTGAGGTGGTGTGAGGCGCTGCGAGGCATATTAGGTTTCCGGCGGAGCTGCCGAGAAATATTTAGCAGTATCTGTCAGCGATAGTAGAAAATGTTGAGAATATTCAAGACATCGGAAGTCTAATTACAGCCTACATTAGAAACTAGAGTATCTTTTAATGAGTTCTCTATTTGGAATTTTGTTAACTTTTGTATATGACAGGAAATATATTTAGTAATGAGGATTACATTCATAAATATACAGATTAAAATAAAGTCCAATGTTTACATTAAAACCATTTTAATAGGTTTTAGCCTTAGGTCATTCACAGAGTGGTATAGTGCATACTTTTTTTTTGAACTTCATTTCATCATCAGCACACTATACGTCCCTGCCGAGGGGCTCGGAGCCTACTCTAAGTTAAGGGTGATTTTTTGAAGTATATTAACATTAATGTATGTACTTTTAGACATTATGAGTTAGAATCCTTTGCCGTGAATAGCGCGTTTTCGTTACCAATTCAAGTGTCAGATTGATTAGTGAAGGGACATAAACGTTGATATTTTAATAAGGCTAGTGTTGTGCCGATAAACCGGCACAGTGTCGGATTTTCATCCTAACAGTACATAACATCGCCAAACCACATCTGTATTTTATAGGCATTGCATCTTCTAAACCAATATACTTTAAAAAAAAAAAAGAAAACAAATACATATCTAACTTAAGTCTAAACTTGTCCAAAACTTAAGCAGCACCTTAAAGTTTTTCTCATACTAAACTTAATAAAGCCCTTAGCCACCAACACTATACAACTAATTTTTCCAATAAAAAGACAACAATATTAAACACTATTTTATGAGTTATAAAATTGCAGTCTTATTTCCTAGATGTTATTATCTCGATATAAGACAAGTTGAAATCTCAGCTCTATAGTCGTTCTTGTAAGTGGTATAAATAGAACTTGACATTTTACAGAAGAATAGGGAACAATTTATCGTAATACTCAGGTAGTAAGAATAGAAAGAAAGAACTGCCTTGAGATTTCATTCCAGTTGCATATCGATTGAATGAATATTTAAACACAAAATATAGGTCTTTTAAAGTGTAAAGACTATTGTTGCATTCCGGTACTTTTCTACGTACATTTTAACCCAAGTATTAAGTTAGTAAGATTAGTAATACTGCTAATTGTATGCTACATATAGGAAATAATGTGACATGTACAAGTGACAAAATAACCTAGGGTTTCTGAGACAGAAAACCTCGTTTAAAACATATTGTTTTTTTTTTATTTCAAAAGGTGGCAAATTAGCGGGCGGCCACATGAAATCACTCAAATAGCGAAGTGACCGTTGCCCATAGACATACGCAATTGCATATGCGTTGCCTACCTTAAATCGACGGAGGAGAGGATGCACAGAAAGAAAATATCTTTCCTTTCCATGCATCCTCTCATCCGGAAAGTCCACTTCCACTACCCACCTTTCCTTATGAGAAATAGGGTAGGAAGGGAAAGAGGACTAAATTAGGCCTCCGGGACGCACACTCATCAGACGAAACGCGGAATTGCTTCCACTTCACGTCTGTCTTCTGTGTGGTCGTGGTATTTCACCGGGCGAGCCGGGCAGATTCGTGCGAAGATGTTAAAGCGGGCTCTACCACGTTTGTTGTTTTTTCTTCAAAGACGATGATAGGGATGACGATATATTTACATAGGGGATTTTTGTCTCAGAAAGTAACGGTAAGGTTTGATGAAAGATAACCTAAAAAAATATTTAAAAATTTCATCATTTCACTCATGTTCTTAACATAATTGAAGTCACATTACCGACAGATCCTGTCACAGACTAATCAAACATTGGCTAAACTCAGGTCTTGTACTCTAGGGTTCCGACTAACTTTGCACCCATGAGAACCCTTCCACAGAATGGGTGTGACTGATTCGCGTACGCTAATAACCTACCCTTAATAATAAAAAAACCTGACAGAGAACCTAATAGAAGAAACAACGCCATCTATTAAATGCCTTTTAAAAAAAATAAGATTTTTAAAATTTTATTTTTAACTAAATAAACGTTAATGTAACATTTTCTTATATACACAAAAATACATAAAAACAAACATTACACTCCTTGTCAGTCGGATAAAAATAGGTCAGTATCTAGACCACAAAACGAAGAATGCACAAGAATTTAAACGTTGTTTTAGTGTATTGAAATATCCCAGCATATTTTATAATTACCATTGTCTTTTTAAAAATCAGACAACATTAATGTTATCGAAGTGGTCTAACTTTGTGATAAAGGTAGACGTATTGTTAGAGCCATAAATAGTATAGCCAGTGTCCGGAGTTAATAATAAAGAGAGAAAACTGCTCCTGAGGCAGACGTACGGACAACAAATAAAAGTATCGACTAAGCTACGGCACTCTAATAAAAGTTAACTTGAAATACTCAGTGTTTGTGGTAAGGAAGTCACTTTACTACTAAAGAGTATTAAATCAGTTTGAAGTGTTTGCTTTTGTTTTGCAATATTTTAATTTTAGGCATAGAAATGCTGTCGCCCACGGCTCCGTCAGCAAGTAATTAAAAAAAAACTTAATTAGTAATCTATATGTTCCTCCAGATTATGTTCTACATCCATGCCAAATTTCATCGAGATCCGTTCAGCCGTTGTGGAGATACCTTTAAACAAACTCTATCCATCCATATAAACATTCGCATTTATAATATTAGTAAGATTTCAGAGAAATGGCAGAGGTAATAATATGTATTGTAAAAGTTTTTCGGCGATGAAACCCCACAGTTTCTTGGGTTTCTTGTGTTTTTAAAAATATTATCAGATTTAAACTGATATAACAATGGCTAAACACTTACGTATATTCGTCCGGTGGCGGCACCGACTAGTTTCGAGCCCATCGGGGGCCCTTCATTATGGTGAGTGGGACTGGTATTATTTCGCGGACGCGGCCCGTCGCTCACTGCGAGTGTTTAGCCGTTTTTATATAAGTTTAATATGATGTCTCACGACGTAAAAGTTTGAATAATTTATTAGCAGATTTGTTTGTTAATTTAATAACATTTCTTGTATCGTTTCAATTAAGCCGTAGGCTAGCGCTTGGATAGGGTTTACGACAAAAGTCGAACGGCGGGATTCGAACCCGACCATTAGTCTAGTGTATGGAATATTACGACAAGTTAGTACAAGAAATCATTACTCGTGTTTCAGTGGCATCTCTGGCTGGACGGAATTTCGAAAGTTCGGAGTCATACGATTCTTTTTCTTTCCAGGAATATAATTGAGGTACAGTCAGACGTACGATTTATTTTTAAGGAAACAGCTATTTTAGTTGTGTTATTACTTTGATACAGCACGCGTATTTAACTCCTAATAAATAGATTTTATAAACGGAGATGTTTTATTTTGGTATATAATGATTACGCTATTATTCCCGATGTTTTCATTACGTACACATACATAAAATAACAACTAAAATAAACGTGAAATACGTAACCGTAAAACGTATTGCAGTCAATGCAAACGTCCCAGTTACGTAGGATTTCGGGTTTTATGTAAGTCAAGAAGAAAGTTACGATCTGACGCATAAAGATTGTCGTCGGCCAAATACGTTTCGAATACTTCCCAACGGTATGTTAGTGGACCATTTTATTTCTCGTAAAAGTGAACGACTCTCATGCCAGCCAAAACGTCTGTTGAACATTCTTCGATAAAGTTTTCACTGTAAATGCGACCTTAATAAACTCGAGAATGAAAATTTGAAAAGGATCTCAATTTGCGTGGGTTATAATTGTCGTTTCAGATGTTTTTAACTCACTTTGTAAATTGCAATTTTTATATTAATTTGATTAAGTTCAATTTTAATTACTTTATCATTGTACAGTCAGCTGCACAAATCTTATTTAAAATTTACGATACTTAAGAAACTTGTGTGGCGATGAGTTTCAAAAATACGTATGCATGTATTCGTCAGTAACATGTATTCATGGTCGGAAATAAATAGATTGATATAAGCGTACAAATTTAGGAAACAAGAGGTGTATACAAGTTTTTGAAGCTTTATAAATGTATACATATTTCTGTAGCTGACTGTACTTTTATTAGTAAAATTAGTAATAAGTACAATCTCGTCTGTTGAAGATGACTTTCCATCGTCATCTCGCTGTCTATTAACATAGAGTCAGGTATAATCCTTAGTTTTCGATAATTTTAATTTAAAAGTAAATTTCAGATACATTTTTGGACAAATTTTTGTATTTTAAAAAGTTCATTTTAAAATTCGAATGCCAATATTGGAATTTTAGACAGAAAGTGAAGGGTTCAATAATAAAGTGAAGTATTTTTCATCTCGATGTAATTGCTACAAATTTATTATTTATTGAAGTATTTCCTTTAGAACTGTTCGTCCGTTTATTACATTCTTTCTAAGGAAATTTTCTCAATTATATACTAGCTATCGCCCTCGACTCCGTCAGCGTGAAAATAAAAAATAACTTAGCCTATGTGTTCTTCCAGACTGTGCCAAATTTCACTGAGATTCGTTCAGCCGTTCTGGAGATACATTTAAACACACATCAATCCATCTAAACATTTGCATTTATAATATTAGTAAGAAATAAGATTCTGCACTTTCCCTTCACTGTATTGACTACAATCAGCTCATAGATTGGCTATACCTATAGCCATACCCTAAAGCCAACTAATACACGTTCAGTTTGATTGTTCAGTAGAAACTGTATAGCTTTAGTTTGAGCGTAAAAGAGAGTAAGACTACGCTTAAGTCGTTGCTTCAGTTCAGATTCGCATATTTGAATTTTATCTTAGATAAATCTACGTTGCCCTTAAACTTAAGAACATCGAAAATACATCGGTATATGGCGCGGATCGAACCCGGAGCTCTAAATTACAAGGTTTTAACCACTCCACCATCTCTCATACACTACATATAACAGTAAATTATAGCTTATAACACTAAATGTTGATTATCTTTTACAACGATATTCATGACACGCACTGAGGCATATCAACGGCCACCTGCGATGACCTGAGATACAGTGGAATTGCTGAGATAAGGAGCACAAATTAAACTACATATTACATAACTGTATATTGCGAGTTACCGTCGTCTTACGTTCAAGACGGCGCTATGTTACATACTAGTAACTTAACCCAGTTTCGCTTGTAGATACGAGTAAATAGATGAAATATTACATTATTCGTAACTCTATTCTACTAGTAGAGCACTATATTGGTAAAAAAGTTTTAGAGTCGCTTTTGTAGTTTTTGAGTTTATCCGGAATTAATTAAATATACTATAGACCACTAACCGAAGGTTTCTGAGACCAAAATATCTTTTTAAACATATCGTCATCCTTATCATTATTTTTGAGAAGAGATATAACAAGTTTTTATTAACTGCTAGCTGTCGCTCGCGACATTGTTTGCGCGCAAGTAGCCTATGTATTCTACCAAGCTATGTTCTACATCTATGCAAAATTTCAGCGAGATCTATGCAGCCCTTCTAGAGATATGTACCTTCAAACAGAGATCCATCTAAGCATTTATAATATTTGTAAGATTTTTTATTTTGCAGACGTTTGTTTCGCAAATAAATAAACCGGTATCAAGAATTTTCTGTTAGAAATTACAAAATGATTTCCTCGTAAAATAATCGGATAAATTAACGATGACTGAACGATCCATTCAATCGAATGAAATATGAATCACTTGACAAAGATGAGCGATAAATTTGTACACCGTTCGCTGGCAAATATTAATTACAATGATTCTCGGAGAGTTTTAAACGTAATTTTAGATCTTGATAACTAACGAGCTAAGTAAATGTAAATATTGTTATAATATGATTTAATTAATCAATGACATTTAATATAAATTGTTATGCGCTTGAATTTTTTTGCTAGTTTGATGTTATTGTTTATATATCTTACTAATATTATAAATGCGAATATTTAGATTTTTTTTCTATAATACAAGGTGGCAAACGAGCGAGCGAGCACCTGAAATCGCTGAAATAGCGAAGTGACCGTTGCCCATAGACATACGCAATTGCATATACGTTGCCTACCTTTAATCGACGGAGAAGAGGATGCACAGAAAGAAAATATTTTCCCTTTCCATGCATCCTCTCATCCGGAAAGTCAACTTCCACTTCTCATCCCTCCCTTATAAGAAAAAGGGTGGAAAGGAAATAGGACTAAATTAGGCCGCCGGGACGCACACTCATTAGACGAAACGCGGAATTGCTTCTACTTCACGGCCGTCTTCTGTGTGGATGGATGTTTGTTTGAAAGTATCTCCGTGGATCTTTATGAAATTTGGCATAGATGTAGAGCATAGTCTGGAAGAACTCGTAGGATGTTATTTTTTTTATTTTCACGCGGACGGAGTCGGAGGCAACAGCTGTTAAGATATTATCATAGATATTACCTACAGTTTTAGGTTCACTTTAGGTAATGTCTATTATAATATGTCTTAATGTAGTGTGAAGTTTCTTAACAGTTATTTATTGGATTTCTCTTTTATTATGAGTATAAGAGAGTTAAAAAAAATATTTTGTGTATTCCTGAAATGTATACTTACATCGAAACACTCAATTTGACGGCTGATAGAGATGTATGAATAAACAGTGGGTTTCTGAGACTATAAACTCCGTTTAAAACATTTTGTTATCTCTGTCTTATACAGATATTTTTGTCACAGAAACCAAAGGTATGCTATTTTGTGCCGACTTTTTAGAGAGACGTTTAAAACATTACAAAATGTTCATCATTAAAACATTGAAGTTCATCCGAGGTGCTTATAATAATAGTGCTCAGGTCTCGAGTCAATAAAAAGTTAATTAAGAAACTACTTGAGAGCGTCGAGCAAAAAGATCTGGAATAAAACTGTCTCGCAGTTGGTCTTTTTCGTTTGACGTTGACTTCATCAACGCGAGTGGCTCGAGTTTATACTGGGATAGTTGTCTATGGACACATTTTTCTTTAATTTTATTTACGATGAGGAATAAATTAAATTAACAAGACATCTGGACGTTTTTAAGAAGAAAGTAACGTTGTATATTCAATTGTTTTTTTTTTATTCAAAGAATACCACCTACAATATGAGGTGCCAATATCTATCTTTTTTAATATATTTTAAGGGTGCAAACGAGCAAGCGGTCATTTTAATTCGCCGAAACAGAGCAACGGATGCCCATCATCCGCAATAGCAGATGCGTTGCCTTTAATAGACGGAGGAGAAGACGCACAGAAAGAGAATATCGCCCCTTCTTTCCTTCATCAAATCCACTTCCTCGTGGTTTCGCCCACGTGAGAAAGTGGTAACCTTTTAATACTTAAAACAAAACTTAAAGCCGAGTAAAAATAATGGAGTAATATTGAACTAAAAAGTTTTTGTTACGTAAAGGTCAAGAGGTTTACGGCCGAGAACGTAAAGATCCACGTCAACGTCAACGAGTGAAAATTTGCGGTAAATTTACCAACGTCCTTATGTTTGTGGATTATTTTATTAAGCGTAAAACGAAACGACCTAACTTATAAAAAGCAAATGTTACACCTTCCATGTTTATTATTATCAATTAAATGGAATGTCTCAAAATTGTGACAAAAATCTAAACACATTTATTTGAAGAAATAAATATTTCTGTAATAATTAATTGTAGTTACTAAAATAAATATAAATAACGTAAAAATATTTAGCCAAGCATGAATTATGACACGGTTATGAAGCGAATAACATCTCTAATTCTAGTGGAATACGGTTCTTATTAGAATGTAGTGTGCTAATACGTTGGAACATGACAAGGCACTTTGACTATTTAGAAATGGACTAAGCAAAGAGCCGCCGTTGTAGTCAATACATTTAGCTATTTTGGGGGGAAGGCAAAGATGACAAACGTGCACTGACTCTTACGTTTCTAAAAGTATTTACTGTATGTTAATATTTGATAGAGAGAAATTCGCGCGCTTGAAAGATCCTGTCAATTTAAAGTCGAAGTAAAAACGACTTTGTACGAACGTCTGCTCCTTCATTCAGCTGTATACGTAACAAATTGCATCCGTGGTTACATTTTATGGCTCCGGGGTTCCCACTCGGCTTCGATATCGAATGAATTATGAACGAACGAATGATTAATCTGTATGAATGAACGAATAATCGCTCTGATATCCGATGAAATACGTTGACTTTGTTTATTGGTACACTAGTGAATAAATACATACGGAAAACGATTCGTAAGTCAACGTTCTTATGATTTATTATGAAAGAAATTGATTTATATCACAATAATTGCTGTCGCCCGCGACTACATCCAGACGGAATTAAAAAATTAATTACAAAGTAGCCTATGTGTTCTACCAGATTATGTTCTATATCTGTGCCAAATTTAATCGAGACCTGTTATTCAGGTCTAGAGATACCTTGTAATAAACATCCATCCATACATCCAAACTTTAGCATTTATAATATTAGTAACACTTGAATTGTAATTTTCAATATTTTGTGTAGATTCGACCCACTATGGCACTCTCGAATCGGAATGCTAAACGCATAATGTGACAGCGTAACCCGAGGTCCCCTCTTGGGGTTTCTTGAGCTCGGTCACTCCATGGAGCGTCCACTAAAACCTAAGAGGTCATTGACCTGCCAATGTGGGAATATTGTTGAAGTAACAGCCCGAGCAGAAGCTCCCGAGGGAGTTCTTCAGCTTTGTTACTTTTAAAAGAAGTTTAGGCTAAGGAAAGGTGAATGCCGATTCAAGGCAAACAGTGACTATGCAGTCATAAAACAATGATATTTTTAGTTTCTTTTAAAACATCATGCTTTTGTGGATATTTAAATGTATGTGACATAAGAGAAAGGTTATTAAAATTTTAATTAAAAATGCAATTCGCAATATAAAATGTCCGCGATGATATACTACAGCTAGCTTTTTCATATATGAGATATCTAAAAACATAATTTTAAATAAACTAAAACATATATTATGACATTCAAATAAAATGCAACTTGTTTAAAACTTATTTTTAAACAGCCATCGCTGGTTACTCCATTCCCGCAGAATTCAAAAAATATATATTAGTAGTCTATGTGTTCTGCCACACTATGTTGTACGTCTGAGCCAAATTAATCTATATCTTATGTATAAAATCCTCGTGTCACAATTTTCGTTCCCATACTCCTCAGAAACATTTTGACCGATTCTTATGAAATTCTGTGAGCATATTGAGTAGGTATGAGAATCGGCCAACATCTATTTTTAATCCCGCGCGGACGGAGTCGCGGGCGACAGCTAGTTACAAAAAAAATCTGTATTACTTGATGGGGACACACCAATTTTATGGGAAAGCTTCCCATTTCTGTGCGCCCCCTCCGTCGATGAAAAGTAAGCAACGCATTTGCGGTTCCTTTGGTATTGCTGATGTCCATGGGCGTCGTTGAACACCTCGGTGTTCCCGCTACTCGTTTGCCCCCTTCTGTTATAAAAAAAATATATATAGCGTTCTATTTTGGTGTGAACAGATCATATAAGCTCAGATATAGTTGACTTTGTTCCAGTATCAACGGTCGACGTGCAAGCGGTTGTGGGCCGCACCGCGCATCTGCCCTGCGACATCGAGCCTGACACAAACGAGGATAGGGTCTACATGGTGTTGTGGTTCCGACACGCGGGTGGCAAACCGTTGTATAGGTAAGATTTTACAACTCACAGGAAGAATTTGTAGTACCAGGTGAACAGCCAATGCTTTAATTAATTGTGGGTTTCTGAAACAAAATCTTTGTATAAAACATATCTTCTGTCATTATCTTTAACTAAACAGAGATAACAATGTGTTTTAAATGGGAATCTCGTCTTAGAAGCTCACGGTAAGTGTTTCATATCATTACATTAATATTATATTAACCGTAGTCTAAATAGGGTTTGTTGTTTGGATACAGGGAGAACTGATTATGCGTGAAACCTCGATTCGCATTATCAGGTTAGAGAAAAAGTCGCGGTCCTTTGGACTGTTGCTTATCCTGGTTCGACTGTATTTCAGGTTACCTTGTCTTTAAGTTATTTTTGTTAGCTTATATTTTATTATAAAAAATATACTGAGGAAAAAAAAACTAATTTCAGTTGAATCAATTTAATATTCAAAAACAATTTCGAGTGTACTAATTAATTAATATTCAATTATATTTCTTATTTCTAAAAACCTAAGCAAAAACAATTCTTGTAATTAATGCTAATGAATGTAAAAATTGTTAAAAATTATTTTACTTTTGGAAGAAAACTTGAGTTAAAAAAAACATTTTAACGAAACCCTTAATATCGACCATAAAATAAAAAAAACTTATTTGTTATTGTAGAAAACACCCTGTATTTGAAAACTTTTTTTTATCACATTTTATTATCCTGCCACTAATACCGTTGGTTTCTGAGACCAAAATCTTCGAATAAAAGATATTGTCATCCCTGTCTGTCTTTGTTGTCAAATATAATGACTTATCTTTGACAACAAAGACATAACAATATCTAAATGAGGATTTTGGTCTCAGAAACCCACGATTACTTTTTAAATTTTCACCAAAGGAGACACTTAGTGAAGTTTTAGTATGGGAAACATAAGCTAAGTTGATATCTAATTTGCCCTTAAACAAATCGGAGTGCGAGTGCTTTCGTAATTCCTTAGCACAACGCTAAAATAAACCCTTAGTGAAAATATAGCAAAAGAAATCACTAACGGAGTGCAAACTTTAATTTTACACATAAAACTACCATGAGAATTCTACAGACTTCGCAGAGTAATAAAATGCAGAGTTAAACATGGGCACATATTTATAGACTCGCTTAAATATTAAATTATAAAATATAAGTATATTAAATTTTACATCGACCAATCTGTCAGCACATAACCATCACCTTGCAGCCTTAAAAAAAACGTGGACACGTATTAAACACATATCGGAAACTGCCGTAAGCGAACCGACACGCCTCGTTAGCGATGCGACTAACGAAGTGAACAGCACGGATTACCGACACGATACGAGATGACACGACATATAAGGCCATTTGTACACAAAGCAACGTATATCATTAACACTAATATTGCATGGTTGTCACGAGAATCAAGCGCACGCTCTGTTCACACAACGTTGAATCATCGACACGCGTCTTCTATTCGGTTAGTAGAGGCATAGCGACTGTTCCGCCATCTTCAAAATCAAGACAACTTTTCTCACGGCGAACTTGACAAACAACGCATCTGCAATTGCGTATGTCTATGGGCAACGGTCGCGTTACTTCACCGATTTTAGGTGGCCGTTCGCTCGTTTGCCACCTTATGATATAAAATAAAAAAAAGGTTGTGAGCGACTGGCTTTGGCGATGACAGAAAAGTCGGCAACGGGCGCTGTGGACGAACCTCTGTGATTTTGTATCGCGTAAATCGCTTAGTGACTGAACCCCTCGGGTTTCGAAGACTCACGTTTCCTTGTGTACGACAGACCTAACTATGATTCACAAACTGCACCGACGAACACGTCATTATTTCGATAGTCTATGAATACGGTCCTGTAATCGATATACTGACGCTTGGATGGACAGATTCTCCATTACTATAGTTATTGTTTTAGCAATGAAAAGGACAATTCGCAAATCAGTATATTATTAATGAGAAAAACATGTATGTTTCCACTTACGATACATCTGTATAGATCTCTGTTTTATCATAGAAATTGAGAGGGACGCTTATGGACAAATATATAAACGTAGCTTTTGCCTACAACTCATTCCGCGCGGAATTAATAAATAAATTTAACAAGTAGCCTATGTGGTCTTCAGACTATGTTCTATATCCATGCCAAATTACATCGGGATCCGTTGAACCGTTCTGGATATATAATACCTTCTAACAAACATCCATATCTAAACATTCGCATTTATAATATTAGTAAGAAGTAAGATATTGATTGACGAGTTAAATTTATTTATCACATAACAAAATATAAAACATAGCACAAAATGTCGTGTAAATTAAGTTAGAAGTAACACTTTACAAACAACAATTTTATTTGCTTAATGCAATAAAAAGCTTTATTTCTAAGTAAAATTTAAATTTTACTTAGTTCACTTAGCTTCTTATCTTTGTATGATTATTTTTATATTCCAAGGTGACCCGACACCTAAGTTATTACTTAAAATGAAACCTTCAAAGTTAAATGACTTGATTAAAATGTAACTTAACGATACAAATACGGTTATAACAGTAAAATACATGTTTATGGAGAATAAACCCAGGACCTAACACTTGTAAGGGGCCATAAATCGGATCCTTATTAAATATAACTGAAAATTCATTGGAGGAGGTTATTCAACCTTTGAGTAACAATATGCTGTAAATAGTCAACAATCTTATACTAATATTACTAATAATAGTTTGGATGGATGGATGTTTGTTAGAAGATATCTCCAGAACGGCTCAACGAATCACGATGAACTTAGGCACAGATGTAGAACACATAGGCTAGTTATTATGTTTTTAATTATACGCGAAGAGGGTAACGGGCGACGGCTAGTATTATAAACTAGCGCTCATCTGCGACTTCTCATGCGTAAAATACACAATCATACCCGCATGCATCCAGCTACCTTCCCATCAAAGTAATGTCAAAATCGGTTCAGATTTCCCGGAATAATCGACTTAGGTTCCTTCAAAAGCGGCCATACCATTTCCTTAAAGGTCAGCAACGCATCTGCAGTTGCTCTGGTGTTGCAGATGTCCATGGGTGTCGTTGAGTGTACCCGCCGCTCGTTTGCCCCCTTCTCTTATAAAAAGGCGGTGTAAAGCAGTCTCAAAAAGTCTCCTTCTCACTGTTGCTTCCGAGTAATCACAATAAAACACTGGTTATATCTTGGTGCGAGTCAATTTTAATGAAATGCAATCGGCAGGTCGATACATATAAGAAATAAATTAATACCGCGACCCAGCAATACAGACGCCATCTATTGACATAATATTATAATTTAAATTGTCATAATAATTGACACGCGGTCTTGCGGCAAAACAAAATCATCGTGTCTCTTTTTATTACTTAAAATATTTTATTCCGTATAACCCGTCTTTTTTTTAATATATCTTCTTGTTGCTCTTCTTTTTATCCATTCCTGTAAAGCAATATCATGTTTTCATAAAGTAAGCATTTTTGCATATTTAATAGATTTAATGCAACTTTTTTATGCTTAACGTTATATTATCTGTTCGTTAGAGAATCATAATTACGAGGTTCTTGTATTACTAAAAGATTGCTTGGAAATTTTTCTCATTTAATGCTAATGTGAGAAATAAATTGTACATTAAAATTGCACAATTTAAAATTTCAACACACATCAATATGAATCTAACGCTTCGTAAGCTCTGAAGCCTTCACTTATCAATGTCATTTCAAAATCTGCGGCATCGTTAAATGCGCATTTTTATATGAAAATGTGTCAACTAGATTTTACGGTAGCGTTTGCAATGAATTACGAGTTCAAAACTCGACGCATCTTCATGGATCTGTATTGCGAATATAACAACCATTTTGATGGGTTGTTAATAACATTTTAAAACGGTAAAATGTCATGTGTTTTAGTACAAATACTAGCGATCGCCTATAATTTCGTCAGTGAAAAATAAACACGCCCGCGTTCATCAGCTACGTTCCGGAGATTATGCGGAACAGACACAGCCTTGTGATCAGACATAAAGACAGACAGACAAAAATTAAAAAAAAAAATTCGTTAACAGTAACGCAAATATATCACGTGTACGAAATATTTTTATCTACATATTAAATACAGACACTTCAATTTAATTATATATGGATCGTTTCATTATTAAGACGTCATTACGTAAGTAATTAAGGTCTGTTAAAATCTTTGGGACAAGTATAAGTACAGTCCTTAACCTTCCACCTCATTACTCTACCTATTTTTTATTCCTACAAGGGATATCATTCACGGTTCTATAATAAAATTAAAATATTAATTTGACGTAACCAAAATATAATTGGGCCAGAAAATCATTCTTTGCGATAAAATTTGATCATATCTCAGCATTTAAAGATATTTTTAGTTCTTCTTATTTTATTCCTAGTTGTAGTTACAGCTATTCCTTTTCCATATTTATAAACGAAATCTCAGATTACAAAATAGTTTGAAAGTAGAGAAAAATATTAATAGAATTTAGTTTCAGCAAGTCGCCACAATCAGATTATGACGTCATCAAAGCTGCACAAAGTAATCCTCGGAAGATATAAACAAGCGAATAACTGGAACAGGCAATTGCAGAAATGACAGAAAGAAAATCTTTCTGCTAATAATGCAAAATTTAAATCAATTTTTAGTAATTTACTGATTGTTATCACGATTAATTTTAGTTGGTATACATAAGCATACTAATTGCTATGTATTAGCAAAGATTGCTTAAACATACATTGTATAACATAGATTTCACTTATATCATAAACTAGCTGTCGCCCGCGACTCTGTCCGCGTGGATATATCATCATCAGCTCACTATATGTCCCCACCGAGGGGCTCGGAGCCTACCCTAAGTTAAGGGTGATAAGGCCATAGTCAACCACGCTGGCCAAGTGCAGGTTGGTTGACTTCACACATATCTTTGAATTTTTTCTCAGAGATGTGCAGGTTGCATCAAGATGTTTTCCTTCACCGTAAAAACGTCGGATAAATGTACATATGTAAATCAGAAATCGAAAAACACATTGGTACATGGCGGGATTCGAACCCAGGACTTGCAGATTGCAAGTCAAGTGCTTGACCCCTGAGCCACCGACGCTCGTGGATATATAAAAAAACTTAATTAGCTACCTAATGTTACTACCTACCTAAACCTATGTATTCTTTCAGATTATGTTCTATACGTATGCTAAATTTAATCGAGATCACATCCATCTTAACATTAGTAAGTTAATAAAAAGCAGCTCTTCAAGGCATAAATTCGAGAAAAAAATGAATAAATAGTATCCTATGACCGTCTCCTGGCTCTAAGCTACCTCCTAACCAATTTTTAGCCATATCGGTGAGCCGTTCTTGAGTTATTAATAGTGTAACTAACACGACTTTCTTTTATATATATAGATACGAATGTTTGGACTGATGGATGTTTCTTAGAATGTATCTCCTGGATGTATGGATCTCGCCGAAATTTGGCGTAGATATAGAACATAGTGTAGAGGAAAATTTACGCTACTAATTAAGTTTTTTAATACTGCGCGGATGGAGTAGTAGGCGACAGGTAGTCTAGTGACAAATATAGCCTATGTCACCCGGGGATAGTGTAGCTTGCCGATAGTGAAAGAACGAAATTGGTTTAGTATTAGGAGCCTATTCAATATAAACAAACAAACTATTAAATGATTTCTCTTTAGCATCAATATATTGATCTTTGTTTCCTTTTTCATAGTTATTACTTTATCTTCATAAAATGTAGCTGAATGCTTTGATTTTATTAACTTCATATTTCTATTGAATTTCTTGTTTACGTCGGTCGCGGATTAAACAAGCTCTTTATGTACAGCAAGGGATTTAAAAGTATAAGCTTCAGTAAAGCTGTTTGCTTTAATAGATTAATGGAAAAAATAAATTATTGTACATATATTGTAAAAAAAACCACTACAAAAGCACTAATATTTTAAATACAGAGGTAAACCCAATATTTATGGCAACTTTTTTCAAAATATTATTCAAATAGCCGTCGCCTGCGACTCCGTCCGCGTGCAATTAAAAAATAAAAATTAGTAGCCTATGTGTTCTTCCTGACTATGTTCTACATCAATGTTAAATTTCAGCGAGATTTATTTAACCGATCTGAAGATACCTACAGCCTAACATCCATCCATCCATCCAAATATTCGAAATTATAATATTAGTAAGATTAAGTTATTGACATATACCGGACATTATTTTATTTATTATAATTTTCTATAACATTCAAATGTTATTAAAAAAGAAAGCTTATCTACGCTTTCTTTTTAAATTGAACTTAGTATTGGCTTTAGTATTACGACGAAACGTAATTTAAGTAAATAAAAATGTTAAACAGACAGACGGACGGACAACAAAGTGATCCTATAAGGTTTCCGTTTTTTTCCTATTAGGAACGGAACCCTATAAATATGAAAAAAAAACAAAGAGCAAATACTAATTTCTTTTTCTTATTTCGGTATAATTAAAAACTTGTATAATATAAGGTGTCTTGTATCATAAAAGATGGGTCCCGTCTTCATTATATTGGTATCAAAGCTCTGCTACGTCACACGTTCGCGTCTGAGAACGAGCTCGAGCGAAACAACGACATGATATTGAAATTTCATCGAAGCAGGAAACAAAGACAAGAGTCACGTCTCAAAGCTGCGATATCAATGAGCTTGCGGCCCAAGAAGTAAGCGACACCGGATTTTATACATTAGCGGAATAAAAAATACTTAACTATTAGCCTGTGTGTTCTTCCAAATTATTTTCTACATCTGTGCGTGTCAGTGAGATCCATGCGGCCTTTCTGGAGATACCATCTAACTTACATCCATCCATCCATCCATCCATCCATCCATCCAAACATTTGCATTTATAATATTAGTATTTGGCGGAGGTCTCGTTTTAGGATTGACAAATAAATATTTTGTGTTCATATATTTTAATTCAAGGTTTTCGAAATCGAAATGATAGAATTCAGTCATTATAAAAGGTACGAAGAAGCTTACGCATCACTTTTTTCTTCTTTCTGTGTTTTTGCTTAAGTGTATCTAAAAGTTTTTTTTTTATGTCCACTGCTTAAGTAAAAGTGCTTTTACAAATTCAAATAATCGTTGAAACAAAAGCTAGAATATCATTCAATGTGTTCCATATTTAAATTAGAGAATTTACGTGTTCCCACAAATTGTATTACTCTGTGATTACAGAGTAGCGTGAAAACCGAAATCATGCACGGTGACGTCACTCCTCACTATTGATAATCCATTTGTCGGCGCGCTTCGTTACCCGCGGCTCTAACGAGCGTCTACCAGAACAGATCGGAGACGTTCCTACAATTCAAGATTTGCACACACAAGAGAATTACGATTAGATTTGTTCATTTCATCTTTTATTCATTCTAAATGAAAAAAAATTAACACTTCCACAACATCCTTTATGCGTCATGTCAAAAAAAAAGTGCATATGTCTAGGTCCATTTTATAGTCGTTATTATGAGGTCTTAATTTTATATTTTCTTAATTGTTTGGAATCAACTCCAAAACCTAAAGAACTATTTTTAAAAGTATTTTATCAACAGAAAGTTATTTTTATCGTAAAATAATAACACACACAACTCTAATAGAGGCAGGACACAGACCTCCATTTGGCACGGTTAAACGAACCTTCGCAACCTACCGTTAAGCATTTCGGGAGACGAAACGTTAGGGCATGAAGAATAACAAATGCTATAATATTTCCTTAACTTTCCAAATGTGGATGAAGCTAGTATTTAACATTGTGTTATAGGTCGTTAAATCGTTACCTGAACCCATATTATAGCTGAAGTGATCCATCGCTGCCACGCCACCTGGCGAGCTACCAAACAAGCCGTCAAGCCTGAGTGAGCTGGCATTGCGCCAGTCTTCTGGCTGATGCCTCTTATTTTATCCCACCAATATTCTAACCGTACATTACTTTGACAAAAGTCGAAAAGACCTCATTAAAATTGTCAACAGTTAATATTAATCTTGCGAAAAAATTTATTATGTACCTAATCATTAATTTTAAATTTTGAAATTTAAAAAAAAAGTCGATAATTTTTTTACTTATACATTTAACTTACCAATAGTTTGGAAATATAAAAAGGGAATACGATTCTAATAAATATTTTGAAACTATTAATAAAGACACATTTTGGAATTCCTCAAAACCAAAATGTGAAAATTTAAATTTCTAGAATAACAAGCGTAAGTACGAAGATCCTCATTTAACTTAAGATGTCTCGCTGGATGGGCTCACTAAAATAGTTCCAGTGTTCTGTGTGAGTAATTGACGCAAAGACGACACGTACGACCAAAGTTGTATATAAATAACATTATGTATATATAATAATATACATGTGTGAATTTCATTTGCTAGACGCTCGTAGCACTCGAGCCGCGACACGCCTCGTTACGCCCGATACTTAATGGCGTGTGGCTCACCTCATAAGAGAAAGCGGTTACTAGTTAAATTAGTATATTACTGGGCAATGTATTGTAGTGTTAAATTGAAACTGAGCTACAATGTTACGAATTTATATATCAGTGCTACGAATCGCTACGAAATGCTACACTGTTCGAATTCAAATTTTATGGTCCTATACTTCAATAAAATATTTATATAACAAAAACGTAGAGTAAATAAAACTTTTTGCCAAGAGCGTTTAAATCTCATTTCAATGCTTAATATTTTAAACATAATTTAAGGATATCCCATGTTCAAAAGTTTAAATTTCTGAAGTCCTTTTCTCTCAAGTTACTGATTCTTCTTTAGCGAACGTTTCAAACTAATTAATTTTTAATCATTACAAGGTTTGTTAATTTTTAAAATTTCATAGATATTCAAGTAATAAAACGTTAAGACATAGAAACAATATAAAATGCACATCTCAAATTTCCAACTAAGATGACTTTGAATGCCGACTCACTTTAGTACGATGTTCAGAAAATTCACTACTACATTTTCCTTGTTGTAGCAAAGAAAACAGGCAATAATAATAGCTTTACCTGATTTGGACTAAAGATATACAGATAAGAAAACACTTTTTCACCTTTATTTCGGCACATGTAACAAATTTAGTTTTAACATTTCCACAAAATAAATGTGGAATGTAAGCCCTACTTTCTTTTAAGCATTAAATGTATTAAGATTTTATCTCATTCTCCGTAAAGGCGTCTTCTAAACCTATTTATTTTATTTGTTAAAATACTACGTTAAGATACGAGACGCACACAGCCTTTGAAGATATTTACTTGAATTACTTTCTGCTTAATCATGAAAGAGCTAAACAATTAGATAATGTTATTTCTATTTTATATTTTTTATAAAAGTAGGACGCAAATGAGCATCAGGAACATCGAGGTGTTCATCGAAGCATATGAACGTTTGCAAAATCAGACAGAGGAACCGCAGATGCGTTGCCGGCCTCCGAGATGGTGATAACCTTGCTTCTTGAAGAACCTTAAGTCGTAGCGGTTTGGAAATACCGCCAATTGTTATATTGATTGATGTCATTTTAAAGGATTAAACTAAGAATTATATTTATTTAAATGTGAATCTGTGGTCGCTGCCTACCCCGATTACATTCTAATATTTATTTTTCCTTGACAATAACTTTCTTGTAACAGAGATTCATTATTGCATGAAACGATGAACGATTATTTGCCAAAGCTGATCATAATTTGGTCAAATTGTTTAATAATAATATATAAATTTTTGACACTCTGTAAAGCAGTCTCAAAAAGGTCTCCCTCTCACTGGAGAAGTATCGAGTAGTCACAATGAAACACTGGTTATGTCTTGGTGCGAGTCAACTTTATTGTAATATGTTCCGCCATCTATTGATATAATAATGTAAACTTAATTGACATAGCGTTTGACACACTCTTTGACAAATTATTACGTTCTGTTCAGTTTCATGTCAATAATAAAATTACAAATCCAAATCGCTTGGTAATCAACAATGCAAAATATAAGCTATTAAAATGCACTTAAACTTTCAATATACCAAAACAACGTACCCTTACTAAGTTTGTATACTATGTATGTAATACACCGTAACTTGCGTTATGGAGGGACCCTTATTTAAACTGTCAGACCGTTTCTATCTTATAAGATATAAACAAGCAAGAAGTCATTTGCAAATACAACAATAGTGACCCAAATCTAATATCCCTGTGTGTAGGCGGCTTTAGAATTATTACAACCTGTGTGTACTCACCCTAACAATACAGGGATGTCAGTTTACAAGGTCGACAAAAAGGTGCACGTGTTATCCTCCTTGAATTTATTATGAATAGCTCACGCCCTCAACTACGTTCGCGCGTTATTAAAAGTAGCCTATGTGTTCTTCCAGACTGCTCTACATTTGTGACAAATTTCAGCCAGATTCGTTTAGCTGTCTTGGAGACACGTAAGAACAAACATCCATCCATCCAGAGCCCTCTGTGCGACGATCCTACTATCTTTATTTGAGTTCTTTTAAATTATTTTACTACTGTTAATAATTTTTAAAGACGTACGTTGTTTTCATTACATTAACGTCTTCGCAATTATTGAAGTATCTACGTAGTTATTTCTATGTGAACTTACGAGCACAATCCTCAGTTTAAATTACCAAGAGCGGAACGAATACAAACTCAGACACTATTAAGGCTATGCCACACGAGCGAGCAACTAGTATTAAGGCTATGCCACACAAGCGAACAACTAGTTACTAAGTAATTACAACGTTAAAAGCGAATAGCGTCCCGAACGTGAGCTGCCTGAGAAAATAATGGAGTTGGAAACGATGATAAGGCTTTTATTAAGTGCGATTAAAAACATGTTAAATAAAATATCGGTTTTAGGCTCTGAATCGATAATTCTAAGTAAATAAATAAATAATTTTTTAGTATGATTTCAATTTGAGCGATGTACAGTCAGCTACATAAATATGTATATATTTACAGAGCTTTAGTCACTTGTATAGGTCTACGGTTTAAAAAATATTTATGCACAAATCTGTGAATAACTTGTTTTCATGGGAAAGCATACGGACTGATACGTACATATACATGTTTTTTTTATTCTTACGGTCTATACAATCTTCTGTAGGTATGTAAATGTGTAAATATTTATGCAGCTGACTGTACATAATATCGTCGAGGTAAAAAGTCAATTCTTGATAAATATGAATACAATTATATTTTTACTGTAATAAATAAATCAATCAAAATACACTCCAGTAAAAAGTTAACAATTTCCATTCACGGCAAATAGTTTTGAGAAATATTCGAAATTCACTTTTTTATATATCAGTAACAATCCTATACAAAGATGTAATTCCAATAATAGAACAAAGGTAACATTCAGCATTGAAAGATTGAATACAATCCGAGATAGAAAAGCCGTAGCGAAGGTATTTGGTCCCTTTTCATATACCTCAATGCTCCTCTTTTAATGCCTTTGGGCGTAAAATACATGCATACCCCACTATATAAAAAAATATACAAACTCTCATTTTTTTATCTTTCGCTATAATTTCAGTATCATTTTCAGAGTACTACCTTGGGTTTCTGAGATCAATGTCATATATATTATGATCCCTGTCATTCTCTTTGACAAATCAGATATAACAATATGTTTTAAACTGTGATGTTGGTGTCAGAAGCCCACGGTTAATTGCTAGAAGAAAACGGAGATAGATTTTTTCGTAATGAAAAGTGCGTATTTACAGATAATACTTATGCAAAATACTTAAAGCTTTTTACAATATTGTGAAAAGTAAGATTCAAAAAAAAAGTTGTGACATAGTTCTGTTTCGTTAAAAGCGTTTAATAAAGAAAAACATGTAGGATAAGTTACTGGCAGTACTACTAAAGATAGGAGTAGGCTACGACATAATATCTGACATAAATGGCCGACGTAAATGTCGGTTTTGTCCACACTTGTATATGGATTTTTATGCATCGCCTAATGAATAAAAAATTTTGCAATTAAAGACACTCACTGTATCGTACAGTGTCTTAGTCGAATCGTACTTTTAAAGTTGTTCTGTAGATAAAAAAAGTAACAAAATGACTTGACTCATAAGAATTTTAAACTAGTAAAAAGCGACAACACAAGATCTTTAGATTTATGAGTCTTTTAGGCTTATCTGCCTTTGTTTATACGCATTTAGAGAATTCAACGACGCGGTAAATAAGATCATATACAAGTAATTTAAAAAGCTAACGAAGCAGCTAATGAAGCTAGCAAATAACATTCGTGACGTCATGTGACCTGAGCGGGTTCATTTAGTCTGCGTATTGAGCCATTAGTCAGTCTGACCTGATCGTATGCCTCGTTACCATTCCTAATTATACTACACAAAGTTACGTTGATGTTAAAATTAGATGTATTTATGGTTTTCTGTCATTTAGTTATCGTTATCGGACAGTTATGAAAGAGTAGGAATCTCACTTATTAATGGGAAAGTTTAGATAGATAGACGGGTGTTTGGTAGGGTGTTATCTTCGGTTGTGGAGAGAGTCCCACATAACGGGAGTGTCTTTCCCCGAGGCACCCGGTATGCGTAACGCATTCCCCTATTAAAAAAGGGTGTTATCTCCGGAACAACTCAACAGATTTGAATTAAATTTGGTACAGATGTAGAACATAGCCTGGAAGAACAGGTAGGCTACTTATTATTTTTTTATTTTCAATCTTACGAAGTCGCGTACGACATTGGTGATCATTCAGCAGAAACTTACAGTCAAGAAATATTTCTTGACTCTATCTGCTTATTTTTAAATAAAAATTGATCACTAGCTTTTGTAAATCGCCTTGTCATTTCATTTATTCCTTTTTGCAAGTTCCCTGAAGCACTGAGGCGTACCTTTCAAAGTTATTTTAATGATAATATCCCGTAGATACGTCGTTTTGTGTCGACGAAGTAACGAGATATAGAGCGAGGCAGTTTCTTTGTTGTTCATATCAGTGACAGGCGCCGCGGGTGTTTTACGAAAAGTATTAAAGTCATCTGTTATAGCATGAATAGCTTTTTGATATAGATATATTGTAAGTGTAGGTTTTCACTACCGAAAGACACGGACACAGACAAAACTCATTTTGTCTTACTCTTTCGCGTTGAAAAAACAGAGATGACATTATACAGGTGTTTAGGATATGAGATCCGATGTAATAATTTGTCAATATCAAAATTTGAGATAGACGAATAAAAATAGTTAAGTAGTTTTGAGTTAAATCGGAAAAAAGTTATCAAATTATATTTTTTTAATAAACCATCTCCTCGATTGCAATCCGTTACAGATAAACAATTAAAAAGTCTAGTCCAGGATATCAGCGATAGAAAGAATTTTCTATCTCAAACAGTAGATTAGTAGTTTATTAATAACTAGCTGTCGCCCGCGGTCCGTCCGCGTGGATGTATAAAAAAAACTTAATTAGTGTAGTCCACCCATCCATCCATCCACATCACATCCATCTAAACATTCGCATTTATAATATTAGTAAGTAAAAAACAAACATATTATAAATAAAAAACAAAAAACTTAAATAAAAAACAACTCTTCAAGGCATAAATTCGAAAAAAAATTAAAATGAATAAATAGTATCCTATGTCCGTCTCCTGGCTCTAAGCTACCTCCTCACCAATTTTTAGCCATATTGGTGAAGCCGTTCTTGAGTTATAAATAGTGTAACTAACACGACTTCCTTTCATATATATAGAGATAAGAAGATAAGCAAACCTCAAACAACGTAAAAGTCTTATAACATTTGCAAATGTAACATACACGATCTGCACATGTTTTTCTGATAGAAGTAATTGCTACCAGCATACTATATGTAAGTAAAATCAGTCAAAGGATTTTGGCAAGAGTGCCGCACACTGCTGTTTCGGTTCGTTAGCTGATCTCCGCTGGCGTCGGAGCACGGCGACTGGAAATCAATACGTGTTTAGCTTAATCAAACGTTTAGCAAATATTTATCTTTATCTTGCCATTTTCAATTCTATTTGGATTTTCATTTGAATTTTAGAGTAAAATTGTAAATGGCGTGACAGAATGAACAGGAGAATTAAGCTAAATCTAAACAACAACGAAAAGAAAAAGTTACTCCGAAGATAAAGAATATGACTCACCATGGGTTTCTGAGACCAAAATTCCCATTTGAAACACATCCCTGCTTTGTCAATGGTTATGCCAGGGATGATATGTTTTAATAAACATATTTTGGTATCAGAAATAAACGGTAAGACTGGCTACTTAACGGTAGTTCAGATACCGTACCAAATTTATCTCTAGCTTTTGTTGTGATGGCAAACTTACAATATAACAGTCTTCTGCGATGATGGCTGTTTATTTTTCCATTTTATATTCAAGTTTATAATAAAATATTTTATTATTATTATTATTATTATTAAAATATTTATGTGGTTTGACTAAACATGTATGGACTGTGTAGTCGCTCCGTTAGATCTGAGCGTAACGAACCGATCTCCTTGGCGGATTGAATTCTTCTAGCCAAATATGACGTCCAGTTAACTTGTTTTTCATACAAAAGTTACTGGCAGAATACATATTTTTCTTCTTTATTTAAAATCTGCTTTAATATATTAGTGATTAATTATTTAAATATATATTTGAATACTAGCTTTCACCCGCGACACCGTCCGCGAGGAATTATAAAAACATAATTAGTAGTCTATCTGTTCTTTAAGATGTTCTATATGTATGCAAAATTTAATCGCGATTCATATAGCCGTTCTGGAGATACCTTCAAACAAACATCCATCGAAACATTCGCATTTGTGATATTAATAAGATTACAATGACATACACAGAGTGATGGATAGATTATAAATTTCTATTGAAAAGTCTCGTCAGATTTACTTTCCTTTACAACCATGTAACTTACCTTAAAATAATCCTTCAATGAATAGATATGGATTTTTTTTATCTATAATTTTATAATAAAAAAAATATTTCACATAAAATAAATTATAAATGCTACATACATCGGTAGCTAATTAACATCATAAGCCTGTAAGTATTCGTTCACGTCGCACGCCTTTTGATGAATGTGACATGGATTTAGATAAAGCGTTTGAAAAAACGTTTCCCCTAAAGTAGGCGCTTTGTTACATCAACCGGAATCAGTTTGGACACTTTTGTGTTTATACATTTTGTAAAGTGTTTTATCTTTCGAAGTAAATTAGTTATTTTCTTTGAAACAGTATTTTAAAAGTTGAGAAAATGTGAAAATTGATGATTTTAATTGACGGATTAAAATGTCTTCAGCATGAAAGGAACCTTTCATAAATTACGTCACACGATTTTATGACCCCTACTGTAGCATTCGTTGCGTTATATTTGGCTCGTTCACGTACCGACACGTCTTGCCGGTCCAAAGGTCTGACGTCCCCTCTCTCCGGCATGTACTTATGGCGTGTACCCTCGAGACAAACATTATATTTATGCGAGCTCTACACCTTCCATGGAAAAAAGTATTTTTTTTAATAAACATAAAAAAAAAATTTCGACTTTATATAACAGTTGGATTCCATTGCCAAAACATGAAACTATACATTAATGGAATTTGGAGGACAAATTATTGTAATAATAAAGAACAATTAAAGAGTTAAATTGTTTTTTGTTTGTATCGCAAGTTATTACTACTTCTGACGGTAGAGAGATTACAAGGGATGTTGTGACGTCATGCGGAAATAGAAACGCTTGTGTACCGTGCTCGAGGGACGCCACCGGAACTGACCTACACGATGTTATGTCGCTACTACTGAGACAGCTTTGAATATACATATCTATATCGTATGCTTATGACGTCACTAGACTTCTAAAGAGATGAGAAATTTTGTTGTAATCATAAAGGATATCAAAGACGCAAACACATGTTTTATGCGTCTTTATGCACTCTTTGTAGCGTAAAAACAGTCCCTAATTTTAGATTTAGTATAGAATTAAATTTGACAACTGATTTCATTAATCGTGTAGTTTCTGGATTTTTTAATTCTTAATATAAAAGCAAAAAAGATGGCGCCACTGTCACAATAAAATGTTCTTATTTTCTCAGTTTCGACGTACGCGGGCGAAGTTTCAACAAAGCACTACACTGGTCGGATCCGGCTGCATTCGGGCGGCGCGCGTACTTCGTCACAATGTCACGACCGTCCTCACTCAATGTGGAGGCGGTCCAGCTTGATGATGAGGGCATCTACCGCTGCAGAGTCGATTTCAAGAACTCACCGACACGCAACTTTCAGATACGACTCAACGTTGTTGGTAAATTTTCTTCTTAAATTCTAAACACGAGTCATTTCTTTAAAATATAATAGTAAAATACTGATTTTGAAATCTAAATCTTCTGGCCTCTAATCTCCTAGTACTATAACATAACAATATCTCGGAAAAATCCACTAAAAAACTTTTTGACGAATTATATTATTGCAAAGAAAAGATGACCAAAAATCGCTACGGTCATTATGTCTTTAACTGAAAATCAGAATTTAGTACAAAATTATGCATTAGTATTTTTATAATATTAAAAATAATAGTGTATTTTTAATTTTAAAAATATTGTAATATTCAAATATTATTATATTTTAATATTATAATTATAGTATTAAAAATATTATTTTCAATATTATTATATAATTAGGAATCATTATCGTTTAATGTTTAATTTGTGTAGTCCCACCGCATCAGTTGCTGTTATATGACGAGAATGGTAGAGACTTGGCGGGAGTAGTTGGACCATTGGAGGAGGGCGGCAACTTCACGCTGCTCTGCGAGTTAAGAGGCGGTAAGATAAGACCCTTTCTAACAACGTTATGTTCTCGTGTTTTAGTTATACTAACTGTTGCCCGCTAATCTGTCCGTTTGGGACAAAAAATAGATAGTAGCCGATTCTTAGGCCTACTGAATATGCATATAAAAATTCATAAAAATCGGTCAAGCTGTTTCGGAGGAGTATGGTAACTAACATTGTGACACGAGAATTTTATATCTTATTAGTCTTACTTCTTCTTAATGTTATAAATGCGAAAGTTTAGATAAATGGATAGATGGATGTTTTTTGGAGGTATCTACGGAACGGCTTAACGGATTTCGATGAAATTTGGCACATATGTAGGACATAGTCCGGTAGAACCCATAAGCTACTTTTTATTTTTTTTAATACCGAGCAAACAGAGTCGCGGGCGACAGCTAGTATAAGATATGATAACTTATTTAATATATGGTTTGTACAAAAGACAATTATTTTAATTAATATCAGCGCCCTCTTTCGTAAGACATGACACTTTAAAAATTACCATTTGAATAATTTTTAATTATGATATTAAAAGATATAACATGTAGTATTAACAATATAATGTAACCACATCAAATATGATCAGTGTCCGGAAGGTTAACAAGCAACATTTTGATCCGCCCGGTGCCGGAACCTTGAGACCGTATAGTAACTGGGCTTTATAACCTCAAAAGCAACTTATACCTTAAAGGTTAAGGCAAAGTCGAATGCAATTTATTTCATAAATTATAATTAATTTGTTAACACTTATTGACATTTATTATAAGTTTATCTCTTTAAGACACATTAGAAATAATAAAAAAAAGAATACGGACCAAGCAAAGTTTTGCAAATGTGTTTTATAAGGGGTGTTCTAAATAAACTTTTACGTTATGTTATATAAAACTAAGCAGTGCGAGAATTTAAGTTAAATATTAAATACTTAAGAACATATTAATTCTTGATGTTAATGTTTACTTAAACAATGTGTTAATTTTAAACTAGATTACAATGTTGATTGTATTTTAGTAGCAAGCTAAGTTGATAGGAACATAAACATCAGAAGGAGACCATTGTCAAAATGTTCAAGTTGTTTAAATAACAAACATTTGAAATGTGTCTCGGAATGTTGTGTATTTTGGGTTCTCATCGCCTATAGTTTGGCTTTATTTTAGTTTGCGGGTGCGACGACGAATGTTAATGTTTCGGGACACCCTGTTTATGTTTGTTCGTAGTTGTAGACAATTGTTGTTTCATATTATATATTAAGACAATATAGTGGTTGTGTTTGACCATTGTAAATGACAAATAATAACATTGATTTAAATAGAAATAGAAGGGGATTAATTAATAATATATTTTAGTACTTTATTTTGCCAAATAAATTACACGAGTAATTATTTCAGCATTTTATCATTAAGCATAAAGCGTCTGTGGTTCAAGGGTTAAGCACTTGACTTACAATCTACAGGTCCTGGGTTCGAATCTCGCCTTGTACCAATGTGTACTTCTATTTAAGTTCTTACAGTGAAGAAAAACATCGTGATTCAACATGTACATATCTAAGAAATTCAAAGATATGTGTGAAGTCAACCAACCCGCACTTGGCCAGCGTGGTTGGCTGTGGCCTAGTCACCTCTTAGAGTAGGCTCCGAGACCCTCGGTAGGGACGTGTAGTGATCTGATGATGATGAAATATCCTTAAGCCACAATGCTTTTATTTTATGTATTTCGCGTAAATAAATTGCTCCGGTAATTTTTTTTTAAGTTCTTATACAAATATTTCGACAGTGACAAACCACGTTAAACATAATAAACTAAGGATATTATTATTGGTATTATACGTCACATGGATATTTATCTATCAAATGGAACACAAATTATAAACACAAAGGCCGGCCAACTTGACATGAACGAAACGTAAAGAGATTCAATTTATAAAATGACAGATTTCAAGAAAACATCAAAGGAATGAAACAACAGAGGCCGCATAGAAAGGAAGGGTGCTTTGTACTGCGGTGAAGGAAAGAAAATTGCTTTTCGTTATAATTTTCGATATTTTCTTATTTACCTATAATAACAGTCAATATGTTAGTCGCTATTTAATTTAAATATCTTCTTTAAATTATCATTATATAATAAGATGGAATAGTTTTTGTTTAAATATATGTGACTCGACGTCGACCGTGACTCCATCCGCGCGGAATTTAACAAAAACATTATTAGCGACCTACGTATTATACCAGACTATGTTATATATCTATGCCATTTCATCGAGATCCATTCAGCTGTTTTGAAGATATTTTGTAACATTCATCAATCTAAACATTCTAATTTATAATATAAGATGACAAACGAGAAAGCGACCATTTTGTTTTGTAGAAATAGCGAAGCGACCGCTGCCCATAGACATTTGCAATTGCGTATATGTTGCCTATCTTTAATAAAATAATTGAGGAAAAGATAATATAATTAAGTTACTTGAGTTACTTTGCCTAAAGTTCTGGTGATATCCCTCTTAGTCAGTTTGAAGAAAACAGAGAGAGGACTTTTTGTACACATGTGGTAACGCAAAATGGGTCTACTGAGATGAATAAAATGTTTTTGCTAGAAATATCATACTTTTTAACCATCCCAATATCATAACGATGTTATGGTAAATATAAAGCGTTAGGTACAAATTAAATACATATATCCACCATATATATGGCTTTCCTACTCGAAATAGCCGGAGTGGTGGGCAATCTCGGTCACCTTTCGTCCTTTAGATTGTGCCCTTTGTAAGTCCGTGAGAATGATTCGAGTTATTTTATATTTTTCCGAATGAAATGTTACTTGATGTCACGTATATTTCGTAATTTATTTTCACTGTATAGAATAAGTGAAAAATTGCGTGTAAACGCTATTTTTTAAGTCAAATATATTCAATTTAATCTAACTGAAACTCCTTACGTGCGGAATAAAGAAAACTTTCTAATCTATATGTTCTTCTAGGTTATGTTTTACTATGCCAAATTTCAGCGAGAACCATGCATCCGTACTAGAGATACCGTTTAACAAAGATTCATCCATCTATCCAAACATTCTCCCTTGACAATATTAGTAAGACACGATAAATGGACTTAATTTCTTGGGCTTGTATGTCTGGGCCGCGAACGAGAACGAAAGCGTGCCCGTGGTCCCGTCCGTTGCGTTGGAGGAACAGAAAAAAAATAGGCTTGTATGTCTCTGAGTAACAAGTTAAAGTAATATTTGTCGTTAATTGACGTATAAAGAATATATTGTTGATATCAAATTACAGTCCAGTATTGAGTAAAGGAAAACATCGTGTTGTAACTCTACACTAGCGACGTCTTATGTTAGTCTTCATAAAACAACCTTACATCGCTGAATAAAGTTATCATCTTTTGGTTAGTTGGTGTCTTATTTTATATTGTGACGTTGAGTTTGTTTTGAATGTTTACCACATTTATTGTTTTTGAATCCTTACCCAGCTCGGAATACGAACACGCCTCTAACGCATATGCCTTCAACGCAATTTTGTATATTTCGGTCACACAATACTCAAAGGAGATGAAAGCCTATAGAAGCTCATAGTGGTTGGGAACACTGATGGCAGGAGGTCGCGCGACAACTCACCGACCAGATGGAGCGACCAAGTAAAGGATCAGTCGTTTGATTTATACCCAGTCGAGAGAGACATACTGGGCCGTAGTTGGTAGACGCGAATCGTGTACTTATGATCTAACCCTGATGCTGACCACGATCCTCAGCTACGAGGGACCGATTCTAGAAAGAGTTTTTGATATAAGCTACAGTAAAAAGTTGTCTGCGCGTCTGTCCCGCGACTATTCGTTTCCGCCGTTTGTTATAAATTTATTTTCATTACATACGACAACAATGGACGTCCAGAGCGCGTTCATTTTTATTTTACGTTGAACAAAAGTTACGAGTCCGTAATTTACTTTAGCGAGTGCAATAATAGTGGTACATTTATATGTCCTGTGTGTTTGTGATAGTTCACGGAACTCTATTAGCTTTGATCATCTCAAATTAAGATATAAAACTACAAAAAACAAAAAAAAAATAGTGTTGTGATAGTTATTACATAAAAAGAAATTTTATTTTAGGATAAGGCGTTATTTTACGTTCTAATATCTAAGGTGCGACATTTTATGTCTAAGAAATGTCAATCGGTTTCTATTTTTTTTTATATCATAAGGTGGCAAACGAGCGAGCGGCCATCTGAAATCGCTGAAATAGCGAAGTGACCGTTGCCCATAGACATACGCAACGCATATGCGTTGCCTATGTTTAATCGACGGACGAGAGGATGCACAGAAAGAAAATATTTTCGGAAAGTCCACTTCCACTTCACTTTCATTATAAGAAAAAGGGTGGGAAGGGAAAGAGGACTAATTTTTGCCCCCGGGACGCACACTCATCGGACGAAACGCGGAATTGCTTCCACTTCACGCCTGCTTCTGTGTGGTCGTGGTATTTCACCGGGCGAGCCGGGCCGATTCGTGCGAGATGTTAAAGCGGGCTCTAACACTGTCTATGGATGGAATCGGTCCAATAGAAAAAGTAACATGGCATTGTGAAATAAAATTTAATCCATATAAATCATTAACATCTTGTTATTTCAAAGCTATTTATGTAATAAAATTTGTCAGTGGTAAAATTGAAAGACAATTTAAACGCAAGCATTTCACCTGTATCCGTAATAACCACGACATCAAAAAAATATAAGGACAAAGGTAAAATGTTAAGTTGACAGAAACAGGAATAAGAAGATCCAATTTATCAAATGACACGCCGCGCGCCGGCGGCAACATCAAAGGGCCGAGACACCGACGTAAACAAGTCGGAGGGGACTTGACTTGAGCCGTCCGAGCCGACCCACTGAAAGACGAAAATATTTCCGGTTCAAATCATACATTTCGAGGTTTACACGTTGTAGAAACGTGTCACTTTTATAAAGTAGGGCTTTCACGGTTCAATGTACATCTTAGTATCTTTGTTATCAAAAAAAAAACAATTTTAATACAAAATTTTCCGTAGTGTAAACCCAGGGTTATATTTTTTTTAATAAAATTAATTAGATTTATTTATTCCATATGTGTGAAACTTAAGAACGTGCGGATTAAAGCAATATTTACGAGGTCCCATAAAGTATTCACCTGCTATGTGCCGATATGCAAATCAATTTGGATCGTGGTAAAAGCGAGTTATTAAGGAATATATTAACTACTAGATGTTGCCTGCGACTCTGTCCGCGCGGAATAAAAAAAAATCTTTTTCTCTTAGACTATGTTCCAATTCTTGTAGTTGTTCTGGAGATGTCTTGTTGTAAACATACATCCATCCATGTAATTATTCTCATTTATAGTATTAGTAAGATAAAATGTACAGATAATAGAAAATAATGCTTTAGTAAATCAGACAATTATTCCATTTCTTGTTTATAACGAAATGATAAGATATCCTTATATTACTGTGTGAACAAACTCAGCGACGACAGAAGGTATATCCAGAACACCTGCATGGAATTTGAAATAGCTGAAATTTGGCATAGATGTAGAACATGTCCAGAACGAACACATTTGCTATTAATTAAGTTTTTATGTAGAAGTAAGTATATGCAAGAATCAAAAAAGGTTTTATACACTGACAATTTTGATTACCGGTATTACTTATTGGCCTACAAGTGAAACATTATGAAGATTCTTCACTTCAATCGGAAGTATCGTATTCTTTGACAGAAAGGTTTTCGTTACCATAATTCTACGCTTCAATACATTCCCATTCATCCATTGCCCTCGAGTTTTTTCCATGGTGTGTATATTGATTTGCTTTCAAGTCGATCTGGAAGTAGGTCGTGCGGCAAAGGTTAGGTGAAGTTATATTTGATTTGATGAATTACTTAGTAATTTCTTCGTACTATGTATAGACTTGCAGAATGTTTTCGTATTAACTTTTGTATTACAAATTATTTTCTATCGATTGTGCTAACTTTGTAACTTTTTGCTTTAACAGTGGTAGAACCCGCTTTAACATCTTCGCACGAATTGGCACGGGTCGCCCGGCGAAATACCACGACCACACAGAAGACAGGCGTCAAGTGGAAGCAATTCCGCGTTTCATCTGATGAGTGTGCGTCCCGGAGGCCTAATTTAGTCCTCTTTCCCTTTCCATCTTATTTCTTATAAGGAAAGGATGGGAAATAGAAGTAGATTTTCCGGATGAGAGGATGCATGGAAAGGGAAAATATTTTCTTTCTGTGCATCCTCTCTTCCGTCGACTAAAGGTAGGCAACTCATATGCGATTGCGTATATCTATGTGCAACGGTCACTTCGCTATTTCAGCGATTTCAGGTGGCCGCTCGCTCGTTTGCCATCTTATGATATTAAAAAAACTATCAGGTTCATTTTGGTAACTACGTAGTCAATGAATTTTGAAATGATGTTTGTAACGAACTAATGTAATACATACAAAAGACGGAATTTCTAATTTCCGATATATTTTTACCTATTAATGGTTCCAAATAATATTTTACACGTCAAAATTGTATTGGTAGTGTTGCTTTCAGTCGGCCATTCTACAATGGATCCAATCTTAGTGGCAATAAGCGACCTGGTTCGAACCGTATGAGGTCTACTGTACTATATAAATGATCTTTCTATTCCAGACGAACGAACGTATTTTTCAAAGCAACAATACATCGGTAGTACAACAGAAACAGCCACGGATCTGACTTAGTGAATACTTTTGGATTCAATTTTCTTACTGTAGAAAATTTGTTATATTTTGTTTCTTATTTACAGATTAGTTTAGTTCTTAATTATGTATTTATTTTGATATTTATTTATAAAGTGTCGGTGGCTCGGGGGTTAAGCACTTGACATGCAATCTGCAGGTCCTAGGTTCCAATCCCGCCATTTTCGAATGTGTTTCAATTTACATATGTACATTTGTTTGATGTTCCTACGATGAAAGAAAACATCGTGATGCAATCTGCATATATCTAAGAAGAAATTCAAAGATATGTGTGAAGTCTACGAACCTGCACTGGGCCAGTTGATTGACTATGTCCTAATCACACCTAACTAAGGGCAGGTTAGGTGCTAGGTGCTCGAACCCTCTTTGGGAACGTACGAGCTTTGATATTTTATATGTGCCTTTTATCCTTTTAATAATATCACAAGATTCTTCTAAAAATGATTCATCATCATCTGCAGAAAAGTTAAAAGTATTTGCAAGTCTTACTGATAAGTTTTGTACCGTATTATATCGAGCTTCTGTATTTTGTAGGCTGATCGAGGAAATCTAGAAAACTTTGTGACAGTTGGTATATCTTAAGCTAAGTTTGGAGCTCAACGCCACGGAACGACGGTATTGGATTTGGCAAGATTGGCTTCCAATCGCCTGGCTTGTTATATAAACTTTTTAAACTCTTTTGAGCCTTATCTGATAGGTTTTTGTAATTTTGTTTTGAATTTGTTTTGTTCTTCTCCAATTATAATATGTTACATTTTTTACATCACAGATATGATATGATAGAATAAATTATATGTAACATTACCTTTTTAATAGCAATCAGAAAGAAACAAGAAGAATTAGATGCATTTTAACATTGTCAAGATTTTGGAACCATGAAAAATCTATGACGGCTGGCTTCCTCAGGCGCAATATTAGAAATACCACTGACCATCAGCCCTTACAATTAACCTTACATAGTAACATAGTAAATTTAGAATTTTTGTTACCCAGGTCGTCCACAACCAACGCTTACGTGGCTGATCAACAATAGAACAATTGAAGATCATACCATACTGAAGAATGATGGGAAGGTGATTGTAAGTAAGATCTCCATCGGCGGAGCAGAAAGAAGCTGGTTGAACACAACAGTACGATGCCAAGCCACCAACACGGCGCTACTCAGTCCACATGAGAGGACAGCAAGAGTTGAAATGAACCGTAAGTAGAACGGATCTCCTAAAAGTGTCTGGGTTTTAATTTTCGTGATTTGTAAATATTATATTACTTGTAATAAGTGATCGTGTTACAATATCTCTATGTACTGTAGTAATTAATTGTTTTTAGGGTTCCGTACCTCATAGGAAAAAAACGGAACCCTTATAGGATCACTTTGTTGTCTGTCCGTCCGTCTGTCAAGACCCTTTTTCACAAAAACGCGTGAAGGTATCAAACTGGAATTTATTAAAGTTTAATAGGACCTCGTTACACCAATTTTATCATTAGAAATTTAAAAACTATTATATATGTAGTATTAAGTTTACATCATATTTAATTTATTAAGAAACTGATAGAGTTTACATTAAAAGCACTATTAAATCTTTCGCTTCAGTTGCAATTAAAGCTAAACATTCGAGTTTCAAATATAATGAGGGAGGCTATTGGAACGTATCGGGGATGCTTCAGCAAAGGCAATTACCAGAATTAAGTTGCGCCAAAACCGAGCACACAAATCGTGAGATACGAATTTGTCTTGGCACGTTGCTACGCTCCTGATTAATGCAGCGGGGATTTGCAGTTGAGACGATTTGACTGCTTTACGGCTTGTTCGATACATTTCTAGATATTTTGATGCTGCAATTAAAGTCTGTTTTACTGATTATTTGTTTACTATTTGTAACTAACCTTTTCTTTTAATCCAATCGACAGAAATTGCAGGTGATGTTAAATTTTCGGGTAACTGGTCTGCTATTCTGATGAAAGATTTAAAAACTATCAAAATACTTTGTACTTAAACTAATAATCTATTGTTTCATGAGGGAAGTAAGTCCTTGGCTACTTAAATACAGTTTCACTAGTTGTGGAGTCAAGGCAACATTGAATATTCTTAACTTAGCGTCTAATAATAAAGATCTTCAGTTTTATAAAGTAATGCGATAACAATTTATAACTGTAGTTCCTAATTCAAATCGATATTTTTTGCAATCTTGCTAATGCTTATGATTTCAATATTTTAACAGTAGTAGAGCCCGCTTTAACATCTTCGCACGAATCGGCCTGGCTCGCCCGGTGAAATACCACCACCACACTGAAGACAGGCGTGGAGTGGAATCAACTCCGCGTTTCGTCTGATGAGTGTGCGTCCCGGAGGCCTAATTTAGTCCTCTTTCCATTCACACCCTCTTTCTCATAAGGAAAGGATGGGAAGTGGAAGTGGACTTTCCGGATGAGAGGATGTATAGAAGGGGAAATTTTCTTTCTTTGCATCCTCTCCTCCGTCGGTTAAAGGTAGGCAAAGGATATTGCGTATGTCTATGGGCAACGGTAACGTTTTCGTGGGTTCAACGATTTCAAGTGGCCGCTCGCTCGTTGCCACCTTATGATGAAAAAAAATATTTAACTGTAGTTCCTAATTCAAATCGATAATTTTAGTATAATTTCAGTTTCAAATTGCTTATGATTTCAATATTGTTAGAAGAAAATGAATCGATACATTACATCTTGCATCTCAGTAAAGTGCAGTTAAATTTGTTTACCTCGTCGTTAGGTAAATAAGTTCTGCTTAATTATTTACGTAATACGAGGTATCCAAATATCAGTACATGTACTAAACTGCAACGCGTTTAATGGTATAAGCTCCCAAGTAGTTAGTGTCTCGAATGGATTTATGTGCATTCGTGTAGGAGATTTCCTGTGCACCAACTCATTTGCAAATTTACTACTCGCTTAACTTAGTTTAAACAGATTACCGTTTTCAATTTTGGATAATTATTGGTTTATTTATATCCTTGCAACTTAGTCCTACGGCTATGATTTCTTTGGGCAGCGGTAAAATTGTTTTTTTAGCTCTGGCAATTTGCTCGATTTTTGTAAAAAGATTAAAAAAGCATAAATAAATTAATTTTAAAAAATGTGTTGCTCTAGTTCGTCCGACATCTGTGTACATAGTGGAGAAGCCATTGCAAGTCTCCGCAGACACAGAGGTGACCCTCGTTTGCATTTCACATGGCAGCCGTCCGCCCGCACAGATCACGTGGTTCAGAGAGAACAGGAAATATACCAGAGGAAAGGTACGATAATACACAAGGTATACCAAAATTTAGTTTTTTTTAATGCCTGCATGTCCTAGCACAATAGACGAAAAAGGTTTATAGCTGTTAATTAAAATTTTTAGAAGTCCGAATAATTGTCTGTGTGTCTGACATAAATACGTATTTTAATTTAAACGAACTAAAAGCCTTATCAAATCTAATTCTTATAATTATTAATATTAAGAAAGTAATTACTTAAATAATAAATATGGTGTTATAAAGAAGCATCTTAATTTCCATTTAAATTTTAAATTACCAGTAAATAGAACATTTTCATTTTTAAATTTCAATGTAATGTTATTATTGTATTTGGTGCCAGACTACGGAGTTTTCGAACGAGACGTCAACAATAAGCAGGCTGACGATGCTCCCTCAGCCGGAAGACGACGCGACGGTAATAAGGTGTCGGGCAGACAACCCAATTCTTAGAGTGGCTTTAGAAGATTCTTTCAGAATGACCGTAGTCTGTAAGTATTTGTAATGATGCTCATTTATTTTGTAAATCGTGCTTTCATTTTATTATTTCTAATTCAAAGATTGTTGGATAATTGGGAAATTCCTTTAGTATCTTTCTAAGTAATTGGAGGTAATAAAAATTTCAGTGAAACGGATTTATATCAATTAACTTAAAAAGCTTAAGGTATCAAATACTTTTAAGAAATTTAACAGTGGTAGAACCCGCTTTAACATCTTCGCACGAATTGGCCCGGCTCGTCCGGTGAAATACCACGACCACACAGAAGACAGACGTGAAGTGGAAGCAATTGCGCGTTTCGTCTGATAAGTGTGCGTCCCGGAGGCCTAATTTAGTCCTCTTTCCCTCCCACCCTTTTTCTTATAAGGAAAGGATGGGAAGTGGAAGTGGAGTTTTCGGGTGAGAGGATGCATGGAAAGGGAAAATATTTTCTCTCTGTGCATCCTCTCCTCCGTCGATTAAAGGTATGCAACGCATATGCAATTGCGTATGTCTATGGGCAACGGTTACTTCGCTATTTCAGCGATTTCAGGTGGCCGCTCGCTCGTTTGCCACCTTATGATAAAAAAATGAAATTAGTGAGAAAATATGCTACTAATTCAATATTTTATAATAAGTTTTTGACTCCCATACGTCTTGTGGTCCTAATAAATATGATCACACTTATCCATTTAGCGCAATGCTACCTTTTCCTACATAGGCGATATTTTATGACATAAATAACATGACAAGTTTATATAACAGACAGACCAGTACTCACCATGTCACTGGGCAGTACACTCAATCCCAATGACATAAAGGAGGGCGACGACGTGTACTTTGAGTGTAACATCAGAGCCAACCCTAAAGAGCATCGCATTTCCTGGTACCATAACGTGAGTGAGTTAACACAAGTTTATTTGAAAATAATATTAACACGGTCTTACATCCGCATACTTACCATCAGCTCAGTATACGTTCCCACTGTGTGGCTCGGAGCCTATCGTAAGATAGGGGTGACCACGCCATAGTTAACCACGCTGGCCAAGTGCGGGTTGGTTGACTTAACACATATCTTTGAATTTTTTCTTCACGATGTTTTCCTTCACTGTAAGAACACAGTAATTACATGACTAATAACAATTTTAGACCAGCGTACTATAAGTTAATTTAAATTATTTGGTATTCATAGAAGATTTGCAGAGTGGCAACAATTTGTATAAGGATAGACATACATTAAATTGCTAGATCCTGTATAGAATTGTCACACACTGGTGCAAGAGTTTTGTAATTTATTGATTTTTGAACAATAATTCACACTTAATAAGTCCCATGAAGAAAGACTATGAGATATGAAAGAAATTTAAGTATTCCTTAACAATATATCATAATAATGTTTTGTTAACACAAAATTCAAATGGGAAAGTAAAATTTCAAATTTAACAGAAATAAATGGCTTATTTCCGCCGTGAAATTTCCCGCTAAACCTCCGATCCACCAAATAGCGTTGTGGTTTAAAACAAGGAACATAAAATATAATCACGTACAAAATACTGCGTCCGTTGCCGCCGGTGCGCAAATTGGCCAATATTTCTCAAGCATCCGAGAAGTAAACCTTTGTGTGCGCACCTGAGCTGAAAATCAATACACTATTGTAACTTTTGGATGTTAAACATTCGGACCAAATAATGTGGAATATAGTAAAAAGCAATTGGGAAGAGGGGACGTCCAAAAGGGGAAATATTAAGCATCTTCCTGTAGACTCTAGTCTGTCAATTTAAGACAGGCTACACAACGAAACTCTGTCAACTTGTCGATGTGTTTGAGGGGTATGGGTCTCTTTGTGATTTTAGCAAAAACAAGTAGCCATTTCATACTATAGAAAATAATATTGCACCATTTTTTGCAAATCACAAATGAGAATCATAAAAATTACATCTGAACATCAGTACTGTTTCTAGGACCAACAAGTGACACAGAATATGTCATCTGGAGTCTTCATCAGCACCAAGTCGTTAGTGTTGCAGCGGGTGATGCGACGCGACGCCGGCCTCTACACGTGCCGAGCTGCCAACCAAATAGGCGAGGCCAGCAGTCAGGCGGTATATCTAAGAGTACAATGTATGTAATCTTTTTCCAGTTTGCGTAAAATATTAAACTGAATTAATGGGAACTTAAAATATGCTGCAAAGTATATGAATTATAGGGACTTACGCTTTTAAATATTATTCAGCTTTTTAATTCGATATATTAAGCTAAAAAGTTTCCTTCTCAATCCTTCTCTCTTCTTTCTCATCTTCGTCAGTTTTCATTCTTTTCTCGAAAATGACTGTTAATAGAATCTGGTTTTCTTACAGCTTTGATTAACTTCATATACTTATATTCTGTAGATGCACCAGTCTGCGAGCAGCCTTCCCCACTACTGATCGGCGCGAGATTCGACGAGTCTCTACGCGTGCGCTGCACAGTAAGCGCTGATCCCGCTGACGTCAGCTTCTATTGGCAGTTCAACAACAGTGGAGAGAGCTTCCAAGTCTCACCTGCTAGATATGGTAACATATTCAATGAAGAAATCAACTTTCATAATATTATAGATGTCAATTCTATCAAGAGAAAATGTTGAAGAGCGAATAACATGAATGACCACACTTAATAGTCTAGCTGAAGTTGATTCTTAAGCAAAATCGATATTTCGCTGTAGTATTATCAATGACATATTTTAAGCAAGTTCTAGATTAATTTACTTTTATAATCGTGATTTAAAAAAACTACTAAATATTAGATAGAATTTACAACTTAATAGCCACATGTCGCTGTCGCTGTCGCGTCGTGTAGCTGTGGAATATCTTGTAAAAAAATATTCTACAACCTTTAACCTTGGACAATTTACTGATGAATATATTTCTCGAACAAGTATCAACGGGAGGCACAGCTAGCGAGCTGAGGTACCGCGCGGCGAGCGAACGCGACTACGGTGCATTGCTTTGCCGCGCCACCAACGCCGTCGGCAGACAGAAGAAACCCTGCGTCTTTCAAATTGTACCAGCAGGTAACTTATTGTAACGTAGTTGGATATTTCATTATTTGTATTGATTGAAATTATAGATTTTTAAATAAGAGTATATTAACTTTAAACGTGATGTCATAATTTTTTTTTTCATTTATTCAAACCACAAAAACTCTGAAGGTTGGTGTGAAATAAAGCAAAATTTTAAAATGAGTTTCCACTATCCTAACAATTCTGATGAAACTTTCCTTGTTAATTTTTTAAGAGCTTTATAGGAAAAATTCGAAATTTCTGGCACTGATAAAAATTTTCGTAGTACACTTTGCATTTGGGAATTGATTCCGAGAAATATTCATTACATTGTTATATTTTATGTTTTTCTGTATGATTTAGATTAATTGCTTCAATGACATGTAGAGAAAACTTGAAATAAATAAGTAGTTTAATGTAAAACTCTTTTACGAGTACACAAATATACGTCTTCACTCCTGAACTAAGGTTGAGCCTTTAGTTCCCAAAGAAAAATTAAACAGCTAATTCAAATTTAAAATGATTAAAAAATAGACCAACATTTTTAAAACAAATGCTGGGGCTGGTAAAACAATTGTAAAATAATGCCTTGTCGAATTCCCATAAAGCAAAAGAAACATCATAGTAAGCAATCCGTTAGAAGTGATAAACAAAATGATTAATTCCGGGAGCTTCATTAAAATGTGCCGGTATATCAAATTTCGCGGTCCACGGCTGAATTTCGTCGAATACGGTTTAAAATACGAGCGAAGTTTGCAACTCGGAGCAATCACGAACGCGTCCAATATGGAATGGGTAACGAGAAAACTTAGTACGTTCAACTTTCTACTTATCCATTTGGTTTCCTAACATGCGCCGAAGTCCCATTCAAGGAATATTTAAAATGTGCTAAATTTTATAACAGTATTTGAGTGTTATTGTTAACACTTTTAAAATATCAATACTGCAACAAAAAATTAAAGAAAGATAATATTAAAAAGGTAAATAGACTTATGGCCCGTAAGATCTTATTCTTAACATAAACTCCCAACATCAAACCTTATTATTAGCTGATTTCCTATGTAAAAAACCTTGAACAATTTCTATAGCTCGTCCATCACCACCGAAGAATTGTACGGCAAAGAGGATAATGAAAAATGGTGAGGTTTACCTAGCGATACAATGTACAGCCGGGTACGACGGTGGCTTGTCACAGCATTTCACTTTAGAAGCTTTAGGAGATGCTGGAAGAGTCCTCGTTAATGCAACAGCCGAAAGAAATGGCAAGTATTTCTTACAATTATTACAATGCTAGTAAATTATTTGGCAGATGAAATGTGAAAATTATAAGTATGGATAATCAAAACAGTATCTTAGGAGATTGATCAGAGCAGTCTTCTGTCCGAATCAACCTTTACGTAGAGATTTTTTGGATCTTTTGGGACAATTACTGGTCAATATTTGGAAAACCATTTATGAACTTTATAACATATATAATTTATTAACACAATATTAAGTGTAATATGATTCGTTCGGTTAAGATCTATTTAATTTTTTAGATATGGTGGTATGGCTGAACATTAGTTTACTTGAGCTTGATTCTTTAAATGAAGACGAGACGCTGGCAATTTTTGCTCGAAATAACAAAGGTGCATCAGATCCTGTAATTCTTAGAGACAAGGTTTACAGAGATGCTGCGAAACAAACAGGTATGTTTCCCTCTTACGATTCTTCTACGAATTTCTAAGACTAGTTGTAACAATGCTTAGACAAATTGTTTTATTTAATTGTAACTGATTTTTGTATTTTTAACCTTCTTTAGAGAACACATCACGATCAGACTCAAAATTCCCGGCCGCTGCGGCATTCGCAGGTTTGGCCGCTTGTTTAACTGCGATTGCCGCCATCGTTGTCCTGGTATTGAAAAAGTAATTTATTCTTTATTTATTATTAATATATCAGATTTGATATCATTACATTTTTATTTAGTATCCAAACTCATAGCATTTTTCCGTTTGATCGATTGAACATCTTATTTTTGGAGATATTCTAACGATTTTTTTCTATAATCTATCTGTCTTCTACAGTATATCTTACAGTTATTTTAGAATTGCTACTAGCATTCATCGTCTTCACCATTGTCATGTCATCATGTCTATAGTACATGTATTTTTTTTTTATTCTTTTGTACTCAGGCGCAGTGATAATGCGTCAACGAGCAAGAGGCCATCGCAAAGCGTGGTGCAAGTCGACGCCAACGGCAGACGATATCTCATCGCGTATCCCGCGCCCGCTGACAAGATGGAGACCAAACCAGACATACTTAATCCTAAATCTGGTAAAGCATATTCCTACAGCCTCTATCGAAGGACTTATTTCTTGTGATATATTATGAAAATGATGATTTTTCTTGTTAAATTGTTGTTTGTCGCTTTTGAATATATTGTTCAAACGAGTTTAACAGAAATTTCATCCTTTTCGTTACTTTAGCATCTCGTTTAAAAGGTGTGACAAAAATTGAAATCTATTTCATTATTTAGTTCTTATCTAAAAATATTATACTACAGACATTTTCTTGCTACAGATAATATAATTTAAATAATGTCAAATCCTAAATCAAATAGATTTCATAAATTGTAAAATTAGGTCAGACGTTAATACATTATGCATCACTGAAGAACTTTCACTTTGAAAACTTATAATGAATAATTTAATTCAATTATACGAATTCATTTTAACTTATAAATACACTTTACGTCAGTTTTGAGCTAAAGTTGAATCTTTTATTTTTACTAAAGTAAATGCCTTTGAAACTAAATTAATTTCTCAATGTAAGACTAAGCATATTTTAAAATTTGTATAGCAACAGCGTCGGTGGCTCAGGTGTCAAGCACTTAACTTGCAATCTGCATGCCCTGGGCCGAATCCTGCCATGTACCAATGTGTTTTTCGATTTCTGATTTGCATATGTACATTTATCCGACGTTCTTATGATGAAGGAAAACATGATGATGCAATCTGCACATATCTGAGAAGAAATTCAAAGATATGTTTGAAGTCAACCAACCCGCACTTGGCCAGCGTGGTTGACTATGGCCTAATCACCCCTAACTTAGGGTAGGATCCGTGCCCCTTGGTGGGGACGTAAAAAATCCATATGTATATTTCAGTTCCAAAATATTTAGGTCACCAAACACAAGTATTATGAAATCGTCATCGAAAAATCACGAAATTTGTTATTATTAAAATTTGCAACTCCAAAAATTAATACAGTGAAAATTAATGATATTCCACATGGTCGCTTGGGATTCAGTTCAGGTCCGTCACACACAATTTCTAAAGCGACAATGCTACTTTTCATTGGGGCTTGTTTTTGACACGATTGCGTTCGGATCAGGATTGTCGTCCGTAGACAGATATCGATTTTGCATCTATCATTCATCACACATATATCAATACCATACTTTATCGCGTTGAAAAATTTCGTTGGTGATATCGGATACACCTTTGTGATTATATCGATTTGCTTTGCAATTTTTATAGCATCTGCGCAGCGTGTAGTGTGTGACTGCCTTTACTTACCTTAATTAGTCACACTGTTTACGGCCGTGATTCATAACAGTAATTCGGCGAGTTAGGAAATTTATTAACACCTTGCCCTACTGGGCAAGGTCAACCCCTACTAATTCACTTCTCGCGTGCTCTGCGTCGGCATATAAATTTCAGGTACCAGATTTAAGCCGATCAGCTGTTTAAATTTGACATTTTGTGGTCACTGTAATTATAGGATCTAAGCAGTATTTATAATGTGATTTAACTTTGACCCCAATGACTTAAGGAAACTTTGCTTTAATATTTTAGCATTTGGACTCATTTTAAACAAACAACTCTTTGTCTATTCTTGGACTTATTCCTCATCGTGTCAAGCATTAGAAATTATAGTTTTAGAATTAAAGTAACACGACATGATGAAAATTACTGCATTTGTAAGGCTCGAGACAATCTGTCCAATGCTTGAATAAAGAAGATTTTTCATGACATTGAAAGGGTTTAATAATGGTCAATAATGTATCTACTTACAATCAAGAAATTAGTCTCTTTGATTACCTAAGATTAATTTATGCCTCAACGTACCAACAGACAGCGATCCTCCACGCGTAGTGCTGGAGTCCAGTGACAGCAAGAACTACACTATACGCGACATTCACAAGGACGGACATACTTCCGCCCCTGCACTCCAAGCGTCCTACGCCCCTCCCCCGCCCCAAGATGATATCGTAAGTTACAACACGAAGCATATTCATTGTATATCTTCCTATAATCCGTAAATTCGCAGCCGCTCTAGTGGAAATGAACTTTTTTAAAAGAAACTGTAGTCGCGCATCTAGTCACTTAGTCAGTGGAATTAGGGTCTAACTATGTGACATCAGTTCTTTAAAAACTTATACAATAATAGTAAATGTCTCTAAAGACTGTAGTTTAATGTTGATAAATTGTAACAAAATTAAATGTGAATTGTTGCCAATTTTGCAAAAGTTCATACAATTTTTCAGATATTAATAGCCCACTACACAGTCGTACCTGGAGCGAGTGTCCTAGGGACTGCGATATATACACGTTACTCTTTGCCGAATTTCTCGCTTATGCAGGTTGACCCTCGGGACTGTGTGCGAAGAGTATTCACATGTGCCCACACCCCGGTAAACAGTGAGTCGAGGGAACCAGAGGGGGTTTAGTGGGTAGCCTCCTTGTCCCTTTAGGAATGTGGAGAAAGTCCCACATAACCGGAGTAACTTTCCCTGAGGCACCCGGTAAAAAAAAAAGGTTGACCTTCGGAACAAGACAATGTCTCTCGCTTATTCAAGTTCTGTGGAAGCAAAGTTATTTATTTTATTTATTTTTTACCTGTTATTAATACCTACTTTTTTATCCCCAGATGCCGCAGAGATAGCAAGAAGAATGGAACACTAGCGTCCTGTAAATACATCATCCAAAGACTATCATTGTAAATTCCAAATATTGCCAATGAATTGTATTTAGTTAATAGATCAATTCTTCCATATCATTTTTTAAAAAAATGTCCTATTTTATAGTGAGTATTTAAATAAGGTTTCTATTAATTCCACACGACTAGAGATTTGTCTCCTAACATTTAAAAAACAATGCTGTTTAGATTCTAGGCCATTCCATTAGGAATTTAAATATACATACAGAACAATATACATAAAAACAAACTAACAAACGCACGAAAACTTTACTCCTATTGTCATTCGACTCATTTCTTTCGCCCCTTTTTAGAGATTTTTGTCTCCTAACACTAAAAAAAACAACGTAGGCATTAGGCTATTCTAAAGAAATTTACATATACATACAAATAAACTAACATACCCTAATATCACCTCATCGTCAGCTCACTATACTTCCCCACCGAGGGGCTCGGAGCCTACCCTAAATGAAGGGTGACTAGGCCATAGTCAACCATGCTGGCCCAATACGGGTTGGTTACACGAATATATTACCGTCTTATCATCATCACCTCTATATACGTACCCACTGAGGGGCTCGGAGCCTACCCTAAGTTAAGTGTGATTAGGCCATAGTCAACCACGCTGGCCCAGTGCGGGTTGGTCGACTTAACATATATCTTTGAATTCCTTCTCAGATATGTGCAGGTTGCATCACGATGTTTTCCTTCACCGTATCAACGTCGGATAAATGTACATATGTAAATCGGAAATCGAAAAACACATTGGTACATGGCGGAATTTGAAACCGGGACCTGCAGATTGCATGTCAAGTGCTTGACCCCTGAGCCACCGACGCATTACCGTCTTATCAATCAGGTAAAAATATTTTTTGTATAAGTTTATGATAGTTTATTTTTTTAATTAGTATCAAATAGAAACCTTCTTTAAATTTATCTCGCTTTATGAAGATTTGCATTATATAGAAAATTATATGTATATTTAAGGTAAATTTTAATGTATTATAATTATGAATGTTGATTCTTAAATAAATAAATAATTAAATAAAAACTGTTTTTTTACAATCGTTGTTTTATTTTAACAATTAGCTGTCGCTCGAGACTCTGTTCGCGCGGAATTAAGAAAAAACATTATTAGTAACGTATGAGTTCTTCCAGACACTGCTCTATGTATGCTAAATTTCAACAAAATCCTTTCAGCCGCTCTGGAGATACCTAAAAACAAACATCCATCCATCCATCAAAACATATTAACATGAGTTGTTAACCACTAAACTGTAGCTGTCATATGCTACATTGATTTTACACTGAGCTAAACACTGCAGTATTTATGCTATTTATCTTACTAATATTACAAATGCCAATGTTTGGATAGATGGATTAAATTATTAAAACTTTAGTGAGACATCATAATAAACTGATATAAAAATGGCTAAACACTGACGTATATTCGTCCGGTGGCGGCACCGACTAGTTTCGAGCCCATCGGGGGTCCTTCATCAGGGTAAGTGGGACTGGTATTATTTCGCGGACGCAGCCCGTCGCTCACACCCTCGATGGGCTCGAAACTAGTAGGTGCCGCCACCGGACGAATATACGTGAGTATTTAGCCGTGTTTATATCTGGATAGATGGATGTTTGTTAGAAGGTATCTGCAGAACGGCTGCATGAATCTTGCTGAAATTTGGTAAAGATGTAAAACTAGTCTGGAAGAACTAATTGGCTGCTAAAGATTGTTAAATCCATGCGAATGGAGGAACAGCTAGTGTTATATAAAAATTAAATGAATTTAAAATAAAACGTGGGAGTTCAACACATGCTGTACCCCAATAAGTTCACCTTTTATTCACCATTTAAATGTGTTATTCATTTATAATGTCACACTTATAAAAAAGGCTTGATATGCTTTAAATTAAATACGTGCAACGTTGCGTCGACAATATTAAAAATATATATTCGGTTTTAAATTAAAGAGATGCACAAATATTCTGTAGCGAATATTTTGTTTGAATCAAATTAATTTTTCGTTTCGCATCGTACGTATTCGTATTTAAATTTATGTTATATTTTTATTTCATTTACCAAAAATAATATTAACAAAGATAACAATTTTATAGAATGTTTTGTTTTAAAACATTTAAATAGTGTAGCTCGCGAGGTGAAAGCTATAGTTATAGCCATGTTGATTTGCTACGTACATAAAGGTATTCTTACAAGAACTACGTAACTATTTCTTATACCCTAAGTGATGTTCATTTATTTACTTTTTCAAGCGACTTACTGTTCCCAATAAAGTCGATCGGAGCGATCTAAAGGCGTCGTATTGAAACAGCGAGGTACAAAATCAAATTACGCAAGCACGACAAACTTGGTAAGGAATCGTAAATCATAAGGCGTGGATATTACTTTCGGAAATTGAATATCTGCTTGCGCAGCTCCAAATCCGAATTCAACTTTGATTTCCCTTTCGTATACCTACACAATTTATTGTTGATAATGTTTAACAAATTACGATTTTAAATGGCAAGTAATAACTCAAACATTTGACGTTACGTATAATCCAGATGGAGAGAAATCTATCCTACTTCTAGAATAACAAGAAATACTTCAGTCAACTTGGGAAATATTTATCGTGGGTTTGTGAAACCAAAATCCCCGTTTAAAATATATTGTTATATCTGTTTTGACAAAGATAATGACAGTGGTGATTAAGTTTTACATATATTTCTCAGAAACCAACGGTTAACCAATGTATACAAGGGTTTCCATTGCCAAAGTATTAATAAAAAACAAGGTGTCATCTATAAAACACTAGTTTTTGCCCGCGAGTTCATTTTACATCTGTGTCAAATTTCATCGAATTGGACATACATCGTAACAGACCTCCCTTCATCCAAACTTTCACATTTATAATATTAGTATTGTTAGGAAGAAAATCCGACACTGTGCCAGTGTATCGGCGCAACACTAGCCTTATTAAAATGTCATCGTTTATGTCCCCTCACTAATCAATCTGACACTTGACTTGTTAAAAAAAGCCATTCGCTCTAAATTATTCTAATATTGTCTAAAAGTATGATTGAATATATGATTAGAAAGTGAATGAACTATAATAATGAATGATTCTCTACGTTAGTAACTAATTTGGTAGTGATTTACCTCAGGTGTTCCACTCATTGTAGTATTTGGTCCGTATAAAATATATTTAACGAAACAATGGCCGTTCTGATTGCGTTTCCTGTACTCATATCGCGCAGTTGATGTGCGCAATAATTAACTATGCTCTCTGAATGATTATTTTACACACGTAATTAAATTTAATAAAAACACGAATGTAATTTTATAACGTGCGAAATACATCAAGAACAAAATTAATTTGTTTCACGCAATTTTATTACGATTTATGAATATTTAAATTATTCAATTTGGTTATAATGAAATTATTGAAAGAGACATAGATCTAGTTTATTCACTTGCACATAGTAATTAAACAAAAAAACGAACACGAATAGTGAATGAATAGTTGTTTTTGTTTATAACAGTGATTTTTTTATCTATATATCATAAAGTGGCAAACGATCGAACGGCCACCTGAAATCGCTGAAATAGCGAAGTAACCGTTGCCATACGCAATTGCATATGCGTTGCCTACCTTTCATCGACGGAGGAGAGGATGCACAGAAAGAAAATATTTTCACTTCCCATTCATCCTCTCATCCGGAAAGTCCACTCCCACAACCCATCCTTATAAGAACAAGGGTGGGAAGGGAAAGAGGACTAAATTAGGCCTCCGGAACGCATACTCAACAGACGAAACGCGGAATTGCTTCCACTTGACGCCTGTCTTCTGTGTGGTCGTGGTATTTTACCGGGCTAGCCGGGCCAATTCGTGCGAAGATGTTAAAGCGGGCTCTACCACTGTTCGAACTGTTTAAAGAAATCTATGAAATATTTGATACTAAATAGTTTTTAAATTTAAAAAATCTAAATACATCCCTTTCAATGCATAAATCTTGTCATATGCATACAACAGCCAACAACACTCAATGCAACTGAAGCTAGTCAACCTTCATACAATAAAATCGATGCGGCATTGAATGTGTTAATAGTAGCTAGATGTCGTTCGTGACCCGATCCACGCGGAAAATAAAAAATAATATGTAGTGTATGTGTTCTTTCAGCGAGATCCATGCAGCTGTCGTGGTTATATAATCTCACAACCATCTATCCATCCATACATACATCCAAACTTACCATTTATAATATTAGACTACCGACTGCGGAATCCCATGACTCAAGGCGGTCAGGGCTGCAGAGACAGAAACCTCACCAATGTTACACGTTTACTATCTTTGGCACGAATGGCGCGCTTACATTATGAAGTCAAGTATCAGAATGAGTAGTGAGGGGACATAGACGTCGACATTTTAGTAAGGGTAGTGTTGTGCCAGTACATCGGCACAGTGTCGGATTTTCTTCTTAACACTATTTACTTACTCGGGTAAGGTTTATAAAAACGTGCGCTGACCCCATATGAATGCGATAAGGCCAGGAAGAAGAAGATTACTAACTGAATTTCCTCTATTCCTGTTGGAAACTTATCATATTTAAATAGATAATATAGGACGCAAATCAAACTTCATCAAATAATCCAATATTGACAATTTCAAAAGTAAATAGATTGGTTTATGATTGGTCATCAATGGACGGTCTGATTGCTCTTCCTGTTAAATCATAATGTTCATTTCGTGTTATTCATGCGCTTTATTACTAAAAACGCTTTCTGAATTTTAATATTTCACACTTAATATATGCATAGTATAAAAATTGGAACGCCGGTGGCTAAGGGGTTAAAGCACTTGACTTGTAATCGGCAGATCCTGGGTCCTAATCCCGCCTGTACCAATGTATTTTTCCATTTCCGATTTACATATGTACATTTATCCGACGTTCTTACGGTAAAGGAAAACATCGTGATGCAACCGACACATATCTGAGAAGAAATTTAAAGATATGTGTGAAGTCAACCCGCACTTGGCCAGCGTGGTTGACTATGACCTAATCACCCCTAACTTAGGGTAGCCTCCGAGCGGCTCGATGGGGACGTAATGGTGATGAATAAAATTGGATTGTTTGTAAATTCTGTGCGGTTCTCCACCGACGCATAGAGTTGGTCAAGGCATCTCCAATTGTTTACCACCGTATATAAAAAATGTCTTTCTGTCAGTCTGTAAGGCTGCGTTTATACCTGGTAATCTCCGGACTGATTGCTGGCGTATAGGCTCCGTTTTTTTTTTAATTCTGCGCTGACGAAGTTGCACACGATCGTTAGTATATTAAAATATTGTAGATAACACCAAAAGGGATTATTTCCCGTCATTTTACTTTTTGAAGGAACTTTGGTAGGTCTTGTTTGAAGATGCCAGAGAAGGTTTCTGATATAAAATCTAAAAAGTTAAATAGCTAATAACTACTTAAATGTTGTCGAATAATCGGGAAAAACCTCGGCAAAATATATCCGTGTCATTTCTACTTACTTCACAATTTCAATGAAAAAATTATAAACACAAATTAAAATATTTTATAATAATTAATTTTCCGATATTCATAAATGCTGATTTTCGGTTGCATTCAACGCGTGACCACAAAATGGGGAATAAATTTGAAAATGCTTGATTTATTGGATGTAAGATTAATGACAATATAAATACGGCTTGTATTGTTGTAAATTTCATTACATTTAACAAATAGATTTGAATTGATTACTAACTGTGGCCCGCGATTCCGTCTGCGCGGAATTAAAAAATGCCTATGTATTCTTCCAGACTATGTTCTACACCTATGGCAAATTTCAGCGAGATCTGTTCAGCCCTTCTGAAGATACCTTCCAACCAACATCCTCCTTTCATCCATGCAACATTCGCATTTATAATTACTTATTCGTTTATTAACCTTATTCTCATATTACATTTCATATAAAAAATAAAAAAATTATACAAAATATATTATATTAAAAATAGAGCACCACCAGCTGCGGAGTCCCATGACTCTAACTACCAGTGGTCCGGGCTGCAGAGACAGGAACCTTCTCACGATGCGTGCGGTTACTAGGATAACTGCCTTTTGTATCGGGCCCTTAATCCAACTCTTTAGCGAGAACTTCTTGAGATGTTGGTTGCATTTATAGTATTAATATGATTTACGTGTGAAGTTCATACGTTTACATATATTTTGTAGTCTCATCTTTTCTCCTCCCCTCTCCGTTTTCCTACTTCTACTTTATTTGATTCCTTTATTATTTTCATACATTTCTGACGCACAAATACATTTAGTAAACTTACAAATTTTTCTAAATAAAAAATAAAAGTCAATGTCTGAAAACATCCGTCGCAACTGAATATCGGATAGCACTTATCATTGATATTTTCAATATTTGAATAGCTCTTATCGAAATTGGACTAGAGTAAAGATTTTTATTAGTTTTAATATTTGAATCGAAATATTATTGAGCTTGAACCAATAGAAAATACAAAAAATATATCTGTAAATTATAACCAAATACATTTTTTTAATAACAGAAGGGGGCAAACGAACAGTGGGAACACCGAGGTGTTCAACGACGCCCATGGACATCAGCAATACCAGAGGAACCGCAGATGTGTTGCCGGCCTTTTAGATGGTGATAAGCTCGCTTCTTGAAGGACCCTAAGTCGTAGCGGTTTGGAAATAAAATTGATATTACAACTAGGTATGGTACGCGACTCTGTCCGCGTGGGATTAAAAAAATGATAACCGATTCTCAGACCTACGTTTAGACAATATTACTTACAATCCTTTGGCGCGAATGGCGCGCTTTCAAAGTCAATTGTCAGAATTATTAGTGACGGGACATAAACTTCGACATTTTAGTAAGGCTACTGATCTGCCAGTACACCGGCACCGTGTCGGTTTTTCTTCCTAACACCACTGAATATGGATATAAAATTTCATAAAATTGGTCAATTCGTTCCGAAGGAGTATACTATCATTGTGACACTAATATTTCATATCTTACTTCTTACTAATATAATAAATGGAAATGTTTAGATGGATGAATGTCTGTTTCAAGGTATCTCCGAAATGGTACAACGGATCATCATGAAATTTAACACAGATGTAGAACATAGTCTGGAAGAACGCAGGCTATTTAATAAGTTAACTTCGCTCGGATAGAGTCACGATTGAAAGCTAATAAATAATAAAAGCCTTGCATACGTATTACAAGTGACACAAAAACATTAGTATTCAATTTCTAAATACAATTAACGTACAAAATAAACATCATCTCGTTTGTTAAACGGGGAAACGATTAAATTCAATAGAATATTTCGGTTGCTAATTACCTCGTTGCTGCTATTCTATACCATTACATTTTCTAATGGAACACAAAAGGGAAATTAATGTCATGGAACAAATAGCACTCTAATACCTTTTGAGGCATTATGTAACTGTAATTATGTCGGCGGGTGAAGGAAATCGATTGAAAATGGTCTAATAGACCGGCAACGTCACCAATTAGGGTCAAAGTAACATTCACATAACACTAATTACGGTATTTAAGTCGATACGACAAAGCAACAGTTAGTTATAAAAGGAATCACTTACCGTGGGTTTTTAACACCAAAATGTATGTATAAAACATATCGTCATCCCCATCTTCCATCTTTGAGAACAAAGATGAAATGTTTAATTTTAGGCCTCTTTCCCTTCCCATCCTTTTTCTTATCATGAAAGAATACGGAGTGGAAGTGGACTTTCCAGATGAGAGGATGCATGTGAAGGGAAATTATTTTCTTTCTGTGCATCCTCTCCTCTGTCGATTAAGTAACGCATATGCAATTGCGTATGTCTATGGGCAACGCTTCGCTATTTCAGCGATTAAAGGTGGTCGTTTACTCGTTTGTCATCTTTTGATATAAAAAAGAGATAATAATATGTTTTAAGCGGGGATTTTGATATCAGAAACCAACAGTTTCTCTCACAGGTAACAAGCCACTGCATTTAAAAGTATTTTTTTTTATTTAAAACAATTTAACAAACTTATAAACGTTAATATGTTATGCAGTGGTGTTAGAACGTAAAACAAATGTCTGATGAAATTATGTAATTCTGATGTGTGCGTGTGAGTGTGTGTGTGTGTGTGTATGTAAATATTAATATTTCTTCAAAGATTAGTTTCATAGGATACTGACAATAGAGTTACGAATTACGCGTAGTGACGTCACAAAAATATTGCCTCAAGGGACCGGTTCGTATGATTGGATACTTGCCTATTATGATTTACCAATATCAGTTGATATACGCAATTTGTTTTTGTATCCTTGTTGGTATATACATTTAAAAAAAATTAAAAAAAAGGTGTTAGACAAAAAAGTATAATAAATTGTATTTAAAAGGTTCCTAAATAGCATATATTAACAATTGGACTTGACAATAGCGCCTAGAAAGCAATGAAAAATATACTGTAAAGTGCTAATATCTTAAATCAATTATCTTACGTCACCCGAAGATTGTGTAGCTTCTCAACCGTGTTATAATTTTTCAAATCGGTTCAGTAGTTTCGTAACCTAGTCAATGCAATCAAAACTTTCCTCTTTATAATAAGTATAGAACTACTACATATTTGTTTAAATGTTGTTCTCATGGACACGTGTTCAAGGTCATTTATCGAAACGACTATCAAGTTATCTCATATGTCTTTTAATAGCAACACATTCAATAACGTATTGATTTTACAATTCCATCTGTTAGCCTGCACAGTCTAATTTATAGTAGAGGGAACATTTTAATTATGAATATATTTATTTCTACAAATCCCGATTTAACAGAGGAATTCGGAGACAGATAGGTTATAAAAGGGAGTAAACTTATTAAAGTACTTCTTACTTATGTATTTAATTATTTCGTCAATGGAAATCCTTATATTAAAATAATTTTCTTTGCTCTAAATGTCTAAAATTAATTAATATTTAATTGAAAACCTTCTGTATTTTATTATCCTATACTTATTTATATGTGTACGGAATTGAATTGTATCCTCAAGGGATGTCGATGTATGATTGGAAACCGCGATGTCCTACCTCACAAATCTTTCTCGATGATTCTCTATCAAGCATTTTATGAATACAACTTTATCTTACTAATATTATAAATGCGAAAGCTTATATAGATGGATGTTAGAAGGCACCTCCAGAACACTGAAACGATCGCTGAATTTGGCACAGATGAAGAACATAATCTGGAAGAAGACGTAGACTATTAATTCATTTTTTAATTTCGCATGGACGGAGTCGCCTGCGTCAGCTAATAGACTAATATAGTAGTTCTTACTATGTACATACTACTGGTGACAATCCTATCCTAAATTGTGTCTGGTGTCTTTTGGACTTTTACCACTTGACGCCTGTCTTCTGTGTGGTCGTGGTATTTCACCGGGCGAGCCGGGCCAATGCGTGCGAAGATGTTTAAGCGGGCCTTACCACTGTTAAAGATGTGGTTAGGGTAGAATTCGTTTTCTAAATCTACTCTCTTTAGGTAAATAAAGGTCTCTTAACTGTGAGTGCGTATATAAATATTATAATTAATGTTATAAAGTTGTAAATATATAGGATAGGATATAGGATGTTGCAATTAATAGTAAACTCTGGCACATAATAGCTCGCTGTCTTAGATGTTGCGAGTGTGTCAAAAACCGCGTAGCTCTCTCGGGCGTCATTACAGCGCTAGGGTTGTCCACAATATAAAATACGTACCACAAACCATAACTTCCTTGTCTCCAAATTATATTTCAACTAATATCTATTTACTTAATTTTATATTTATGATGTTTGATTCCTTTAAAAATCCTTACGACCACTTAAATTTTGAGATCAAAGCAAAAAACACAGGTCAATAATAACGAAGTCAATTACAAATCCGTACTACGTTTTATGAAGACCAATTAAGCTCCTTTTTATATTGCAATTTAAATATAATTTTATATCCGTTGTTGTTCTCATTAATGTAACAGTTTCTTTTCCGAGATTCTTTCATCATTTAAAGTAATAGGATAAATTGAAAGCAAATATTTCGCTAATATATACAGAGCTATAAAGAAAAGAGAGTGTCGGTGGCTCAGGAGTAAAGAACATGACTTGCAATCTGCAGATCCTGGGTTCGAATCCCGCCATGTACCAATGTGTTTTTTGATTTCCGATTTACATATGTACATTTATCCGAGGTTCTTACGGTGAAGGAAAACATCGTGATGCAACCTGCACATATCTGAGAAGAAATTCAAAGACATGTGTGACGTCAACCAACCCGCACTTGGCCAGCATGGTTGACTATGGCCTAGTCACTCTTAACTTAGGGTAGGTTTCGAGCCCTTCAGTGGGGACATATAGTGAGCTTTGAGATTGTATTTGCTACTAGCTATCGCCCGCGACTCCATCAACGCAGAAAAAATATCTTATTAAGTTGCCTATGTGTTCTTCCAGACTGTTCTACATCTATGTCAAATCTCAATAACTTCTCAATACCTTCAAATAAATATCCATCCATCTTCTTCTTATTCGTCATCGCAGTCTTTTCGGAGTAGTCGTGGACATCAGGTATCACTCATAGGCGCCACCACGCTATCTATCCATCTAAAAGCTAGCTTTAAAAGCGTCAATAGCCTAGTGGTTAAGCGTACGGTTTTCCGATCACGAGGGCGGGGGTTCGAATCCCGCCATTCGACTATTGTTGTACACCATATCCTAGCACAAGCCTAGAGCTTAGTTGGAATGGTAAAAGAAATATTAGTAAATTAAAAAAATGAGTATATCTATGACATAAAACAGATATACAGATGAAGAATTTAAAGTTATTGTTATAAAGAATTCGTAACACGAAATATGTTTGACTTTGTCAAATCAAACTAAATTTACAAAAAAATCTGCTAATATTAAAAAAAAAAAAACTTCTCGATTTAACCATTACTTTCTCAGTTCAGTTACAAAGACGTTCGTTTCTATTATTTGAACACGCGAACTGATATTTAGTAATAAGTAAATCTATATTAACTATACTTTGTCCCAAAGTAAAACATGCAAGTAATCAGAAAATTAATTCTTTCAATTTAAATATGTGAAATTCACAATAGAACGCGTTTATAGAGGCGTAGGTATACGAATATTGTAGACCAGATAGGATCTTGATAAATAATTTTTGGAGCAAATTTATATTTATATTTTTTAACAATTATTTTGAAGTACTCAATGTAAGCCCATATATTTATTTGCCCTATAAACACATTTCCACTAGGCTTTTTACAAACATCTCTTTTTTAAAGTTTTTCACTGGTTGCCTTTTATTTTATTTTTCTCTCGTAACATTGAAATTTAACGCAATTTATTCACAAGCTATTTAAATATTTTATTGTTATGAAAATGGAAACCAATGAATATTCCCGGCCGCCATTTTCTTTTTCAATGGACTGTCATAATATAATTTTAGTCTAACGATTGGAAATTCCGTTCGAAATTCGAAAGCTGTAGTCGTTTTAAACGTAGCGCGGTGGGTGACAAGCGGTAAAAAAATAAAAAGTAATAAAATGGCGAACGGCAGTACATTCCGCGCGTCGCATCCGGGGCGGGGGGAATTTGAAAATTGTATCCCAGGAATGTTATAGATTCCAGAACGGATACCTCACCTGGGAAATAAAACTCGATAAAGACATCGGAAAGATTTAATAATATTTTTTGCTTTTTATAAATATAAAAAAAAATGCTTTTTTTGCGACGACAATGCCAGTAAAATTTTTGTGGGATCAACAGTATTACCGGAGAAAGGACATGAAGAAAAATACTAATATGCAGTACATAAAGATATCTGTGGTTGTCGAAAACTGGATGTTTTTGACCAATGATTGTACTGATCATCCATTATCTTGTCTTTTTCCCACATACGGCACAATAATAAAATACTTTTTTTTTTTATAAAAGTTGGAGGCAACCTTGCAGCGGGAACACCGAAGTGTTCATTGACGCCCATGGACATCTGCAAAACCAGAGGAACCGCAGATGCGATACTACTCATCACCCATCTTTAACAAATCCTCTTCGGATATAATCTTAATGCTTACCTTAGCCTTCCCTTAACTGTGATTGTACTGATGATAAAAACCTTTTATTGTATTTACGTTACATTTCAAAGTGTGTACTCGAGTTGCGTCAAGTGTACACTTAGTGACAATTTACTCAGAACAAAACTTTCAAATACATTCAAGGGATGTCCCCGCGGAATTGCCAGCTGTAAATAATGGTGTAGAAAAATGGCACTCAAAGCATGCGACACGAATTGCGTTTCCACGCGGTCTCTTTACGACTAAAGCTACGAAGCGACGTCTTGTCGAGAAGTTACTTTGTCTTTCTCACTTTAGCCTAATGCCTTTGTAAATACGTCCGGCTGTATTCAAATTGCTACTGTGGAATAAATGTGTACTTCATTTTCTTAGCAGTCTAAATTAGGTAAGAAAATGTACTTACACTTCTTAACAAGTAAACTGTCTTCTTTATAAACGCATCTTAAAATAAAAATCGTCCCAATTCTAACTCTGCTTTTGTATATTGATAAACGTCCGCTGGAGGTCAATTAATACATTTGACAGGTAATCCTTAGTTAATCATAGTTAAATATAATTTCGGTTTATAAAATGCCTATTTAAACTTACTAAATTACTTACGTTTAAGAATAAGGGACGGTAAGATTTACTCTAGATCTTCAAGAAGGCTTGATTGATTTATTTCGATAGTCATATCTCAAGTTATGTCTAAAGGCCATCACCAAATTAACTAAAGTGCAGTATTTAAATGCATAAGAGCTTATTGTAAATATAGTGCAATTAAATTAAACAACAATTTATATTAACATATTCATCGTTATTCAGAGATAAAGTAATTTGTTTGGCCGACAAGTGAACTCATTTAAGCCAACGTCAAGTGAAACGTAGGATTTATGTTTCGCGCGCAAATGATTGGTTGGCATTTTAAAATAAATGCAAACGTATTTACCGAACGTGTGGTGATTTTATTGAGACTGTTTTTGTTGATTTTTCATTATATTACCTTGGGTTTTCACCGCAATACAATTACAAAAGCTTATTATTATTTCTCTTTTTATAGAGAATTAGCTGTCACCCCTAACTCCATCCTCGAGAAAATTCTTAATAGGTAGCCTATGTGTTATTGCAGACTGTATTCTATATTTATGCCAAATTTCAGCTAGATCCATGCAGCTGTTATTTTTTTTATATCATAAGGTGGCAAACGAGCGAGCGGCCACCTAAAGTCGCTAAAATAGCGAAGTGACCGTTGCCCATAGACATACGCAATTGCATATGCGTTGTCTACCTTTAATCGACGGAGGAGAGGATGCACAGAAATAAAATATTTTCCCTTTCCATGCATCCTCTCATCCGGAAAGTCCACTTCCACTTCCCATCCTTTCCTTATAAGAAAGGGGTGGGAAGGGAAAGAGGACTAAATTAGGCCTCCGGAACGCACACTCATCAGACGAAACGCGGAATTGCTTCCACTTTACGCCTGTCTTCTGTGTGGTTAATAGGTAGCCTATGTATTATTGCAGACTATATTCTATATTTATCCAAATTTCAGCGAGATCCATGCAGCAGTTATGGAGATATGTACATTCTAATAAACATCCATCCAAACTTTCGCATTAATAATATTATTAAGATGAACAGGGATAACAATATGTCTTAATACAGTTGGAGAAATATAAAATTATAGGCATATTCCGTGGTTATAGTTTTTTTCTATTATTTAAAGATAGATTTTATTGCTTCATCGAATATTAATAAGTAAACTTCACGCATGGATAAGAAATTCGTATTGACAATTTTGTGTCATAGATAAAAAATTGAACTACGCTCAATTCTAGGTAAAAAAAATATATATAGTAATTACATAAGTTACTAATTAACTTAACAACGATGTGGACAAGTGATCTAACTTAGTAACGATAATAGGAAGACATAGGTAAATAAGTTACCAAATCAAGTAACTAAGTGTATGTAAGCACAAGGAAAGCTTTATCTCTTAGTACCTTCCGCAAACAAAACAAAGAAACGATCTTCCATCACGTCGCTTGAACAGGAATTCACGCTTAAGGTCCCACTTTTAGCATCTTAGACCCCTACCATTGTCTATTATTTCTAGAATTAAATATAACTCGAACGTAATATTACTCTACAACATGATGGTATTTTTAAATAAAAAAAAATAATAAACCTTCTGTAGAATATAAATAATTAAATTATTGTTAACAGACAACTATGACATTTTTTCAATAGAGAAAAAGAAACATTTAATATACTAAGGATAAAAAGTTATTATAATTCATCTATTAATTCAGTTTAATTTGATTGCGCTACTTTTGTATAGAATAATTCATATATCATACTTAATAAATAATGTAATGAATAGTCTTAAATCTATGATATAAAATAAAATAAGGTTTTTTCAAAGATGTCCTTTCGACGTGAAAACGAACTGAGACTGTAATTGTTTTTACAATTCACAAAATATTGTACATAGACATTTTTATTGAATTTTAATCGGTCGGAATTTTGTACAGTTAATGCATTTGCGACTAAATTCGAGAAAAGAGTGAGTAAATGAACAATAGTAGGGGTAAACGTTCTGTTTATTACGCCGCCATTGATTCCCGCACGGCGACTGTTAATTTGATCTCGAGTCGGATTCTGCGCCGCCGAGGATGTAATCTTAAGAAACAATTTATTCAAAATCATTTCACGTGAGTTGATTTAAATAGACTAATGTATTGTTGGTAATTTGAGAAATACGTTTCAATTGTTTATGGTAGGTATTTTAAACACGAGTTTTGCATTATTATTGGGTTAATAAATGAATTTAATCATCTTATTATCAATGGATAGTCTGTCCCTTATCGTTAAAATTTGTCAAAACCAGCTTTGCCTGCGACACCGTACGCGCGGAATTAAAAAAACTTAATTAAGGATATGTGTTCTTTCAGACTGTGTTCCAACTATGTGACCCTTAAGCCGTTTTCAAGATATATGGATATGGAGATAGATATAATAACAAACATCCATCCAAACATATCAAATTTACTGTTAGTATATTTTTGTTAATTTGCTTAGATACTTTCTGCTATGGAATAGAACCTATGACTCGTTACTTTATGCTCGTAGCTAAAACATCCGTTAAGCTAAAGGTATAAATAGGATCATGCACCAAAAGTTCATTTATATCATTTTGGTTAACGCAGCAAAGTCGTGAACGCATTTTGGCACATCAATCTTCGTTGCGAGGGTTACTTCCACAAACGAACGTGACATCGTGGCTTCTATGCAGCTGGGTTATATTAAGATATATTAATATTGATTCAAGTTAAAGCTATGTTTGGTATATTTTACAGTGGTAGAGCCCGCTTTAACATCTTCACACGAATTGGCCCGGCTCGCCCGGTGAAATACCACGACCACACAGAAGACAGGCGTCAAGTGGAAACAATTCCGCGTTTCGTCTGATCAGTGTGCGTCCCAGAGGCCTAATTTAGTCATCTTTCCCTTCCCACCCTTTTTCTTATAAGGAAAGGATGGGAAGTGGGAGTGGACTTTTCGGATGAGAGGATGCATGGAAGGGGAAAATATTTTTTTTCTGTGCATCCTCTCCTCCGTCGATTAAAGGTAGGCAACGCATATGCAATTGCGTATGTCTATGGGCAACGGTCACTTTGCTATCCAGCGATGTCAGGTGGCCGCTCGCTCGTTTGCCACCTTATGATTTAAAAAAAAAAACCTGTAACTTTATTCAAGTGCACATAAATATTATTATAGTAATATTAAATTATACAGTATTTTCTTTTAAATATTACCAATAGCTTCCGATACAAAAATAATTGTTCCCCACTTCATACATATTAAGTAGTGTTCAAGTGAAACGAAAACATGTTTACGTAAGTTGCAAGTTCGCTCGTAAATCCTGTTCAAATGGTAAAAGTTCCAAATTCAAAATAAACCCCCCTCTTGCCCCCCTCCAGCCACCACAAACGCCCACATACTAAGTTCCAAATATTTATATTGGTAAAGTTTTGTGTTCATTGATCGACGAGGTTGAATCATTTCTTGAATATGTTAAGAACTCAATAGCTCAGTTGTTATAAAGTCAACTTATGAAGACGTTGATGAAGGTAACCAAGTTATGGTCCAGGTATGACATCGCATAATGTTGACTAATACTTCAGCTATGACTACATGAACAAGATTATATATTTCTTTGTTTTCTTTATAAGTAACTAAAAGGTCTTATATTTTTATATTGTTAGACAAAGTAGTAATAGTGCGTTAATTATTTTCGACATTTTTCAAGTTAAGTTTAGTTTAGAATTAACATTTTAAAAGGATACTTTTAGGTACACTTTGTTTGAACATTCGTATTCAAATTATAATTCACATAAACTTTAAAAGTGAATGCGCACATGTAAAATATTTTAAAAAGATTGTAAAATTTTGCGAGTGCCTTTGGCTTTCTCTGTGGCTATGTCTCTCCCCTATTTATGCTTCCTCTGGGAGCTAAGTTCTAAAGTATGTAAAGTGTAACATTGTATCTAGCAAGCGGCCATATTATTATATTTTTAAATTTTAAACATATTTTACTTTTATATTTTTAAAACGATGTGTTTTCTAAAAACATTATTTATTAGTTTGATTAGGTCAGAAATTACCGTAAGGGAGTGATGTCTGAGATGTCTGGAGATATATTGACATGGGGGACGAAAACTAGTTCGCCTACCTAGAAGTTATTAGAAGTAAATATATTTCTTTTATTTTAAAATAATTTTTTTATTGAAAAACTAACAAGACTTTTATTCATGTATTCACTAGCTGTCGGCCGCGACTCCGTACATCTGGTATTAAAAAAACATAATTAGTAGCCTATGTGTTTTTCCCGACTATGTTCTACATCTATGTCAAATTTCAGCAAGATCCAAACAGCCGTTCTGGAGATACCTTCAAACATCCATCAATCTAAACATTCGAATTTATATTAGTAAGAAGTAAGATAAGATTAGTACGATTTTCCATTATTTGAATCTTTGGAGCAGAGGGGTACCTGGCCCATTTACAATCTACAATCTTGGCGACTCCAGTGTTTTAAGAATAAAAAACATATTTGTTCTGTGTATCTTTAATTTATTACGTAATTGTTAGCGACAATAAATATATACAATGTGTATATATATGAAACGTGATCTCTAACAAAGGCCTTTGTGCAAGCTTTTATGCATATTGGTTACCTTCCTTTGAAATCGTATCAAGAGTAATACGTCTTCAAAGACAAACATTGCTTCTATTATTGGTATTAACATTGTTAACAGCTTCCGTACTCAGAATAATAACTAAGGGTGATCCTTGGTGTAGTTTATAAACTAATTAGACTCTGAAAATCTCTCTTAATAAGGAGTTAACGAGGAGTTTAACAGTCATGTTAACTTAAAATCAACCTTAGTTTTTCGACCTCTGTCTCCTTATCTTATCAAATAAATTATGGTAATAGTTTTCTTGAAAACTTACAAGTTAAAAGTTCATTAATTGTTGTATGCCCTCCAGACATTGTTACGGGGAAATTGATAAGAATATTAAGAAATTGGAATATTAAGAAATTACCTTAATTTTAACACTAGAGTAATTGCTAATATATTTTAGCAGGCGTTCTGCTTAAAGATTGTAATTATAAAATTCATTAAAAACTAATCTTTAAAACACTTGATTATATCATAGATTTTGCTTCTAAGAAAAATATATCCTTAAGGATAAGTCGATTTCTCGGCTCATCCCTTCAAATGATCACTTTTATAAGGCTAACGTGAAAATATAGGATCCGTCCTATTAAAATTTATGGTCACCGCCTATGTTCCATCAATTTTCATATATGACCCAGTATTTTCTTCCTCATGAATCCTTAAAGGTACTTTATATCTTCGACATCGAATTTATTACATCTGTGTACTTTTTATAACGTTAGTTTTATTAACCAAATATTTAAGTAAGCACGTTTTAAATAAAAAAATAGTTAAGTATGTCGAAAAATGTCAATCGTAAAAATTGCTAATTTTTTTTAAGAGTGAGAAATGACAGTAAGTAATTTGTATCAATACAAGTGTCATTGTAAGTGAAACCCTACATGTATGTTGCTACAAGTTTTATACTTAATTCTGAACGTCAATTTATATTTCACCGAAATGTGAAGTGAAGTAACCGAAATTTTCCCTCCATCGGAGGTAAAGTACGACAACATATATCATACAAATTTTGACATATTATTTTTAAATGACGTTAAGAAATTCATCATCATCAGCTCGCTGTAAGTCCCACTGAGGGGCTCGGAACCTACCCTAAGTTAAGGGTGATTAGGCCATAGTCAACCACGCTGGCCCAAAGCATGTTGGTTGACTTCACACATATCTTTGAATTTCTTCTCAGATATGAGCAGGTTGCATCACGATGTTTTCCTTCACCATAATAACGTCGGATAAATGTACATATGTAAATCGGAAATCAAAAAACACTTTAGTACATGGCGGGATTCCAGCCCAGGACCTGCAGACAAGTCAAGTGCTTGACCCCTGAGCCACCGACGCTCTAAAGAAATTACATACCACAAACATTCGTAATAGACCCTCTTTTCGTAAGTATGTGTCAATCAGTTAACGAGGTATTCCACGACTTTGATAGACGTCAAGCTTTAACAAAATTGTATGGAAGTGAAATTTGATGCCACAAATCACCGAAAATGTGGTACGAATGTCACAAAAACTGTTCCCTACAAATTCAACGAAACATATTGTACCTTAAGTATATTGAAATAAATCTGCAAACTTTGGTAAAGTAAATTGTAATACATATTGAAAGTCGATGCCAAAAAATAAGATACATTTTTAAGGTTTCTGTATTTATAGCGTAATTGTTATAGTGTTTGTTTAAGGTATATTTTTAGGTTATAAAACACATTAAACTCTATGTGTGCAGATTAAAAAGCTGCGTCCTATTGTATATTGTTACTCATTGTCATCTCAATGTGTTCAAAACATTCAAACAGCTGTACCTTTAAAGTGATACACCGACAGATTCTCTGACTGTACATTTAATAGAGTTATAGCAGTTTACAAATTAAAACTGAGGTCTGATGTCAATAATATTATTAATGCAGCTTATATTATTATAATTTTTTTTATATAATAAGGTGGCAAACGAGCGAGCGGCCACCTGAAATCGCTGGAATAGCGAAGTGACCGTTGTCCATAGACATACGCAAATGCAAATGCGTTGCCTATCTTTATTCGACGGAGGAGAGGATGCAAAGAAAAAAAATATTTTCCCTTTCCATGCATCCTCTCACCGGAAAGTCCACTTCCACTTCCCATCCTTTCCTTATAAGAAAGAGGATGGGAAGGGAAAGAGGACTATATAAGGCCTCCGGGACGCACACTCATCAGACGACACGCGGAATAGCTTCCACTTAACGCCTGTCTTCTGTGTTATCGTGGTATTTCACCGGGCGAGCCCGGCCAATTCGTGCGAAGATGTTAAAGCGGGCTCTACCACTGTAAACTGTATTATGTAGATTTGTAGCTAGTTCAATAAACTATTTTGATCGAAAAATAAACTTAAAAAAACGATCGAATTTCGATCAACGAGAAACCAATATTGTATGTTTATGTAGATCTGACATTTTAAATAAAAAGATTATTTGGAATGTCTATACAACTTTTCGGTTGTTCAAAATTTTAATATCAAAGGTATTATATCTAAATCGTAATCATTTTATCTATTTAGTAGAATTTGCAGAATTTTCTGAAATATAAACATGTCTACCGCAGGCGATCTTTTACGATAATAAGAAAGATTTTTTTACCAAACAACCGGAAAATATATCATGTCTGAGTTGTATTTAATATAACATTTTCAACGAGTAATATTAAAAAAAATACTAAGAGTTTGAACGAGACTTTTATACGATAAGCTTAAAGTAATCTGATTAATTAAAAAGACTTACAGCATGGGAAAAACAGAAGATAAATCTTACTAATATAATAAATGCGAAAGTTTGGATGTATGGATGGATGTTTCTTTCAAGGTATCTCCAGAATGACTAATCGGATCACGACGAAATTTGGCATGAATATAGAAGAAAGTCTGGAAGAACACATAGACTACTTATTAATTTTTTTAAATCCGCGTGGACGGAGTCGCGGGCAACAGCTAGTCACATATAGAGCGGACATTGTTACTTTATGCTGGCGTGTTAAATTAGACTTGATACAAAATTAACACGTTTTTGAATATAGTTTAGTTCGTGTTTTGTATTTTAAACATATTTGGTAATAACACAGGTACATACATTGCAAATAGAAATAAATTCCTGCTTGATACCTTCACGCGTTTTTGAGAAAAAGTGTCTTGATAGACAGACGGACGGACAACAAAGTGATCCTTTAAGGGTTCCGTTTTTTCCTATGAGGTACGGAACCCTAAAAAAAGTTTAAAGCTCGTTGTTTTGTGTGTATGAATAGCGTCTTACATAATAAGCATAAGCCTTCTCTTTTGGGAACCATCGGCTGTTTAATGTTTGTTCCGTGCAGGTGAAATTAGATTTAATCCAAAAGTTTTGTTCGCGTTTCAACAATGTCAAACTTCCTCCCACTCTCCCGGGGCGCAAAGAAAATATGAGATAAGATTCAGCTCTATACAAACTCTAAATAAAATTAATTACACGCATGCTTTATCTTGAATAAAATAGTTATAGTTAAAAAAGAAATAATGTAATCTTACATTTTTCAAAGAAATATTTATACAGAAAATTAAAATAAATTTATTCTTTCTCGATTCATTCTAGACAAACCCTTAACTGTGGATTTGTTATCTCGTTCTTTTCCCTTGTAAGAAATGAGACAATATATATTTTTAATACAAGAGTAAAGAAATTGAACAGAAATCGTAGTCCATTGAATATTTAGAAGTTGACACGAACTTGTTTTCCTCGTTTGTTATAATTTCTTGTGCCCCTTATCTTTGAGTTTGAAGACAATAAATAATTCATGTAAATCCATTGAACTGTCTAACAAAATATTAACAATGGTATACCGCTATAGAATCTTTTTCACGAATGGGCTGACCCAACCGATAATACTACGACCACCTAGAAGACTGAAGTGGAAGCAATTACGCGTTTCGTCTGATGAATGTGTGTTCCGGTGACTAATTTTAGTCCTCTTTCGCTTCTACCTTTATAACTAGGATAGGATGGGAAGAGTATTTTCATATAGCGGAGAAGGGGACATAGGTTGTGAAATATCCTGTTTTTCCCCTTCTTTGTTGATTAAAGAAAAGCAACGCGTCTGCAAATACGGATGACTATGGGCAGGGTATTGTTTATGTTACAATAATGGAGACTCACAAGAAAGCAACTTATAAGATAAACTTAGAAAGATTGTACTTAAATTATAACTCCAATCTCTAGTGAAATCATAACTACGAAGTTTGTCAGTTGAGTTATTAGTTCCGTGTTGACAGTGACAGGATTTGTGTTATGTTCTAAGAAACCCTTTGCTATATCAAAGCTAACACAATTTTTTAAACAAGAAACAAAGAAATAACGCTTATAACAATATTTTATTTTATAGACAAGCATGTTTAGTATATATCTTTCTTTAGTTACTTGTCGACTGATCGTACACCCAAAGAGTGGCTCGAATTTTACCTATACTATGAGTGACTAGGCCTCAGTAAACCACGCTGACCTAATGTCAGTAATTTTTATAAACCAAGAAATCTATATTTAAAAGAAAGTCGTGTTAGTTACACTATTTATAACTCAAGAACGGTTCTACCGATATAACTAAAAATTGGTGAGGAGGTACATTAGAACCAGGAGACGGACATGAGATAATATTTATTCTTTTTTTTTTCGAATTTATGCCTTGAAATCTTATAACATAAACAAACGTTTTGGCACTTAGTGATAAGTTAGAATAAGATAAATTGAATTCAACTGTTTCGCGATTTGTACGTTTTCTCCGAATAAAATGGAAAGCTTTCACAAAACATAACACATTTTTATCTACGAAACCACAATTCAATTATTGAAAGGGAATCCTTTACACGGCCAATTCTTATTTCTTCCGCAAAAAGTTTCCCTGAATTCGGAACGTGTTTAATAAATAATTCATTTGTCACTTTCACATCCATTCAACATGGATTTTCTACTGCGTATAGTGATATTTATTTTTATGTGAAGTTTTTGATGTCTTTTTAGTACAGTCGCCGTCGTTAGCGATGTTCCATCTTAAAAGCGATATTTGTTTAAACGTCTTGTATGGCTTAAAAAATAAAAGTAAAGGTCAATTTTGTAACAATAGCGTTACAAAACAGAATATATAAGGATTAATGATGTAACTATGCAATGTTTCTATTTTGATCAAAACACTTATTGTTTACTAGAGATCGCCTGCGACTTCGTCAGTGTGGAATTAAAAAAAAGTAGCTTATATGATGGCATATAATGTATATGATTTTTATCGATATTCCATATATAAACTCCAATTTCATTTATATGTATGGATATTAAAGAAGGGATGCAGTTTAAGTTATTTGCGAGATTCAAAGTAATTTTTCTGTAACCAGAACACCGCCAACGAAGGCGACTGTACATTCGACACTCGTTCGTTTCTTACAAAAGTCGTGTTCGCAAACTTTAGAGTGCAACGGATTTGTTGTATGCCTTTGTAAGTTATAGAAGTGTAGAGAATAGCACTCGCGCTCGTATTTACCCTGTTGTTTATCTTAAATATTTAAATGTAGAAAGAAAGCAAAGTTAAAGAAAAATGGACTCATTGCGTCGAAAATCAACGTACCAATGGAAAATGTAATTATAAAACTATTTACATAATAACTTTATTCATACCAAATAAATCCGTTTAAAAATGACACAATTAGTGCAACAAACAATATTAAAAAGCTAGTAATTTAGTAAAAATTCTTAAAGAGACTGTGAAGAGATATAACTCTTTTCATTTTATAAGTCCTTTTTGCACTTAATCATGGTTACATTCATGTAGTTGAACACATTTCTTAGTTTTAGGGTCGCGTACAGTTGGGGGGTCACAATAGCAGGCGGAGTAGTCACAGATACGACCTCTCCTCGGCTTTGGATGGGGCTCCGCGCACGTGGGTTCCGGTGTCAGATGACCACAGCCAGTGGTGTAAGCGTGGGTCCCCAGTTCACAATCCTCTTGACCTGAATAAAATAAGTTTTCATACAAGAGATTGTATGTAATACGACGTGGAAACAAAGCAAGGCTGAGGCGGGTCGCCATTTATGAACGTATTCAAAACAAAGCATGTAAGGAAATATGAACTAGTATAACTTCAGCTTATGACTTAATATAACTTAAGTTAACGTCACTCCGGTGCTTTAAGTTGTGAGGTTTAATGGATTAGCCTGCAAGGCGCGATCGAGCCGCCAACTTTCAAACAGGCAGGTGTTAATACCATGAATTATTAATTTACTAAGTATTAACAAATTTAGGCCACGCCTTTTGACTTCTGTTTATCAGTTTAAGATACTTTCTTTATAGATAGAATATATTCCTTAAAAAAAATGAATTACTCTATTTTCTTAAAAAAAATTATATGAAAAAAGCTGAACATCATTAAACTTTATTTTTGTGCTTTTTTATATGATATATAAATGTTTCTTTTTTCTTTTGAATTCCTTTTTTTTAGTTGTGCTATTTATTCCTTTATATAAAAAGTATCAAAAAGGGACCCACACAAAGGCATCTTTGTGACCAGTAAACTAACTTGTATTTATTACACAGAGTTGCACTCATAGATGTAAAAAAAAACTCCCAAAGTGTAGCTATAAATAAAACAATTGAAACTCAAATTTTACTTACAAATTCCGTCAATATAAATACATCCGCGTGGATGTAAATCCTCTGCGGAGACCAGGAATATCACAAATAGGATGGCCAAAGAGCAATATTGCATCTTGTATAGACACAAATGTATACACAACTTTAATGCAACCATACACAATATAGACTGCAGTTTTCCTTAAATCAATTTATACATAAACCTTGTTTTTACAATCGTATAATTATAAAAAATCAAGAGAATCAGAGTTCAAATGTTGAAGACACGATAAGTCCAAGACTGCACATAAATATTAGCAACTGTCAGAAAAGAAGATATGAATGGGTTTGTATTATAAAGCGTGTGGAAAATTTCCAATTATACAAGTAAATATCCCCGATGGACTGTTGATCTGGTGAAGGTTGCAGGAGTATTCTGGATGCGAGTAGCACAGGACATTCTGGGCATATGCCTCCTATGCCCAGCCCTGGGCGTCAAATGCGGAAGATCTCCATTTAGAATAGGCAACAGTTCAGGAAACTTTCAACTTTTTGTAGACGTCTACAGTCAGCGGTTACTTCGCGTGTAGAGAAAGATGGCCACTTACATATTTGCTACCTTATACTATAAAAAAAGACATTTTATTATTATGAAATAAGGCTAATATTTTACCTAATATTTTAACCATGAAATAACCTTAGAGAAAACGATAAAACCATGCAACTATTAAGAATTACCTACTTCTTATTCTACTATAAAGCCGATGAATAAACCCAGCTATTAAAATGTCTTGTCTTATTTTATATAAGTTTAGTCACGCAAAAGATCCGACATCCGATCCCCTACCATTTGTTAGCATTTTACGATTAATCGCCACCTGGTGAATTAATTAGGAACTAATGGACTGATGAGAAAGAAGAAAAGTAAACACTTGACAGGATCCGAAAATTATTTAAATATTAAATAGAAAAAAGAATGGGTACAAATAACGCATACGAGTAAATGTATATTTATTCAAAACAAGCAAAATTGCAACACATGGAATAGAAGGGCAAGGGCACAAACGCTATATTTTGGTGATGTTTTCGACTGCGTATTATCTATAAGTAATTGATTAAAACGCATTATTAAATAAAAAGGCTCTTAAAGTAATATACAATAAGGAAGAATTTATAGATTTTAAAACATTATTTGAATATTATTGAAGTCGAAAATGAATAGAAACCAGTAGTAGTGGTCGTCAGCTCGCTCATAACAAGAACAATTTTCCTCTCAATTGATTCCCACACGCATGGAGCCAAGTTTTCCGTGTCGACCATTTGTACGATGGAAGATTAATAAACTCGGGACATTATCGAATATCAATGCATGAATTTCATTCGAATGATACTATTGTTTAAAGAGTTTTGGCCAAAAAGATAAAAAAAGATTACAAAAGGTATTTTAATTGAACCGATTAGAACATCAATAGAAATACCTAGTCTATTCAGAGGGCGATATTTCTTTCAGCCCCTTTCACACGAAGTAATCCTAAACTTCGATTTGGTTTTAAAGTTTTCGGTCATTATTTCTAATTTTGTGTTATCTGTCTATGTCTGAGATTTCATCGTGGTAGAATTTAAAACAGCCAATAATATGCCCGCGTGTATCAGCTACGTTACAGTCCAAGTCCCGTCAAAATCGGTTTAGTCGTTCCGGAGATTACCTGGAACAAACACGGCCTTGCCGACAGACATAGACAGTTTTAAGAATTGGTTTATCGATATCAGCTCCGTCAATTCACCATGTCTATTTATAATATTTTTTGATATTACATACAGACACTCATTTTATTAATATGTATAGATTTAATCGACGCGTAAATCGTTGGTAGGGGTAAAACAGTTTATTGGTTCACCGTGACTCCATCCGAGTGATGCGACCCGGCCGCGGGATCCATTTCACGAACGATTTAGTTGTAGGAAATGGATTACTTATTCACTCCACCTGCGTGTAAGTAAATATTAAGGGTACGCTACGTGGGAAGGAAAACAATCATGCTTTGCGATTACCTACAATGTGAGTGGGAAGGTTAATTAAAAAATAAATTTGAAACATATTTCATCGGCCTACTAAGACTTGATGATTTAAGATTTAAGACGAACCATGTGTAACGTATTTAAATGTATTAAAACAAAAATACGAGGAGTACTTTTATGTTTATGGTATAGATAAAATTATTACTATTGGTAATTAATTTCATTATGAGTAAATCCTCTTTATCCTACTCGTTTCTCTATGGACGGTTGGCAGAATATGTAGGCCGTACTCTACTACTCTGACAGAATGCAATATTGGTAAAAAAGAATATGCGTAGCTGATGACGAAAAACCAATTTTTAAAATGTTTGTCGGTCTGTATCTCTGTCCGCAACGCCGCGTTTTTTCCTGGTAATTTCCGGAACTGCTGGACCGATTTTGACGAGACTTGATTTTGATTATAGGCTGACGAAGTCGAGGTCCACCGCTAGTGAATAATAAAATTACTTTAACTATATGCCTACAGAGATACAAATCTATGAATTTAACGGTTGGTCAATCTTTAGGTTGCGATTACACAAACAAACAATGAAAAAGTAGTTAACTATTCTATATTTATTTTATTTTAAGTTTGTAGTAAATATACAAGAATCTGGCCATTTCATGTTTGACTTTCTATCTATGCAATCTAAAATAAGCATAATTTTTTAAACTATATTTTGTGCGTCCCGGAGGCATAATTTAGTCCTCTTTCTATTCCCACCCTTTTTTAACAATGAAAGGATGGGAATGGAAGTGGACTTTCCGGATGAGAGGATGCATGGGAAGGGAAAATATTTTCTTTCTGTGCATCCTCTCCGTCGATTAAAGGTAGGCAACGCATATGCAATTGCTTATGTCTGTGGGCAACGGTCACTTCGCTATTTCAGCGATTTCACGTGGCCGCTCGCTCGTTTGCCTGCTTATGATATAAAAAAAACTATATATTTGCATCAATAATAAACAATATGGTATTGAAGATAAGAAAAGCGAGTTCAAAGTTCTGTTGAAGGAAATTGACAATAGAGATGCATGAACAAGTTATATCCAATTTTTCCAGTTCAGTGAAGACGCACCCTTACCGTACGAACTCTTTTGTTAGTTTTTATCAAAGCTCGCCACGCTTTTACATAATTCATCGGCAGCCTCTCCCGTCAATGCTAACTTTTGGCACTTTATTTAAGGCCGAAAGCGTTGCTGCTGCCTCTCATAATCGTGTCTTTATCCCACTTTATTTTCATTCGAACGTCGCTTTCGAAGGGATGTAATTAAAAAATTCCATTTAAAAAGATTTTTTTTAAATCTGAACTCCATGGAAAAGTTATTGCCATGACGTTCTTTGGTAAATAAATGTTTTCAATTGAAAAGGAATATAGTCACGACAGTCAAGAACTGTCAGAATTCAAAAAGTAGAGTTCATATTTTTATTATTGTGATCCAATCTATTATACGTTTTTTCCACCTGACATTTTAAAAGACATTGTTGTAATGGAAAATTTAGCGCCTTAAACACAAAAATAGCAACACAACTAACGTGTAAAATTGGCGTGATAAAATTTTTGTCTTTTAATTTAAGGTTAGGTTATTGTAAGGAATACTTGCAGAGCCATTTGATAGCAAATAGCTTTGTAAATAAATAATAGCTTTATTTTCATTTTATTTCTCAATTTAAAACAATTAGTAATTAAATTTTATCAATAATATGTGTCATTAGCGTAATCTACGTCTTAATGGAGTTCAGTATCATTTATACATTGACATGGCCGTTGTTAAATAACGATATTTATATAACATCAATTATAAAAGCATTAAGATACCAAGAAATAATAATAACGGTTTATCTAGGTCATTACTTTTTTTTATAACAGAAGGGGGCAAACGAGCAGCGGGAACACCGAGGTGTTCAACGACGCCCATGGACATCAGCAATACCAGAGGAACCGCAGATGCGTTGCCGGCCTTTTATTTTTAACCAAACTACTGATTAAGATTAGAAATTAAACAACGTTTTTTTTTTAATTAAGAAATGTACAAGAGACCGTTGCTCATAGACATCTGCAATCGCAGATGCGTTTCCCTTCCCATGTATCCCCTCATCTGGATCCAATTGCACCTCTCATCCTCTACTTAATAATATTATAAGTTTAATATTATATATATATATATATATATATATATAATAGTAAAATAAAATAGTAAAAAAGCTTTTTATTTGCACAAGTGTCAAGATATATAAATCGCAGTCTTATTGTTTTACATGATGTTCTTTATCACACTCTTCAAGTAGCACACACTTATTAGACTTCGAATGTCTGACAGTAGGGGGCTCGCAATAGCATGCTGAGTAATCACAGATGATGGCATTAGGGTCCGGTTTAGGATTCGGTTCCTCGCAGGTCGCCTCCTTCGTCAAATGACCGCAGCCCGGCGTATATGCACGGGTACCTACTTCGCATTCTCTGCGACCTAGAAAATAAGTTATTAAATCTTACTTCTTACTATCTATAGATGAATGGATGTTTGTTAGAAGGTATCTCTTGAACGGCTGCATGGATCTCGCTAAAATTTGGCATGGATGTTGAGCATAGTCGGGAAGAACACATGGCTACTAATTAAGTTTTTTCCCCTCCTTGCGGACGGAGTCTCAGGCGACTACTAGTAATGATATAGTGAAATTTCTTAATATATCAGTTAAAACGGCATATTATGGCGAATACTGATTGAACGCTAAATAAAATTGGTCGCAAAGACTATCGGTGAATAGAACTAAAGCCAGTATCTTTGTTGTTGTTTTAAGCTGACCGTAGTTATTTTCTCATCTCGACTAAATATTTAAAAGTCGCTTAAAAAAATCCTTCCGCCACCTCTAATTAGGATTGACGACAGACATATATTTGTTTAAACGCGCTAATCTCAAGAACTACTGGTCCGATTTCAAAAATTCTTTTTTTGTAGGATAGCCCATTTATAGAGGCTTTACACTATATAAGTTTATATAACCTTGTAGACCAACTTTACGTACGTGTAATAAGAGAGATTGAATAGAGAATAAAAAAAATACTTACATTTTCTATTTATATGGTCGTAAATACAACCGCGCGGATAAAGCACAGTGTCTGCTAACACCGTAGTTATAAAAAACAATAATAATAAACCGATTTCCGACCTCATTTTAATTGAACACAACAAGCTTTATCTAAAGTCAGAGTAACACTGGTCCAAGAAACTTTAATAGGTCGCTTATATATAAGGTTCTGAAATCACGTTTTTATATGTACAAGATAAAATAAATAAAGGATTATACATACGTATTTAATTGTGTTTGGATATTTTGTCCTTGTCTAACTAAACTGATATATAAACACGGCTAAACACTTACGTATATACGTCCGGTGAGCGACGGGCCGCGTCCGCGAAATAATACCAGTACCACTCATCCTGATGAAGGGCCCCCGATGGGCTCGAAACTAGTCGGTGCCGCCACCGGACGTATATACGTGAGTGTTTAGCCGTGTTTATATATCAGTTTAGTATAATGTCTCACGAAAGTTTGAATAATTTACTTGTCTAACTACTTATATTTTTTCCATTTTTTTTGTCTTGATAACAGATCTAAGTAAACTTATAATACACAAATGTTTAAAATACTTTTAATTTATGAAATTCGACAAGAATCCTGTGGCATTCCACGCCAAGCAGACAGTCAAAAAAGTGGATGTTTATGATTAAGGAATAGTACCTGGATGACCGAGCTTTGCTCGGTATTTTTTTTTTAAATTGTGTTTTTTGGAAATTAAATTTAAGTACGGATTACTAATAAAATGTTGAAATATGAATAATATTTTTCGATCTTACCTATAGAAAAAGTTAAGTTTATGTTTAAGTTGATTATCGATAAAACACGAATAAAATGACATTTTCTAAAAATGATTCCTAGCTAGATCGATTTATCGCCCCCGCAACACCCTATATACTAAATTTTACGAAAATCGTTGGAGCCGATTTCGAGATTCCGATTATATATTTATATACAAGAATTGCTCATTTAAAGATATAAGATTTGACTATGTTCTACCTATACATGTCCTAGATACGTGTATTAATTTTTTTAATAATTGAGTGTTTTAAGAATTAAGGGACTTTTTTGAATACGAATTCTTCTCCTTCTTCTCCTTCACGCAAACAAGCTAGACTCAGATTCCATTGATTGAACGTAATTATTATACAATATAGTCAATGATATTGTTAGGTCAAGTCGGCCCTTACATTAGTACTATGAACATAACCTTGTACTTCAAACAACTAAATAAATATAATAGTAAATTTAAATGCAATTCTTATGATAAATGTGATCGTAAATACTTTGTTTACTTGACCATTTTATATCTTACTTCTTACTCATATAAATGGGAATGTTTAGATGCATGTTTGTTTGAAGGTATCTCCAAAATGTCTGCATGGATCTCGCTGAAATTTGGTACAGATGTAGAATATGCTCTGGAAGAACATATATATATATATATTGTTTTTTTATGCCGCGCAGACGAAGGTGCGGGCGTCAGCTAGTGTATTTATAAACAAACAAAATATGGATATCGTTCAAAAGCATAAACAAGTCCTCTTGGATGAACATAAATGCCTGCAAATGCCATGTTTATAAAAATTAAACTTGAAAAAACAAACCGCATTCTTCATTAAAATCGATTCACGTAAAGTACAAGCTTTTAAACTGTCGAAGTAATACTGAGAAGATAAAATCAAGTATTTTACATTGTCAAGGTCAACATAACTTACGTTTTATAAAGTACAGTAAGGTTGGTTGTCGGTGTTCCCCGTTCAAAACGAACATCGTTTGATTGTCTTGTACGATTTGAAATATTAAAGGTAAAAGACCTTTCATATTATTATTAGGTATACATGTTAATTGGCCCGCGCCGGAGATCTTTCAATGTAGGCGGCTCGGATGATTGACAAGCGCTATGTAAAATCATACAACACAAACTAAAATCCGTAGCGGGCCGAGCATGCGGTGTAACCTTAGCAAGCGGACTCTACCTCTTGACAGTGGTAGAGTCCGCTTCCAGCTTATGCTGGAGCACGAATTGGCCCGCTCGCCCGGTGAAATACCACGACCGCACAGAAGACAGGCGTGAAGTGGAAGAAATTCCGCGTTTCGTCTGATGAGT
>NW_013530935.1:1202341-1203782 GCF_000836235.2 Papilio xuthus | reverse complement strand
CGGCATCCCCTATCACGTTTACCGTGGATTTCTGCAACATCAGGGGACTCCACTCGAACTTGGAGGCCGTCCATCACCATCTCGAGACGGCCAAGCCGGCCTTGCTTTTCCTCACGGAGACGCAGATACCCTCTCCGGCAGACACTTCGTACCTATCCTGTCCCGGATACAAATTGGAGCATTCCTTTTTGCCTCGGGCCGGGGTATGTGTGTACGTCAGAGAGGATATCTGTTCTCGTCGCCTCAGCCTTCTTGAAGGTAGGGACCTATCTATTTTGTGGCTGCGCATAGATAGCGATGACCATCCGCGAGTCTATGCGTGCCTCTATAGGTCCCATAGCGGTAATGCCGAAATAGACCGACTCATGGAGCAAGTCCAAACGGCTACAGATTCCGTTCTGGCACAGATCCCCTCCGCTGAAATTGTGGTACTCGGCGACTTCAACGCCCACCATGCCGAATGGCTCGGTTCCCGTACCACCGATCACGCGGGGAGATCTGTCCACGACTTTGCCTTGTCATATGATCTGACGCAGCTGGTTTCCTCGCCGACGCGAATCCCAGATGTGGACGATCATACACCTTCCCTGTTGGACCTTCTGCTGACCTCACATCCGGACAGTTATTTGGTTTCTGTCGATGCCCCCTTGGGATCGTCGGACCACTGCCTGATCCGGACGAGAGTGCCTATCTCGCGTCGCCCACGGGTCAAACCTAATGGCCACCGTCGAGTATGGCACTACAGGTCAGCAGACTGGGATGGGATGCGGTCTTTCTTTGCATCCTACCCATGGGAGCGAGTATGCTTCAAGCTGGACGATCCCGATGCCGTTGCCGTTTCCGTCTCCGATGTGGTGCTTCAGGGAATGGAACTTTTTATTCCTTCATCTGTTGTGCCCATTGGAGGCAATACTCGGCCCTGGTTTGGTCAATCCTGCAAATTAGCCGCACGCTACAAGCAGGATTGTTATCGAGCCTGGGCTGAGGCGTCAGCGGCTAGGGATGTAAATACCAGCCTACTCAAAAAGAAGTACAACTTCGCCTCCAGGTCCTTCAAAAGAGTTATTGCCAAGGCAAAGTCGGAACACGTGGCCAGCATTGGGGAGAGGCTGGTGCGCCTTCCTTCGGGAACTCGTGCGTTCTGGTCTCTCGCCAAGGCTGTCCAGGGGAATTTTTGTAAGCCGTCCTTACCATCTCTGCGCAGGGGGGATGACACGGTGGCCCACACCGCAAAAGAGAAGGCCGACCTTCTTGGCTCTCTTTTCGCGTCCAACTCGACTCTGGAGGACAAAGGTTGCTCGCCGCCGAAAATACTGTGCGGTGACACCTTTATGCCGGAAATCCAGTTTCGTCAGAGATTAGTGCGTAAAGTACTTCAATCTCTGGACGTTAATAAGTCGAGTGGGCCCGATGGAATCCCTCCCATTGTGCTTAGGACTTG
>NW_013530935.1:1199523-1200936 GCF_000836235.2 Papilio xuthus | reverse complement strand
AACCCATGACCTGCTGATTGCAAGTCAAGTGCTTGACCCCTGGTGTGGTAGTGATATTTGACTTTCAAGCAGGCCTATTTATGCAAAAAATATTGTTGCTGCCGTCAATTACTGTTAAAGATAGTACATAGTTAAGTATTTCACTTTAATTGAACTTATGTTACGTTACCCATCTATACCAATATTATAAAGCGGGAGAATTTGTTTGTTTAAACGCGCTAATCTCAGGAACTACTGGTCCGATTTGAAAAATTCTATTTTTGTTGGATAGTCCATTTATAGAGGAAGGCTTTAGGCTATATAACATTACGCTGCGACCAATAGGAGCGAAGCGACAATAAGATTTTTAAATCCGCGTGCGGGCGAAGTCGCGGGCGACAACTAGTCCCTTTTCTAAAACACATCTTCATCCCTGACATTATCTTTAATAAAACAGAGATAATAAATATGTTTTAAACGGAGATTTTGGTCTCCGAAACCGACGGTTAAAGACCTAAGGCTAAACCTTTTCTTCAGTGATAGTAAAATTTTTTATACATACCTTAGAATAGTAAGTTCCATTGCCGAAACATATATATAGAGATATATTTCTATCTCTGTTTTGTAAGAGTAAATGAGAGGGACGAAACTATGTTTCTTTAATTGCGCGCGGACGGAGTCGCGGGCGACAGTTAGTGTAAATACAAATTATTTGTCATATTATAGCGGTTTATATGTAATTCAAGTACAATTTAGGCATTAATTAGAAAGGCTCGGTTAAAATATATAATTGTGAATAAAGGAACTCTTTTGTGGTACAATCTTCACTTTGATTGCGTTCTAAAATTGTAGACGAGCCAACGAGAAGATCAAACGGATTTTGAAACAAGGAACTGGCAATAAAGAACAATGTAAAGAAATAAAAAAGTAAAATGTAAATACAAGTTGGAATTGAGAAAAGAATTAGTAAATTGTTAATTATATTTAAACTAAAATTACAAAGGACTTAAATTATTGAATAGAATCGTTTGAGTCTAATAAGATTAATAGAATTATTCATTTTAATTAATTATTCCTTATGTCGACATTGTGATGATATATTTACGAGTAACTATTAATCTCCTTTTTTCAAATGTGCCTTTATTATTTTGCACATACAAGTATTGTAAAGTACGTAAGTAATTAAACATGTTACGAGTATGAGGAGGAATGATGATGATATAAGCAAAAAAGTAATGAGATTGAATGTGGATGGCTACAAGGGTAGAGGAAGACCAAAACAAGTATGGAATGACTGTGAAAGAGGATATGCGTAAGAAGGGGGTAGACTCGGATATGACGGCTGGTAGAGATGTATGGAGGAGTAGTACATACTGTGCCGACCCTCGATAGGGATAAGGGCAGGTTGATGATGGCGTAAGTAACCAAACCATT
>NW_013530935.1:1192434-1199443 GCF_000836235.2 Papilio xuthus | reverse complement strand
CAGTAGGGCGAAGCAGTATTTCCAGCCGGGCCACCGCCTACAACTTTATAAGGCGCAAGTGCGGCCCCATATGGAGTACTGCTCGCACAGAGGTGCCCAGAGGGGCAGGAGCACCCCAGTACCAGCTTCTTCCATTTGACCGCATACAACGGAGAGCGACTCGAATCGTCAACGACCGAGGTCTTACCGATCGGCTTGATTCCCTGGCCTTGCGGAGGGACGTTAGTTCCCTCTGCATTTTTTACCGCATTTACCATGGGGAGTGTTCCGAAGAATTGTTTGGAACGATTCCTGCCGCCGAGTTCCGTAATCGGACGACACGACAGACCGCCAGGTTCCATCCACACCACCTGGATGGCTGGCGTTCCACAACGGTGCGATTCTCGCGCAATTTCTTGCCTCGCACAGTCGCGTTGTGGAACGGTCTGTCCTCGGCGGTATTTCCAAACCAATACGACTTAGGGACCTTCAAGAAGCGAGCATACCATTTCCTTAAAGGCCGGCAACGCATCTACAGTTCCTCTGGTGTTGCAGATGTCCATGGGTGTCGATGATCACCTTGGTGTTCCCGCCGCTCGTTTGCCCCCTTCTCTTATAAAAAAAAAAAAAAAGTCTCAAACTATTCCAGCAACTAGCAAGGAAACATTACCATAACAATGACAAATTTGCAAAGTCAAGAGACTTGAAGATTTGATTGATTTCATGTCGGCTTTGTCGCGGCACCAACTTTATGAAACTTCTCTCATCGGACTAAAGTTAACAAAGAACGTTCTCGTGTTTGCAAATTAACGGACATTTTAATACTGGTTCTTATGACAAGTGATTAATTATCGTCATCATCTTTCTCCCCTTTACCCCACAGAGTTGGTACAGTATGTGTTATTCTTACATACATCCCTATTAGCAGTTATATCTGAATTCATTGCCATCTTACGCATTTTCTTTTATACAATCCATACTCATTTTGGTCTTCCTCTATCTTTATAGTCGTCTACATTAAATCGCTTTACTTTCTTGTATGCGCCCATTATTTCTCCGTATATGTCCATACATTGCTAACTTAACTCTCAATTTCTGTATCGCTGACAGGATTCAAAAACTTGCTGTAATATATTCATCTTACTTCTTCATCATAAGCTCATTATATGTCCCCACCGAGAGGCTCGGAGCCTACCCTAAGTTAAGGGTGACTAGGCCATGGCCAATTACGCCAGCCGGGTTGGTTGACTTCACACATATCTTTGAATTTCTTCTCAGATATGTGCAGGTATTCCTTCACCTTCTTACTTCTTACAGATATTATAAATACGAATGTTTAGATGGATGGATGGATGTTTGAAGGTATCTCAAGAACAGCTGAAAGGATCTCGATTAAATTTGGCATAAATACAGGACATAATCTAGAAGAACACGTAGGCTGTTAATTAATTTTTTAATACCGTGTTGACGGAGTCGCTGACGACAGCTTTATTATTCATTCTTTATTTCTTAAAAGACATAAATTGTCGAAAGCAAAAGCAATGTTACTTAACTGTCAATATCATTCACTCAGTCACGCACTAATGTGTTTCTGTAACGTGTCAGAACTAATACAAATCTATTTTGATCAAGGAAAATGTGTGGCGCAAATAACAAGCATATATGATTACTTTCCGTTACTTCAAGGCTCTTCCTATTATTATGCTACCGAACACCGGAGCAAAGTAATTTGATAGTTGGACGTCGATTTTCAGAAGTGTATTAAATTGCTTATTCAAATTATTGTGAATTACACTACCATTTTGTGAAAATTGCGAACATTTTACTATAAAATATCGTTCAAATTTACTAGTGATTTCGAAAAAAACGTATACACGTTTTCTACAAATTTAAATACTATTAGGTAACAGAGTATCCCTCACTTGACCAGCGTGGTTGACTATGGCCTAGTCTTTTTTTTTATAACATAAGGTAGCAAACGAGCGAGCAGCCACCTGAAATCGATGAAATAGCAAAGTGATCGTTGCCCATAGACATACGCAATTGCATATGCGTTGCCTACCTTTTAAACCCGTTAATCACACTTACAATAGTCTCCTAGTCCCTCAGCGAGGACGTTTGGTGAGCTGATGATGAGGTAACAGACCCTTGGTAAAATAATATATTTATGCCTACTTCGAACAAATTTTAAAAGAACACCGTTTACTTACAAAAAGCATTGCGGATAAAACGCGCATAGATATAAAAACATACTATGATTTTTATTTATACAGAAGATAGAAAAGACCTCATTGCAATGAAAAATGAACAAACATCAACGTAAACTTCCAAATTTCCGTTGCCTTTAAATGAAATTCACCATTTCTCGGCTTAGCGGCGGAGGAAACATCTCCAGGAAACTTGCGAGGCAGCGACGATTGAATAAATTGTGTCAACAGTACTGTAAGAGATTCGGCCAGGATAAAATATTTATTCAAGAGGAAATTGTTGTATGTCGCAATGGCGCAGCGTAAATTTTACATTTTTATAGCAAATGCTTTGAAACCAATTTCTAGCTGGTTGACAAATATCTTGGATGTTTTGATACTGTGATATTATATTACATCAAACTTAGATAGAATACTACAATTTTATGAAGAATATGTTGCTAGAACTATCACCCTTAACTTAGGGTAGGCTCTGAGCCCCTCGGTGGGGACGTATAGTGAGCTGATGATGATGATGTTGCTAGAGAGCTTATACAAGTGAAAAGTCGTGTACATAGTCGCAGGCAAACTTTAGTTTATTAATATTATGTAGACGATGTCATATCGAATTGTTTGATATTTTATATTTGCTAAACGAAACGTATAATATAAAATTGTAAAGTACATGCTTGAATTTTAAATTCTTTTTCACAGTCTAATAGTTTTTCCATTTGATTGAATAAAATTACATCGATGTTATAAAGAATGTGAAATATTTTCCATTTGTTATTTCATGCATTTTACGTACATATTTTGTAACATCATATTAATGAATTCTGCATTCGATATTACCTTGGGTCAAATGACCCTGCTTTGTTATATTTGCCCACCTGATAGAGTTATGTCTACAACTACCTTTGTTCTGGGTAATCTCCAGAATGACTGGACTGATTTGGACGGGACTTTGACGAGAAGATAGCTGATAAATACGAGCATATAACCTACTTTTAAACTCTGCGCTGATGTAAGCGTACGCTAGTCTTCATATATAAAATCAATTGCTGTTTATTAGTCTCGCTAAAACTCAACAACGACTGAACAGATTTATCTTATTTTGGTCTTGAAATGTTCGTTGGGGACTAGAGAAGGTGATAAAAATTCGAATAATTGCCGAGAACTAATTAAGTTTTTTTTTCATTTCATGCGTTCGGATTCGCGGGCGACAGTTAGTCTAAAATAAAAAGCCAAGTGCGTGAAATCTGTCCGGGGGCTTTTCAATTTGCGGCAAAGCAAAACAAACAGCTCACAGCGAGATCCGATGTAATCATAGCTCAAGTGGCTGCGACATTGTTCACGGAGAATTTCTGCTCCAAACTGACTTTATTTTCACCTCACTTTAATTGAAAATTAAAGTAATACTTAAAATTATCTCACCTGTATCGCATTATGCTGATAAACTAAGTAGGCATTTAAGGTACGCTTGAGTATAGCCAATAATAAGCCATCTTTTAATTACCTTTATAATTCAACTCGCATTGTAAAATTATAATTTAAAATTATAGCATTCGACGTGGTCACAGAGTGGAAAAAACACCAGTATATATATAATAACATAAGCCCAGCATTATAATACCTTAACCTTGATTTACAAAAAAAAGCAAAAACCCGTCTGACTGAGTGTCTAATAGATGAATAGGATTCGCTCAGCTTTGTATGCTGGGTGTTCCTCTCTGGACGCTCAGAGCTGATCTTCCGTGTAACCCCATAGCGTGAAAACCAAATAACATATAACTATTTATTCTGATTATTAAGATCCATATTTCTCCGTTCGCGCATAAACTCACTAAAAACGTTCATTCTCACTTATTCGAAGCTATAAAGAGTGTCACAGGTGTGGCCGTGACAGACCCACTATAAACAAAGGGACAATCTCATTTTCACTTTATTATAATACTTTAGAGCGTCGGTGGCGCAGGGATCAAGCACTTAACTTGTAATCTGCAGGTCCTGGGTTCGAATCCCGCCATGTACCAATGTGTTTTTCGATATCCGATATACATATGTACATCTGCACATATCTGCGAATCAATTCAAAGATATGTGTGAAGTCATCCAACTCGCACTTGGCCAGCGTGGTTGACTATGGCCTAGTCACCCTTAACTTAGTGTAGGCTCCGAGCCCCTCAGTGGGGACGTATAGTGAGCTGATAATGATAATACTTTACCTAGCTAAATAGATGTAGACCAATATCTCAAGTTAACAATCTATTTGAAGCTTCGCAATACAATAAATTATCGACACAACGAATTAAAAAAACTTAATGAGTAGCCTAAATTCTTCCAGACTGGTCACATCCATGGCAAATTTTAGCAAGATCCATGCAGCCGTTCTGTAGATACATTCAAACAAACATCCATCCATCCAAACATTTACATTAATGTTAGTAAGCTAATAAACTTTTTGTTTACAATTATGCGACCGTAATGAACAAAATATTACGACGATAATTTGATAAGGCATTTGCCCATCATCCTCTTAATGCATACAAAACGGTAAATAAATAATTTATCGTAAATTTCCGAGACCACAATCTCTCTCTGCTATGTTCAGACAAGTCTTCACAATCCTATATAATGTTATATTTACGCGCAACTTAGATGCCAGTTCCGAAAACAAATGCTAGTGCGGCTAACTTTTGCAATATCGTTTTGTTTTTTTTCTCATCATGAAGCGAACAAGGATGAAAATTGCAAGTCATCGATCGATAGGAACGTCTTTATCGGCAGTTTGATCGCGTCTCTCCTGCCTCAATGGCTGCACGTGACGAGGACCTTTATACGACCTGTGATAATATTGAACCTAATGATTACAGCCATTATTGATGGAGGTGGAAATGAAAGATGTAGAGGCTTTTATGCTGAAACTACACTTATAATAATATTAAACGCTCTTAAGTATTTGCAAACGATTAAGTTATAAAAATACACCAAGTATGATGTAACTAGGTGACACCCTCGAATCCGTCCGCACGTGACTAAAAGAAAACTTAATAGCCTATGTGTTCTTGCAGACTATGTTCTACATCTATGCCAAATTTCAACCAGATCCATTGAACCCTTCTGGAGATAACTTCAAACAAACATCCATCCATATATCTAAACATTCGCATTTATAATATTAGTAAGAGTAAGATTAATAAGACAGTGGGCAACATTCAGTCATAATATATCTGGGATAAACAGAGTCATATAGCCAAGATCTATGCTTTTGGTCGCCATAGCCGAGATTTTTAATACTATTTTAGTAGGGCTTTTTTACTTATTATGCTCTTATTTATGGAACGGTTTATTGTTGAGGAATATAAAAACGATTTCCTTCTTTTCCAATTTATTTAAGGAAGATCAGCGCTGAGTGGTCCAGAGAGGAACACCCAGCATACAAAGCTGAGTGAAACCTTATCCGGCCAGCATTGCAACACTCTTTGTAAATATTTGCTGTTTCTTACTAATGTTATGTTTTATAATTATTTTTGTGATGTTTTTGCTTATTTTGTTGTGATATTGAAAGGATTAAATGTTATTATATTTTATCTATATTTATTTATTAATATTGTATGTTTGAAGGTATCTCCAGTGTAGCTGGACGGATTAGGCTGAAATTTGGCATAGACATAGTTTTGGAAGAACACATAGACTACTTACTAGGTTTTTTTTAATTCCGCGCGGAAGGAGTCGCGGGCGACCGATAGTATTGAATAAAAAAGTAAAATTCATAGAAACAATAAAGATCCTTTCGTAAAACAGTTGCTACAATAATTTAAATGTGGTTTATTGTAACTGTTCCCCTGTTCCCAAAATGTCTTCATATTGTTCGAGATATCACGATGTTAATTAATTTCGAATCTACAATGAGAACAGTTAGTCATAATATGACAAAAGAGTTTCTAATTAAAATAATTAAATTACACGGTTAATGTAGACGAGGAAAACGGTTTATAACGGTATTTTACGCTGTTACACGGCACCTAATGATGTGTTGTGTACTATTCAAATAGAAAATAAAATATGAAATTATAAAACACTGGACTCAAAAATAATTTCAAAGCTCAACTAGTACTGGGTTATTTAGGTTGTTAATGGTTAGCTACATACAAAGTTATTAACTACTAGCTGTTGCCCGGAACTCCGTCGGCAAGAAATTAAGAAAAAACTTAATTAGTAGCTCATATCCGGACTATGTCCGGACTATGTTCTACATCTATGCCAAGTTTCAGCGTGATTCATGCAGCCGTTCTGGAGATACCTTCAAACAAACATCCCTCCATCTAAACATTCGCATTTATATTTTTACAGTAAGATGATTAATTTAATAAATATTGAAGTATGGCAACACTTGTTTTTAATAACGAAAACTGCGTAACTTTAGCCATGATCCGAATCGTAATAAGAAAACGAACGGAATCCACTAATTATCAAGTTCAGGGCTGCTTAAGTAATCATTTAACTTCACTGATTGTATCAGTTATTCAATTTTACATGACCTTCGTGGGAATGTAAAAAAACATTTGATTATAAAATACCTTAGCGAGCTTTAACATATCTTGAAATAACACACCCACATCTTGACTTTTGTCTCGAGAAAATGGTTCAAATTATCCGGCAGTTTGGAAGCAAATACCGTAAACGGATATAGTAATGGCAGGAATTTGCGTAGGGCCTTTATTCCGAAATCTACGATTGGAATTCGTATCACACGACGTGTAATGCTGTGCCGAGAAATTTCAAGACATCGTCGCGGTCGGGTCGCTCCATATTTGCATTCCTTGCGTGTATACAATACACTG
>NW_013530935.1:887803-1192189 GCF_000836235.2 Papilio xuthus | reverse complement strand
CTGAGGACCGGATCAGGCAGTGGTCCGACGAGCCCAAGGGGGCGTCGACAGAAACCTGATAGCTGTCCGGATGAGAGGTCAGCAGAAGGTCCAACAGGGAAGGCGTATGATCCGCCACATCAGGGATTCGCGTGGGCGCGGCGAACAGCTGCGTCAGATCATAAGACAAGGCAAAGTCGTGGACAGATCTCCCCGCATGGTCGGTGGTACGAGAGCCAAGCCAATCGGCATGGTGGGCGTTGAAGTCGCCAAGTACCACGATTTCAGCGGAGGGGATCTGTGCCAGAACGGAATCTGTAGCCGTTTGGACTTGCTCCATGAGTCGGTCTGTTTCGGCATTACCGCTATGGGACCTATAGAGGCACGCGTAGACCCGCGGATGGACATCGCCATCTACGCGCAGCCACAAAAGAGATAGGTCCCTACCTTCAAGAAGGCTGAGGCGACGAGAACAGACATCCTCTCTGACGTACACGCATACCCCAGCCCGGGGCAGAAAGGAGTGTTCCAGTCTGTATCCGGGGCAGGATAAGTACGATGTGTCCGCCGGAGAGGATATCTGTGTCTCGGTAAGAAAAAGCAAGGCCGGCTTGGCCGTCCGGAGATGGTAATGAACGGCCTCCAAGTTGGAATGGAGTCCCCTGATATTGCAGAGGTCCACTGCGTGGGTGGCAGGGGGTGGAAGTGCCTGGCCTCGTTTGCCCCGGCCTCTACAGCGAGCGAGCGGAATGTTGCCCCCCCCAGAATACGCAGGGCGGCCCGCGCGCTTACCCCCAGACTCCAAGCGAGAGTTCGGGTGTAAGCGCGCGGAGGGGGATTCTCCAAAACCAGGGGTTTTGGTACCCCCCTGGGGTACTTTCTCTTTTAATCCCACTGCCATGCTGTATTAAAGGGGGGCGGGAGGTTGGGCCTCCGGGACCACACTCATCAGACGAAACGCGGAATTTCTTCCACTTCACGCCTGTTTTCTGTGTGGTGGTGGTATTTCACCGGGCGAACCTGGCCAATTCGTGCGAAGATGTTAAAGCGGGTTCTACCACTCTTAAAACTCCGTTCGCGTGGAAATATAAAAAAATTAGTAGCCTATGTGTTCTTCCATACTATGTTACATCTATGCCAAATTTCAGCAATATCTATACGTTCTGGAGATACCTTCAAACATCCATCTAATCATTCGCATTTCTAATATTAGTAAGAGTAATATTAAATAAATTAGCAGTAAATCGAATATGATGCCTAGAATTTGCGTGCTTTTACATCTCTAGAGTTTCTATTTAATTGAATTAAGAAATTTGTTCCTTACAGTGCAGTGCCCTAAAAAAGTCGTCTTGACAGACGGAAGGACGGACAACAAAGTGATCCTATTATGGTTCCGTATTTTTCCTATGAGTTACGAAACCCTAAAAATATTAAATCGAGTACCTATTGCTTAGTCCGCCCGGAATAGTTAGACCTATGTGTTCCTCCAGACTATGTTCTATTTACTTGCATGTATAAATATTCTTTTACATATCCCTTTGTTGTGTCCTGTGTAGCGTAAATGAGTAATTGCAATGAGACATACGTCGCGTCTCTGTACGAGGCGTCTTTGCGAGACAAAATAAAACGTAATCATTCACTTTGCTCGAATGCTCTAAGGAGCGTGTTCTTTGATGTCAACTCATACTTAATGTAAGAGAGATCACAGACTGAATGACTAAATGTCGAAGTGAATGTAACACGTGTAATAAAGATTTTTATATTAACTTACAATTACTTATATACAGGTTGTTTCATAATTGTACACAGTTATTTATTAACAAGGAGAATACATATATAATCTTAAACATGTAGTTATTTTTTTCACAAAGACAAAGTTATAATCAATTAACTGTCACCCGCGACTCCTTCCGTGCGGTTAAAAAATAACTTAATAAGTAGCCTATGTGTTCTTCCAGACTATGTTCTATGTTAAAGACTATGTATGCCAAATTACATTAAAACCCGTTGAGCCCTTCCGGTGATTCCTTCAAACAAACATACATCCATCCATCTAAACATTAAGTATGTAAGTAATAAAAATAGAAGTATATAAATAGAAATTGGAAAGTAAAATAAAACTTATTGAAAATAACTGTAACATAACTTTAGCTATAAATTTGTTAAATGTCTACCGTAACAATTATCAAGGCTGTCAAAACTTTGTGTAGTCGGCGAAGTTTTAACATGGGAACAATCTAAAAGTCTGCCATAGTAAAAATGTTTGTTAACGTTTTTCTTGAAAGTTTTAAACGTTTTCTTTTACGGATATTTTAAGTCGACATTACAAGATGTCTGAATCATATTACAAAAAGTTTTGTTTCGTGTCTTTTTTGGTAAGAAATCGAACTAAAAAGACGATCGTTAACAGTGATAGACGCCATCAACTACATCTGTCGCACGAATGGCTCGGCTCATCTGATGAAAGACCACAACGACACAGGAGACAGGCGAGTAGTTGAAGGAATTCCGCGTTTCATAATGTGTGTCTGAGACCTTATTTTAGTCCTCTATCCCTCCCACTCTTTTCTCATAAGGAAAGGAAGGGAAGTGGATTTGACGGAGGAGTGGATGTGTAGGAAGCTGATACTTATGTATTGTCTTTTGTCTGAATCTCCTCCTTGTTTATTTTTAGGCAACGCATTTGCCGATGTCTATGAGCAGCGGTTGCTTTTCTATTTCGGCTAATTCTGATAGCTGCTTGTTCGTTTGCATTTGTAATATAAAAATACATAGGATTATAATACATTAAGCTAGCTATGATCATAATAATGGACTTACCGTAGGTTTCTGATTCCAAAATCTTACTAATGTTATAAATGCGAATGTTTAGATAGATGTTTGTTTGAATGTATCTCCAGAACGGCTGAATGGATCTCGATGATATTTGGCGTACATATAAAACATAGCTTTAAATATTAGAACATATGTCTTAAATGTAGATTTTGGACTCAGAAACCCTCGCTTAGTTCAGGTTTTTAACCAATATTACTGAAACGAATATAAAATCAATCTTAAAAATTCTTCATCAGTACAATTTCCTATTGGATTCTATAGGACTTTAGATTTGAATGTTTCAACCGCTTTTTGTTTTAATTCATTTAATCCCTTTTGTAAAGGCTTTGACTTCAATTAGTGAAAGCGGGGCGAGGAATTCTGTACCGTAACAAGTTACTTTTTATCTTTTACTTCCGATCTTCGTATAGTTTAATCACTTTTCTAATTGTTTCACTCTTTCTGGTTTTAACACTACGCTATTCAAAAATGTGTTAATTTAATTGAGAACGCTTTATTTTACTAACATCTTTATAATTGATTCTTTAACTTTTTTTGAAGATTCAGATAGTTTAAGATAAACTTATCTTTCTTCCTTTTGTCAAAGGTCTCGATTTTTCATAGTAAATCTACAATAATATTTATGTCAATTGCTTTCCAAATGGAATTTCTTAAAAAAAATCATCGGAAAATATAAAAATGCTAGTTTTTTTCCCGAAATTTCGTCTGTGCGGAATATTAAAAAAAAATTAGTAACTAGATTATACGTTCTTTAAAACTATGTTCTAGATCTATGTTTAGTTTCATTAAGATCCATTTAACTGTCTAGAGATACGAACATAAATCCATCCATTTAAACTTTTACATATTCGAATTTTACAATGTTAAGTCCGTATTGTCTGTCTATAGTTACTCTATGTTGAATTTATAAAAGTACTAGCTGTCGCCCGCTACTCTGTCCGCGCTGGATTAAAAAAAAACTTAATACGTAGCCATGTTGCCATTCCGGAGATACCTCCATCCTATCATCCTTCCATCTAAACAGTCGCATTATATAATATTAGTAAGAGTAAGATAACGTGACGCATAAAAATTACCTTCCTTAATTTCTTCCCGTTTCATTTTTATTTAAAAGCATTTTTCCCGCCCCCGCTGTGATACAAGCGTTTTTATAAAACGTACCGTACCCTAATGGATATGGACCCAACGCATACAAAGAACACGTTTTAAATACACTAAAACGTTCGCAAATATATTTTATAAGTGAATATTTTTATTCGATTTAATTCAAAGGAACTATACCTTTATAAATATATCAATATTAAGGCGTTTGAAAAGCACTAAGAAGTGAATGTCTTTTTTATTATAAGGTGGCAAACGAGCGAGAGGCCACTAGAAATCGATGTAATAGTGAAGCGAACGTTGCCTAGACAACCGCAATTATAGATACGATGCACAGAAAAATAATATTTTTCTCTTCCCATGCACCCTTTACTTATAAAAAGAAGGGTGGGAAGGGAAAGAGGTCTAAAATCAGGCCTCCGGCATCACATTCACCAGATAAAACGCGGAATTGCTTCCACTTCACGCGTGTCTTCTGTGTGGTTGTGATGAACCAATTCGTGCGATGTTAAAGCGAGATCTACCACTGTTGACTATGGCTGGTTAAAACTTATGTGATGTGTTCATTGAAGTTATTGTGAACCGCTTAAGATCTTCAGTTTGTTTAGGACCTTCTCTTAGCTCTGTTTGTGTTGTTAAGTCCTTGCCAAGATAATTTAGCATTTACTTAACCTAAGTTAAATGGACTTATCTTTATGTAAATTGTATACAGCGTGCGATGTTTTGTCCTTTTGTATGTATTTTATCATTATATTATTATATATCTTGAATATTAATTGTAATTTTAAAGCATATTGAAAATTATGTTAAAAAATATTAAAAAAATAATTAAAAAAACTTAGTTATTAGCCTTCGTGTTTTTCTATACTATATTCTGCATCTGTGCCTAAGTGCACTGGATTCGGGCGGCACAGGACCGGGCATTGTGGCAATTGATGGGGGAGGCCTACGTCCAGCAGTGGACAAGTTCAGGCTTAGTATGATGATGATGATGATGCCAAATTTCAATTAGATTAATGCAGCCGTTATAAATATACCTCTTTAAAACATCCGTCAAACATACATGTAAATATTAAGTAATATAAATTAAGTTGAAGTAATAATATGAAAATTTATTGTCACGTTAAAGTTCTCAAACATAAATTTATAAAAAAACAAAATTTTATCTCTAAAATCCAATTTATTTAATTAATTGCTTTGTAAATCTAAACGCGTACGTTTCGAGAGTATATCACAAACTAATCAGTCTCATTATTCCTTAGGATAATTACTAACGAAGCAGACAAAAAAAATACTAAATTAATTTACATTTTAATGAGCATCAAACTTCAACCATAGGAACATCTTGTTAAATATATTTTAAATGAAAATTAACGAAGTAGTATTACTTACTATTTCTTCACTAATTACTAATATTATACATGCGAATGTTTAGATGGATGGATGTTTGTAAAGATATCTCTGGAACGGCTCAATGGATCTCGGTGAAATATGGCATTAATGAAAACATAGTCTGGAAGAACACATAGACTACTTATTAAGGTTGTTCGGACGGAGTCGCGGACGGTAGCTAGTATACAACATATTTGAAATACCTAACTCTTGTAAGGCATCAATAAATATTTAAAATTTTCGCTCTGGTGGTCGAGAGTTCGAATCCATTCGACTATTGTCCTAAACCATATCCTATCACAAGCCTAAAGCGTATTTGGAATCATACAAGAAATATTATTATAGTAATTTAATAAAAATCTGCTAATAAAAAACATGAATTTCTGTTATCGGAAATAAAGAATTTTCAATTACAATATTTTTTTAGTATATACATCTAACCAGTACCAGTTCCAAAGGCAGGTTTTTTGTTATACTTTGGTACGACAGTTGTGAGGGCAAAGCTTCTCAAGACGCATCATTATAAAAATTTCAATTTGAAAGTGTCACGTCGTCGCTTTATGTGTATAGCTTTTGCACGAACTTTAAAATTGCACTTGAAGAATGAAATAAAATACGTGTCTTGGGTCGTAAAACATTTTATTATGTTACACAGTTTCTATGACAAGTTCTTGTTAAGAAACATTTTTATTACTTTAACTTAAAAATACTAATATATTTCAGTTGAATTCAATTAAAAAAATCTTAACATGTCTATAGTATTGCTAGACTAAGTGCATTCGCTCTAAAGCGATTCCATAACGATAATAAAAAAGTAAGGAACTAAGTAATAAAATTAGAGCGTCGGTTGCTCAAGAGTCAAGCAATTGACTTGCAATCTGCAGGTCCTGGGCTCGACTCCAGCAATGTACCAATGTGTTTTTCGATTTCCGATTTACATATGTACATTTATCCGACGTTCTTATAATGAAGGAAAACATCGTGATGCAACCTGCACATATCTGAGAAGAAATTGAAAGATATGTGTGAAGTCAACCAACCCGCACTTGGCCAGCGTGGTTGACTAAAGCCTAGTCACCCTTAACTTAGGGTAGGCTTCGAGGTCCTCAGTGGAGACAGGTAGTGAGCTGATGATGATTAAGGAACTAACGCTTGACGATCACTAGACTTATGGAAAGTTGTCAGTTCTATACATTTTTGAAGTCTGTTAAGAAATCGTTTCGGAGATAATGTACTCTGTCTATCCCCTATAAGCTTCATATCTCATTATTTTTAATCTGTCACTTCTATTTAGTTCGTTAAGAATGTTACTTGACATATTTATTTTGTTCTTTTCTAGCAAGAAGGTTTTATTGCAAGATAAGACTGCTGACATCAAAAAAAATGATTTAAACCTGTTTTATGTTCAATTATGCGCACGGAGAGCTTTCCTTAAACGATATTTGATACCATTTGAACCGCATTGTCGGAGCACTAAAGATCCGATGACTCATCTCAGAATACTTATGCTTACTTTATTTGATTCTTATACCAAGGTATAATAAGTTAAATAAAAAAAATTCCTTATTGTGAACTGTATTTAAATAATTAAATAAAAAATAACTTATTGGGACTGATGTCCAAAGTATGGATACCCTGTGTGATGGATCATCAGCCCCAATTAAAAAATAAAATTCTTTATTGAGCAAAAAAAATATTTTTCACGATTTTTTTTGGGCTCTGTCTCCTGAATTAGTTGAAACTGTGTATCAAGAGACAGCTTAATTATTTTAATACAGCCAATTACTTAATTATTTCAATACGGTTTATATTATCCATCGACACTTAACAATATATAACCTTAATTTGTGTCTATAGTTAACATTTTTAGAAACTGCTCATATCCAAAGCGCCTGTTGCAATTGTTCAGTCACTGTTTACAAAATTATTTTTGCATAGCTTGTAAAATTATTACCTTCATAAAACAAAACATCTTTATAGTCATGAAGATGTTTCTTCTACGAAAAAGTTCACTTTAATTTTTCTACTCCAACATTGAGGTAACTTATCAATTCGACGACGTCGGTACGTTTCTGAAAATTTCCGTAATATGTTTCCCTCGCCGCCAAACGGGGAAACATTGAATATCCTTTAAACGGAAATTATAAGTTACTTTGATAAAAATATTCAATACTATTTTAATGTGGAATTATCTTTTACATGAAATTTACTTTGAAGCACATTGTAAATGCTTAAACAAGTTTTTGCTAATAATTTCTTGCAGGCGCTTTCGTTTAATTCAATTAACACTATCGTTAAAATTGTCATCTATTAGGTTTGAAAGCTTTGTCAATAGATTTAACTAATCCAATTTATTGAATAATCGTCAGAGTCTCGAAGAGAAGTATCAAACACTTTAATTAAGTACTAAATTAAGGCCTATACCTTAAGATTAAGATAGAATTAGTAAAATATTCTATGCGACTTAATTATCCAGTCTATTAAGTCAACTATATTCAAGACTAGTATTTTATATTGGGCTGTCTACATATGTTTAACTCTGTATTTTTCAAAGAGAATGTAAGATATGACAATAATATATTAATATAAGTCAGTGTAGTAGAATATTGAGGTTTAAATATAAATATGCAGTGTCACCACAAACCAAACAATCGCAAACACAAACTATAAATTCAACTTGTTGGCGCGAAATCAAATTTCAATTTCGAATCGCGCACATTCCTTCTGGCAAGAGTTCAGGTCACTTCGCATTCATTGGATTTAAGAGTTAAGAGGTACTATGGCAATCTACCAAAATATTCAAAGGATAAGCGCTTGGAAAGCATTCAACTGGATAACATTTTAAGTGGCGTTTGTTAAAGAGGAATAAAGTAAAATATTATTATAAAAGACTTTCATTTGCGCGTACTTTATTATGTACTTTTAGACATTATTAGTTACAATCCTTTGGCGCGAATGATGTGCTTTCGTTTCAACATCCAGTGTCAGAATGAATAGTGAGGGGACACAAACGTCGACATTTTAGTAAGGCTAGAGTTGAGTCAATACACTGCCACATTTTCGGATTTTCTTCCTAACAATACTGTTCCCCCGACTCCGTGCGCGCAGAATTAAAAGAAAACTTAATATATATTTGTTTGAACAGAACTTTTGCTTGAACATTGCTGAAATATGACATGTAGAACATTGTCTGGAAGAACACTTAAGTTACTATTTAATTAAGCTTTTTATAATTTCGTGCATATTCGCGGGCGATAGTATTTTTTATGTCATAAGGTGGGAAACGAGCGAACGGCCAACTGAAATCGCTGAAATAACGAAGTGACCGTTGCCCATAGACATACGCAATTGCGTTGCCTACCTTTAATCGACGGAGGAGAGGATGCACTAAAAGAAAATATTTTCCCTTTCCATGCATCCTCTGATCCGGAAAGTCCACTATCACTTCCCATCCTTTCCTTATAAGAAAAAGGGTCGAAAGGGAAAAAGGACTAAATTAGGCCTCCGGGACGCACGCTCATCACACCAAACGCGGAATTGCTTCCACTTCACACCTGTCTTCTGTGTGGTCGTAGTATTTCACCGGGCGAGCCGGGCCAATTCGTGCGATGTTAAAGCGGGCTCTATCACTGTTAAAATTATTATAGTTATATAAATAGTATTATCATAGTTATAAAAATAGTAAGCGACGTACAATATGTTTGGATTAACGAGATGTGTACATTTGAAAAAATACTTCAATACTAAAGAATATACGAAGCATCGTAAGCAATCGGATCACGTACAAAGAGATCATAAAGGATTTGCGACGATATTCTTTGACTAGGTCTTTGTGAATAAATATTTCTTATAAGATATTGCATACGATGCTCAGATACAATTGTTAAAAATTCTTCCACAATAGCCACAATACAGTTCTCGTTAAAAATTCAATAAAACCGAAACATTCAATACCTGATTCTTGACAATACTCCTGTAACCAATATTAACAATACTAACATGAAAATAACTTAATAATGCCAGATAACTATCCAATATATAATTTTGAAATTAGATTTTGAAATCTCAAACTTTTGGTGTAATAAAAAATGGAGAATGGAGTGATTGTGGCTCAGGTGTTACGCATTTGCAATCTGCAGGTCCTGGGTTCTTATCCTGTTATATGCCAATGTGTTATTCGTTTTTCGATTTACATATTACGTACATTCACATTATATCCGGCGTTCTCACGGTGAAGGAAAAGATTGTGATGCAACACGCACTGGGCCAACGTTGTAGACTATGGCCTAATTACTCCTAACTTATTGTAGGCTCCAAGTCTCAGTGGGATCGTATAGTGAGCTGATGATGAATATTCATCAAAAAAGTAAGGCATTATGATGTTTATAATTAGTTAAGTATTGTTATGAAGAAAATCCGACACTGTGGTGGTATATCGGCGCAACACTAGTCTAGTCATCGATCGACTTGGTAACGAAAGCGCGCTATTCGCGCTAAAACCTTCAAACTAATAATGTCTAAAAGTATAGAGCGAACATGGTTACTAAAATATTCCTAGACTTAGTGCTTAATTATTAAAAAAGAACTCTGTGTTAGTTAAAGAGCAAATTGATTACTAAAAAAAACTAAACTTACAAATAAAATTTAAATCATAAAACTTACAGTACATTTAAAACGTGTTAATCTATTACGATTTAAAACGATGTGTATTTTAAAATTTACGTTTCGTTTTAACACTTTCAGATCTCGTTTTAAACAGCAAATAACTGCGGTTACTTTGATACAGAGCTGTAGAGGTGTTTTGAATTTGCTGGAATAGTTTTTCTTTAAACATATAAAGAAATAAAAACCTTTCATTTCAAACTTGGGGTGGTCTTAATTCGCCTAATTTTTTCATCATCAGTTCACTATACGTCCCCACTGCTTACAGAGCCAACCACGAGTTAAGTGTTACTAGGCCTTAGTCAAACACGCTTCACACATATATATGAATTTCTTCGCAGATACGTGGAGGTTGCATCATGATGTTTTCCTTCACCGCAAGAACGCAATAAATATACATATAATTAGAAATCAAAAAAATACATTGTTACATTCGGGATTGGAACCCAGGAATTGCAGATTACAAGTCAAGTGATCAACATATGAGCTAGGGACGCTCTTCATTTGTGACACCATTTTTCATTGTGAATTTTCCTCATTTTCCATCTTTTGAATATGTATGTTCTATTTGAAATAATTTTAAGAATATGGAGGAATACATATTCCAAATTGGTTTCCACATCATGAAACATCTATTACAATTTGAAATCAGAAAGCAGCGTCCCGTGTATGACGTATGAAATATAATAATCTGACATTTCACGCACTCGTTACTAACAGATTTATATAGTAACATGGCTGATAAAGTTTACGTCTAAAGTATATCTAAAAGGAAGATATCATTATGCTTGATGTATTTATATTAATAAAATTAGAGTGTCTGTATGTATATCGCAAAAATGTATATATTTCTTACACATAGTGTATTTGCGTACCTTGGTAGTAACGAAAATATTTTTTTTTTAAATTTATGTCTGTTCGGAGCAAATGCGGCTTTCCGTTTGTTCCGAGTAATCTTAGGACCAGTTGGATCGATTTTGACGGGACTTTGATGGCAAGGTAGCTGAAAAACGGGCCGCGGACGAAAGCGAAAGCGTGCCAGTGGTCCCGTCCCTATGCGTTGGAGGAACAGAGGGGTTTAGTGGGTATGCCTCCGTTATGGAGAAGAATCCCACATAACTACCGCGTCCCCCCCGGGGCGCGGAGTATGCATGAAGCATTCCCCTCTGAAAAAAAAGGTAGCTGATAAGCGAGAGCATATTATAAGCTAATATTATTTATTACTAATTCTGCGCTGACAAAGTCGCGGGACACCACTAGTGAAATAGCCAACGAGCTTTATAAATTCCTTTTAATCATTATAATGTAGGAACAAAATCTTTTGATGAGATGTTAAAGATCATCTCTTTGCCCTTTACTTTGTGGAAGGTCAATAACTTTTCGTTCTTTAAATTACATAAAAGGGTAATTAACTATTTCTTTACGAAACACAAATTTACAGAGTTATGTAATTTGAGAAAATTAATGGATCGTTTTTTTTTTCATTTAAAACTGGTAACCAAGCTGTACAAACACAAAACTAAAGTACACCTTAGCGCCCCCCAGAACAGTTCCAAAAACTGTCATAGTACCCATGTCGTAGAATTAGCAATAATCCATCGGGCCAGATATATTTGTTATACTATGTTGCACTTGTTTGTTACGTAATCGACCAATGAAATTCTAAATGGATATCGTCACCCGCCAAATTATCCAATCAATCGAGACGTTTAACGATGTTGACATCAAGTATGTCTTCCAATTTCGTATAAGCACCTATAACCCGCGACATTTCTGCTAACGAACACATCCAGACATGTTTACGCTTATTACTTATCTAAATAAGATTACTTACAAGAGTAAACCTTCGAGTTTTACTAGTATATACACAAATCTTACTATTAATTATATTATAAATGCAAATGTTTGGATGGATGGATGGATGGATGTTTGAACGTATCTTCGGAACGGCTATACGGATCTCGATGAAATATATATACTACACACTTTGGAATAATACTTCTTTTTAAATTATTAGGTGGCAAACGAGCGAGCGGCCACCTGCAATCGCTGAAATAGCGAAGTGACCGTTACCCATAGACATACGCAATTGCATATGCGTTGCCTACCTTAAATCAACGGAAGAGAGGATGCAGAAAAAGAAAATATTTTCCCTTTCCATCGTTTCCTTATAAGAAAAAGGGTGGGAAGAGAAAGAGGACTAAATTAGGCCTCCGGGACGCACACTCATCAGATAAAATGCCGAATCGCTTCCACTTCACACCTGTCTTCAGTGTGGATAGATTACTTATTAAGATTTTTTTTTTAATTCCACCGACGGAATCGCGGGCGACAGCTAGTAATATAATGAAACTGACACAAATAAAGTTGAAAGTATGCTTCATCAACATTGTAGATTCTAATGCTAACAATGAAGAAGATAATCTGTAATTTTTTAATAAACAATACTTTTTAAAATGTTTATTTCTAACTAGTTGTCAACCGCGAATCCGTCTGCGCGGAAGTAAAAAAAATCTTTATCGTTATCCTATACGCTCTTCTAGACTATACTCCACATCTAGTGCAAATTTCATCGAGATCCGTTGAGCTGTTTTGGATGTATCTTGTAACAAACATCGAACTAAGATAATTATTTTTACATCACTACGTTTTTTTTTTAATGTCACTGTTGAATATATGGCGTTGCGCAAGTCGCCAGTTCGATTTCCCTTGCTGATGAACTCCGGTACTACCAAAGAGGTTGTATGTTAATAAAGTGGTATTAAAAATAAGATTGCTAAGAATGCAAATATTTATATCACAATTGTATAAATAGAACGAACCACCAGGACTGGTAATATTAATCACCTAAACCTAACAGGATAAATTTGTTCTAGCACAAAGTTTTAACAGTAATTAGCTTTAGAAATTTAATCCGTAGAATATGCAAGGTGAAAATGCTTTGAGCTGGAAAATGGGAATATGCCGTTCATTTAAAAGTATATAAAGTTCAATAATGAATGAAAAGTTCCGTTAAAATAAATCTACGTTTAGCTGCATAGCACTCGTTGTATAGTCGTTTGAACGGGAGTGATAACTGTTGGAATTAACATTGTAATGTCTTTACGTGGTATTAGATGACTAGATTTATTATTCACTAGCTATCGCCAGCGACTTCCTTCGCGCGGAATTAAAAAAAAACTTAATAATAGTCTATGTGTTCTTTCAGAGTATGTTCTATATTTATGTTGATACCTTCTACCAAACATCCATTCTTCCAAACATTTGCCTTTATAATATTTGTACGATTGCTTATGTAAATGTGTTGTGTGTTTCTCATATTTATGGTAGTATAATAAGACATTTATATAAATTAAACAAAGTATATATTTATAATTGTAACATAATGTTGTTTAGTTTTTTTTCTTGTTATTACTTTCGTGAAACATTGATAACTCTACCGTAATCTTAAAGCAATTTGTTTCGCTAATAAATTATATATAAATGTAATTTGTAGAGTTTAGTTAGTATTATAACAATGGTTGGAATTAAGTACGCGTTGATTTTGATTTTCACATACGTGATTACAAGTAGAGCTCTTGATAAACCGTGGTACGATTTAAGAAATGCGGAAGAATTGTTTAAAAAGTTTCAATATGATTACAATAGACATTATGAAACAGAAGACGATCAAGAGAGACATTACGAATGGTTCGTTAGTAATATTATAAGAATAAATTATTTGAATTCAAAGCAGGATACATCCGTGTATGGGATCACGATATTTGCTGACCATCCCGTTAAAGACGCAAAATTAATGTTGGGATATTTATCAGGAGTGAGTATTCAAAAAGTTTTCATTTTTATAATAGAACTGTCGCCCGTAACTTGATCAGCACGGAATTTAAAATGATTAGTAGCCTATATGATCTTCCAAATTGATCTAAATCCATTGAAAACTTCAACAAAATTCGTTGAATTGTTTTGGAGATACCTTCAAATAAACATCCATCCAAGATTTATGATTTTAGGCTATATTAAAGTTTGTTTTTTTATTTTGTGTTCCAAGGGATAGGAATGGATGTGTAGAGCTTTAAACATGAACATATATAGACGTAGGGTTGAAAATCACGTAAATGGTGACAGGGTTAAAATGAGTGATGATGATGTTATCTTTTTCAGAATGATGATGAGATCTGGCTGCCGACGGATGAAGCAAATACATTCCAAGATGAAATTTCAACATTCAAATACCATTACGTAATTAAGAAATAGTTCTTTAACATATACTGTAGTATCATTCTTACTTAAATATCATATCGCTAGCGACGCTCTCCGCGTGGGATTAAAAAATGTCATCATCATCATCAGCTTACTATACTATACGTCCCCACTGCGGGGCTCGGAGCCTACTAGTTAATGGTCACTAGGCCATAGTCAACCATGCTGGCCCAGTGCGGGATGGTTGACTTCACACATATCTTTGAATTTCTTCTCAGATTTGTTCAGGTTACATCACGATGTTTTCCTTCGCCGTAAAAATGTCGGATAAATGTAAATATGTAAATCGGAAATCGAAAAACACATTGGTACATGGCAGGATTCGTTACCAGGACCTGCAGATTACAAGTCAAGTGCTTAAACCGACCGCTCTCTCTATTAAAAAATATAATTAGTTAAATCTCTGACTTACTAAATGTGTATATAAAATTTCATAAAAATTGGTCAAGCCTTTTGGGATCACTATGGTAACTAAGATTAACTTAAACACTCTAATCGTAAATTGTGTCTTGATAAATAGGTAAAAAACTTCTTGTAAGATGTATTTTTTCAATGATAGTTAAAAGGAAGAGAATAGTGATAGTTCCCAGTAACTCCAATAAATTTAACTTTATCACAATTCCTATATTTACATACAGTTTACTATATTATAATTTTTTTCTCTATATATTTCACTTTTGTAAGCAAATACTTGTACCAAAGAGGTTTGAGCTGTTCGTCAGTAGTCTGAGCACGTTCGCAAAGATCACAATGGCTTTGTGATCAACTTCTCAGAATTTCCTGCTTAAAAGCTTCATAGTAAACTCGGTTCTGGGAAATCTTTCTTATTCATTTCTTAACAACAAAGGGAATTTAATCATTGGTTCCATGTTTTGTAAAAAAAGAGAGAATCATGACAAACATTATAATTACTACTGCTTACTATATGTCCCCACTAATGAGTTCGGAACCTACTATAAGTTTGAGGTGATTGGACCATAGTCAACCACATTGGCCCAGTCCAAAATTGTCTATGTCTGTTATGTAAAATTTAGGGTTAACAGGTATCAATGGAAAAATCTATTGCTTTAACTACTTTCTAGAAAATCAACCGTAATATTTTTCGGTGCAAATGGAAAAAAAATTTAAGATTTTTTTTTTTTAGTGAAAATCTTTTTTTTTCATTTATTATCTTAAGCTGAATAAATCGTGGAGAAACGTTTTTAGTTGTCCCCTTCCCTTCTTTTATTGCATTTATTATATCGTGCCACACAAAATATTTCTCTAATAAAATGCATATAATTTTCTGTACAAAATTACTCTTACCTAGATGTGGGTATTAAAATGATGCATTGTTGAAACTAAAGTGTAATAAAGAGATTAGGAAATAAGGCAGGACGGTGGCTCATAAGCGTCACATAATCTAGCTAAAAGCCCATTTGATAAATTATAACACTAGATTGGCTACGAGCCAATCTTCTGATTAGATACGATGTGAAAGCTTCACTTTAATTAGGTGATACCACAGCCTAATTAAACCTCTATGAGTATAAACTCAGACCGCTGATTCAGAACTTTAGAAATATTTTTTAAGCAATGGTTATTTGTTAAAAATTAGTTTTCTTCTTCTCCTTTTTTCAAGATCCCTACGATGATCGGTACTATGGTACCCGTTTCCAGGATACTTCTTTAATGTACGAGGATTTCTGTAGTCATGTTTGTTATTTCATTGTTGTTTTTTAACACGTAAAATGTCGTGTATAAATGAAGTTAATGTGGGTTAATACTATAAATATTTACAAAGGTGCTTTGACCTAAACCTTTAATTCAATCAGCAAAGAAATTTCAAAGATATGTGTGACTTCAGTAGAAAAAGGTGGAGACGCGGCTCGCCATCCGTCACGTCCCATCTCCCGAAATGGCGAAAAGTGGATAGCGGAAGTTCGTTTGGCTACACCGAATAGTAATTCGTGTCTCTGTTCACTCCTTTGGGTCACAGTCGTAAATTGTAAACTAAATGTAAAAGTTAAATTGGACATTATAATAAAAACATAAAAAACTGAGCAGTCTATTGAAAGAGAAACTAACGTTTGATAATAACGTCTGTTGAATTTAAATTTATTATTGTATTCAATTTGTTTTAACTGATTGAAGAGCAAATCAATGCAAATAGAAATGTGGAGGTAATTTTTCATTGTTCCCTCACTGCGCGCCGCTGCCCTACTTCTTGAAGTGCTTTCAAAAGCTCAATAGAAAAATACGCTTTTATAATTGACAATATTAAAATCATTAAAATAGATGTAAGGAGATTTTTTACGCGACTTTTTTATGAATCTCGGTTATTAAATGGTATGGTAGTTTTTAATCAGAATATTAAATTATTCAAACTTTCGTGAGACAATAAACTTATATAAAAACGGCTAAACACTGACGTATATTCGTCCAGTGGCGGCACCGACTAGTTTCGAGCAAATCGGGGGCCCTTATAAGTGAGTGGGACTGGTATTATTTCGCGGACGTGGCCAGCCGCTTAGAATCAATACAAATAAAAAATACATATATAATTTTACTTTTAGAAGGTTTGTTTTAACGATTTAAAGTCGAAATTAAGGCAATTTATGTATGGAAGAGTATTAACAAACTATCCCGACTCTTAGTATGAAAAAATTGATAAAAATCAGAAAACAACGTACAAATTATTATAGTTAAAATATGTACAGCTTCAGTTCATGAAGTAAAATGAATATCATATTATTTATTGTAAGGGAGAGACAACATTAACCTGGGGATTTCCCCGTCACTCCGTATGAATGGTTGCCAACCATGCAGCCAGTATTAATTACCGGTCCACTACGTACGTTATTGTACACTCGATGCAGCCTCAAACTTATTGCTGCAGTGAAATTATACTAACAGTCGACAGATACTTCGTCCGCATTAAAAAATAACATAAGTTGGTTTCATTTATAGAGTTTTTAATAGTGGTAGAGTCCGCTTTAACATCTTCGCACGAATTGGCCCGGTTCGACCGGTGAAATACCACGACCACACAGAAGACAGGCGTGAAGTGGAAGCAATTCCGCGTTTCGTCTGATGAGTGTGCGTCCCGGAGGCTTAATTTAGTCCTCTTTCCCTTTCCACCTTTTTTCTTATAAGGAGAGAATAGAAAGTAGAAGTGGACTTTCCGGATGAGAGGATGCATGGAAAGGGAATAAACGAAAGTATCTTTCTGTGCATCCTCTCCTCCGTCGATTAAGGTTGGCAACGCATGTGCAATTGCGTATGTCTATGGGCAACGGTCACTTCGCTGTTTCAGCGATTTCAGGTGGCCGCTCGCTCGTTTGCCACCTTATGATATATAAAAAAAGAGTTAAATTAAAAAAAAAACACAATGAAAAGACTATAATTTGCTTAATATCTTACTAATGTTATAAATGCGAATGTTTGGATAGATGGATGTTTGTTTAAATATATTCAGAACGACTGAACGAATTTTAATGAAATTTGGCATAAATATAGAACATTGTCTGGAAGAACACATAGGCTACTAATTATGTATTTTTAATCGCGGATCAAATACTAAATAAAGCTTTCAACGTGCTGTAAAAAAATACTTGGAACATCCTGTATAAATACGTAAGGCTTAAAAACTGCTAATATATTTAAATATCGTATCGTCAGTTCATACACGTCCCTATTGAGGCTGTCAAGCTGCGTCTACACAATGTTAGGGGTGAATAGACTTTAGTCAATCACACTGGCCTAGTTTGGGTTAGTTCACTTCACATAATGTGATTGAATAGTTTGATTAATGATTTAAGTTATGTATTATATTATATATAAAGTCTATATCTGATTACAGAAAATAAATTCTAGCTTGATACCTTGACGTGTTCCTGAGAAAAAGGGTCTAAGACGTATGTACAACTAAGTGATACAAAAAAGGTTCCGTTTTGTTCTTTCGAGGTGCGGAACCCTAAAAAGTCAATTAACGTAACAACGAAAACTTTTAACATCAGCAATAGTTTGAAAGTATCATTTGTAAGAAAAATGTTGCGGTATTTTGTACCTCACGAACTGGGGAACAAATTACTCAGCAAACAATACCCAACAGCTATTAAGCGGAACAAATAATTTAACATACTTTTCTTGTCAGTTTGACTCCGTATAAATTATTGGTCTTATATTTTAGTATATATAAAATTTCGAATTTTGTTATCGTCTCTAAAAATTACCTTTCCCTAGTGAATACTACAGATGTAATTAATAGAAAAGAAATTCCGTTTTTATAATTAATACAATAATGTAAAAGGTAATATTTTATTCCGCCATATGTTTTTTAATCCGCACCCAAGAGACAATGTTAATTAAAAGTCAGAATTTAATATTATATATATTTATACAACTAATATAATAAGAAGTTAAAAAGAACATAATAAGACTATCTTTCAGATTATGTTCTATATGTAAGCCAAATTTCATCAAGATCCGTTCAGCCGTTTTGGTAATACCTTGAAACAAACATCCATCTATCCTTTCATCCATCCATTTAAACTTTCGCATCTATATATATAAAAGAAAGTCCTGTTAGTTACACTATTTGTAACTCAAGAACGGCTTTACCGATATGACTGTAAATTGGTGAGGAGGTAGCTTAGAGCATGGAGACGGACATAGGATACTATTTATTCATTTTTTTTTTCGAATTTATGCCTTGTAGCCTTGACCTGCTTTTTATTTAACTTACTAATATTATAAATGCTAATGTTTAGATGGATGTGATGGGGATGGATGGTTGTTTGAAGATATCTCTAAAACGGCTGAACGGATCTCGACTAAAATTGGCATACGTACAGTACACAGTCTGAAAGAACACATATGCTACATTAATTAAGTTTTTTTATATATCCACGCAGATGGAGTCGCGGGCGACAGCTAGTTTATATTATAATATTAGTAAGAAGTAAAATTGTGTAAAACAATTTGTTTAATTTATTGAAAAGTATTACTTAAAACAAAATATTTCTTATATAATACAGAAGTAATTTATATGTATTTTGCAAAGTTTACCTTTAACCTGTAATAGAATTTAAATTACAATTAAAATACATATGATATCTTAATCTGTCTTTAACATATGTAAATAGCGTATCTTTTCTAATTTTACTTCCAATTTAGTCCTCTTTCCCTTCCCATCCTTTTTCTTATAAGGAAAGGCTGGGAAGTGGAAGTGGACTTTCCGGATGAGAGGATGCATGGAAAGGGAAATATTTTCTTTCTGTGCATCCTCACATCTGTCGATTAAAGGTAGGCAACGCAAATGCAAATGCATATGTCTATGGGCAACGGTCACTTCGCTATTTCAGCGATTTCAGGTGGCTCGTTTGCCACCTTTTGATATAAAAAAAAAAAAACTTTTTGTTATAAAAACAAGTTGGTAGCTTCATATTTAAACCTAATTAGCTTATAATAAGATACTGTCTCTGTAAATTAAGTAAGCTCATAAAAGAGACCTTAATAATGTGAAGGTGTATGTTTAAAGCTACGTTTGGGCAAAGCGCCAAAGGCTATATAACATTTCAGTTTATGGTTATATCAGATGACACGCAAATTTATAATATTACAAGTTTATTTATCATTACTGTCTACCACAACTTAGTCGGCGCAAAATTAAAAAAAGAAGTCTAATTCCGAATCCAACGAACTGTGTGTTTCGGATTACCTAGAACAAACGAAGCCTTGCCGACAGATAGACAAATATTTGGAATTTTTTTTATCATCAACGCAAATACACTATATGTATGAAAAATGAAATATATTTCAGTATAAATAGTTGTTTAAGAAATAGTACATTATAAATATATTATATAACATGTAACGCAACTATAACTATTTAGCAATTGAAAAACATAATAACTTAAAAATATATACATATACTTATTATTGAATTACTTAACTCTATATTAATTATTAAGTCACTAATTAAATTAAAATTAATCTACCAAAATAATACTATAAACTATAAACTAAAACTAAACCAAACTAAATAATATAAAAAATCGATCCCAAATCGCTATTTCAGTATTACATACAAACACTCCAATTAAATATGTATACAGAAGGAATCAATCTTATTAATCAAGGCTCTATAAATTTGAATAAATAGATTGAACGGGAAGAAATTACAAAAAAAAACAAGCAAAAATTTTGCTACGCTAATATACTTCGATCTGTCACTAGGTTGTTTAAATTGGTACCAATATAACAATTAAATAACTTATCCTTTGTCATATTCTTAGTGTGAAAACATAATGTCTCTATTTTTTCCAAACATATGAGAGGGATGCCTTTATTTTGCTTGTTATTCAACACTTCTATGTATCGCAATACACTTAGTATTTTGTGAAAAAGTTAAGATTGAATCTTGGAATCAAGGTGATTTTTCAAAAAATCCTGTCACGTTTGACATATTCACAAATTGATATACAGTACATATGCCGCCACTATGTCACTATAACGAATCCATCACTGTCACCAGGTGACAAAAACCTCGACTGTACTCAGTACTTACCCCTAAAAGCGTCAACGCAACAAAGGTACACCCAAGCGTAAAATAATCGCTCACTGACAACAGCCTTTTTCTGAATTATTAATCATTTTCCGCCAAGTTTTATAAAATTGACGTCATGACTTTCCAGCGCCGGACTTAGTTCAAGTATTTTGTAAGCTTGGCGTAAATTTAATGCAAACTATTTTAAGTTAATTAAAAAAATATATGGAATTATTTGTCTATCTCTAAGTCCAAAAAAGGGGCTTGGACCCTACCCTAAGTTAGGGGTGACTAGGTCAGAGCAGGCGGAAAACCAGAGCAGGCCGAAATCAAAATATTTAAGGAAAATCACAAAAAAACTTTTACTGGAAATAGATGCGTTATGTTATCTTCAAAATATATCTATTTAGGGTTCAATCAGAATCTGGGTTCTGCTGATATTATAAAAAGGCTTGAGATCACAGGTGCCATACGCTGCGATTAAATGCAGGCAGGGATTGCCACACTCCACCCGTGACCGGAGTGGCGGTTAACGTATTAACAACAAAAATGGGACGTAAGTAACTAGTACTTCAAAATGCCATCAATGGCTCGATGTCTATCAGTGTGCTCTCGTTAGGGAATACAATCCATCACCCACAACAAGGGGTGGATATCAACGCACGCGCCGCTCTATCCATCTTTTGGCTATCAGAAGAAACAAATTAAACACTTTAATACATCGGGCGTGACTAAAAAAGAAAAGGGGGAACGGAAAAAGCCGTATCACGTGTTCTTAAGTAATTTATAAGTCGTCTAGATGTGGCATGAATCTTACAATGTTATGATTTTTTTTACAATTAAAAAAGAAAAAGAACTTTTAAGTTATGCTTTCAACAAAATATAGCAGACAAAAGATAATTTAGAAGAAAAATAGTAAATAATATTAACTCTAAATATTCACTGCTAAGGATTAACATATTCACTGCATTAATAAATTAGTCTGTGATAAATTTGGTGTATTATTTGGCGAAGTATTTTCACATATCGTTAAATCAGTCTCTTCCAGTGGAACATAATTCCGTGTTCGACATTTACTGTCACTGGCGACTAGTGACGCCGGTAAAAAAAAAATGGAGTCCCCTTCGATATCCGGAATCTAAATCTGTAGCGCAACTGCGGCGCACCGACGTTCACTCCGGCGACGTCTTTTTAAATGTCGTTAGAATCTTTATATATTATTCGATTTACTTTGAACGCAAGAAATCTCCTGTCTGAAAATCGATTTGAATAAAATTAACTATCAATCAACACATCAATATTCATTAGCGCCAACAAAGTTTATTAAAACCACAAACAGATTTAATATTTAAAATGTTTTGTGATTTTTCCAATGTTCACTTTAAATGGGTATACAACTTGAATTGTTTACACTCAGTTTCAGAGTTTAATAATCGAATATTTTATTTGTTTCTTTTTTATGTCAAGAAATGATTACTTAATAGTTTACTTAAAGCACTCAATAAATTGATAAATTCTATCCAAACTAAATCTATGAAATACGTGTATATTTGATAACAAAGCAATCATAAGCACATGGAAAACTAACCTCAAATTATTAGGATTTAAGCGTAGATAAACTATATGTATAGTCTGAAGGAAATTGTTATAATACAGTTCATTTTGAATGTGTACATTGTTTTCCACTGTTATTGTGTAAGTTTTCTTATCCGTCTTACTTCTTACTAATATTATAAATGCGAATGTTTAGATGAATGGATGGAAGTTTGTTAGTAGGTATTTTATCGCGTCAAAACGGCTCGTAATCTGGAAAAACATATAGGCTATTTATTAAGTTTTTTTTCAACTCCGCACAGACGAAGTCGCAGGCAAAAGTGAGTTTCTAATAAGTATTCGGTTATTAACTATTCAAAATTAATAACATATAAGTCGACTGTCTCGTATGTGCAGTAAACTTAAAATAGATGGTGAGCTGAATAGTATTTAAGACATATCAAATTCAGTCCAGACAGATCAGCTGACTCGAACGTCTGGCATGTCCTGTCCCTGTCGTCGTTGAATTTAGTCATAGTGGACAAATCTTCGTTTTAAACTAACGGTTTATTCAGTGAGACATATTTTAAAAATAATTTATTAAGGGCTACAGATTTTATTGGATTTAAAGTCTATTATTATTACTTTCTAACCATGGATGCTTCTAAAATATTTGAGGTTTGATAAAATAAAATTGATAATTAAATTTGTCGGTGGCTCAGTGGTCAGTCGGTGGCTCAGTGGTCAAGCACTTGACTTGCAATCTGCAGGTCCTGGGTTCGAATCCCGCCATGTACCAATGTGTTTTTCGATTTCCGATTTACATATGTACATTTATCCGACGTACTTACGGTGAAGGAAAACATCGTGATGCAACCTGCACATATCTGAGAAGTAATTCAAAGATATGTGTGATGTCAACCAACCCGCACTTGGCCAGCGTGGTTGACTATGGCCTAATCACCCGTATGCTCCGAGCCCCTTGGTGGGGACGTATAGTGAGCTGATGATGAGTTATAATACCTACACACTGAAGCGTTTCCAAATGTTACTAATATTATAAATGCTAATGTTTAGATGGATGGATGGATGGATATTTGTTTGGAGGTATCTCCAGAACGGCTGCACGGATCTTGCTGAAATTTAACATGGATGTAGAAGACTATCAGGAAGAACATATAATCTAATGAGATTGTTTTTTAAATTCCGCGTTATGTATATAAAAAATATTGACATCACTTCCATATTGTGAGAAAATTACAGTGATCGCAACATCGTTTTGCTCAGGTGTTTGGGCAGTGAAAACTCACGTTTATAAGCCACATTAAACAGGTAACAGCTTTTACCTGAGAGCATGTTTTACAACTTTTTTAATTATTCCTCTTTTGACAGTAAAGTCAAACAGAATTCAGCGTAAAAATTTATGACAGGGCTTGGGCGTTTTACCGTAAAAAAACATCATTCTGAGGACGGGCATTTTCATTTACCGGACAATGGAAATTGAAAACATAAAAATGATCGCCTCGAGATATTTTGCAATAATTTGCGTGAAAATTTGTCGGTTTTATTTGTTATTTAAATGTGAATTTTGACGATTTGATGCAGGTGACATTAAGGTAAGAAAGTATAGTAGAGTCATTATAAATTTAAAACCATAATAATCTTTATCTTTAGTGTCTATTTATTCTTTCCCATTCCACTTTCCATAGATTTAGAACACAATTACCAGTCTATTACTAGGAATGTTTGTAAACCTACTAAAATCTTACTAAAATTATAACTGCGAAAGTTTAAATGTATGGATGAATGTTTGTTTCAAGATATCTCCAGAACGGCTTCATGGATATCGCTGAAATTTAGCACAGATGTAGAAGATAGTCTGGAAGAACACAAAGGCTACTTATAAAGTTTTTTTTTTAAATTACGTAACGTACAAGGACACAGATGACATTCTTAAAATAGTATGTTAAGTTTATTACTAATGTTTAGCATGTATAACTTTGATATAGCTTCCTTTCTAAAACAAATGGCACTTGATTATTTGTATTTAAGTTAATTTGTTGCCGTCTAACGAACCTTTGATAAAACTTAAGCGCGGGATCCTCGAGACACAGGCTGCGCCATGCGAGGGTACTGGTAAATACCCACCTTTTTTGTATCCATTCAGTTTCTTAGCTTAACTTTTCAATGTAAACTTAAGTTCTTGGATTTTAATAAATTATTTTTATTTTATTTAATTTTTATTAATTCGCAAACGGAGTCATGTGCGACAGCTAGTACAAAAATAATCCAGAACAACTAAAGGAAGCCTCGTGTGCTCAATCGGTCAAACATGATTACATTGTCAGCCACTTACGCAAGAATTCCAGATCCCGACAACGAACGTTACACGGTACATCACTAGATAGATCAATAATAATAAATAAGATAGAATAGTGATGGACACATACCTTATTGCCCCCACCACTTTTAATGCATAATGGACGCAATATTTCTACTGAAAATAGTTCCTTTTGTCGCAGGAAAAGTAAATAAGTGAACTTTGTTAATGAGAATGGGAACTATTGAGGAATCGACGCTATTAAAGACGAAGAGGGCCGGACGTCTATTTTTGGATTATTATCTTTACCAGTAACAAGGTAATAAATGGAATTTTGGAATCCCTATGATAGTGATGTCTATTACTCAAATATCGATAAATGTGTCGATATATGTAGATATAAATTGAATAACGTGTTCGTCCTTTGTATTGTATTCGAATTTAATGTCGAGTTAGAATAAGTTTATTTATCTTACTTTATTCTCGTTATCTTTAAAAGCTTCAACATTACAATATTTTATCTATTCATGTGTTTATATAATTCCAATAAAATTTTTAGTTGGCGAATTCTTCGACTCTTTCAAAAGTATAGCAAATGTGACATATTGTCGATTTAAACTAAAGGTTACATTTTTTATTAGTGATTTGATGTTCCTAGTTTCCTTATAATGTGATACGTTACAAGTATTCAAAAAATAGTTACATTTAATGATAAAAAAATCAAGATTATGTACAGCATTTTTACACACTTAAGCAAGAATTTTGTGTGAAGCTAACTACTTACTAATGTAACTTATTGCCTAATTCCTGTACTTAGATTGGCAACAGCAGCTGCTTTAAGACTTTTGTTAGTGATGTTCGTATCGATATGTTGTAGTAACGTTTTGGTATACGCTTTCCTGAGTGAACGAACCCGAGAGACGTGTCGTGGCTTGTGCCGTTCTATATATAAATTGAAACGCCGACGGAGGGCGCTCGCCTCCCCCCTTCTTTTGTTCCTATTTCGAAATTCAAAAAATAGATACGAAGGGTGTTTCTGGATGCGCATGAGTCAGTGTCGGTTCGAACGCCCGCGCATGCGCGTCGTGCGAGGCGGGGTTATTCGGGAAAATTTACGTTTGTCGGTGTGAGTGCGTTCCCCTTTGGCCCTAATGGTTTCCTATGTGTTTGTGATATGTGTTCTAGCCAGCTTTTCTTCTGTATGTATTATGTAAGATTTTTACTTAGATATTATCAACTAATTTATTATATACCACGTGTTTCTAATATTAGTTACTAAATAGATATACTTAACTATTAAGTTTTCCAAAAAAAAAACAATAAATCGTCTTCTAACTTTTTACAAACGAAGAGTCTATTTTCAAATATTTCAAAAAATCTTAACATTATGAGGAAGTTTTTGAAAGTAAAATTTGAAAAAGGAATGCGGAATTGCACCACAAAATACCACCGCGCTGAAATTATTTAAAACTAGACAAAGTGAAGCAACCGACAACTTATTTTTAAATCAAATAATTCTTGTCGGACAGCATCCTTTTTTATTCAAAATAGAACACAATGCAAACTTTGTGATAAAATTGAAAGTTAATTAATTAATTTATAAAAAACAAATCAAGAGTCATATTTTTATTAATGTAGCACACAATATTCCATATTCAAAACGCGCAATTGTTGAATATGATTTTTTTTACAGTTTCAGACGTATGCCACGTCTAGTGTAGAATTAATAAACGCGGCATACCAACCTCGTTTGAGTGTTAATATTCTGCTGGCCGGTATTTTGGTTAATTTCGAGGGCGCCCACTCCGCCACTACACCGCCCAATCAGAATTGTTGCCAGTTTTACTGATATTCATTTCGCTAAAAAATATTGTAAATCTACGTAAAACTTTAAGTTTTTAACATCATGGAAAGCAAAATAATATATTCATCATCAATGGCTTCTTAAAGCTTCTCCAGCCTTTCACAGACGTTTAGTTTAAACTGAACAGTCAAACTGTTAAGCTAAAATTCTTAATTCTTTGGTATGTTCAACCCACGACAGATGTTCAGTTTTAAGTGTATCAGTGGAACTGTTCAGTAAAAACTGAAAGTGTGTCGGCAAAACTTTAACAGTACAATTTAACTGATAGTTAGTTATGCCTACATAAAAACATTTTTAAATGTACAATTCAACTGTTCAGTTAAAACTGAACATATGTAGCGGGCTTTACATAACAAAGTATTAAGAATCTTGAGTCGGTATCTTACTTTACAATACTCTTTGATAGAACCACGTATATTTATCTTTGGAAGGTGTTAGGGAAAGCCTATGTCTAAGAGTGGGCAAACAAAAGCCGATGATGATGATGATGATAAATCTTAACTGTATCCTTATCCGTAAGGTTTCCTTTACAAGAACTCATTCTTTTCATTATTAGGGTTCTGTACCTCGAAAGAGAATGGAACCCTTATAGGATCACTTTGTCAAGGCCCTTTTTTAAGAAAATGTAATGTAACTATGACAATATAATTTACAATGGTAACTCAAGCTTGTATTAGCGTCATTGGCTCAGGGGTTTAATCACTTGACTTGCAATTTACAGATCCTGGGTTCCCGCCATGTACCAATGTGTTTTACAATTACCGATTTACATATTTACATTTATCCGACGGTCTTACGGTAAAGGAAAACATCGTGGTGCAACCTGCACATATCCGAGAAGAAATTCAATGATATGAATAAAGTCAATCCACCCGCACTTGACCAGCGTGGTTGACTATGGCCTAGTCACCCCTAACTTAGGGTAGGCTCCGAGCCCCTCGGTTGGGACGTATAGTGAGCTGATGATGAACTCAAGCTTGTAATATTATTAAAGAAGTATCAAATAATGGTCTAGTAAATACAAATCATCAATATTGTAGGTCCAAATCCCGCGTTGAAAGCATTCATGTAAGCATATATGATGGATACATTGTACTGGATGAAATAGATTAACAAGACATTTGATTAATTATACCTTTTGTGTAACATCGGACGTATAGACGTTACTAATTACCAACCTTTACTTGTAAATTAACTTTGAGCTCGTTGAATATTGAATTTTGGGTTCATTATTTCTACTGTATAAGATTACACGATGTCAAAATTTCGTCTAATTGACGTAGTTTTAAATTATATTTCAACTAAGTAAATACTAGCCGTCCGCGTGAAAATAAAAACTTAATAAGTAGCCTATGTGTTCTTCCAGACTACTATCTACATCTTTGGAAAATTTCAGCGAGATCCATTCAGTCGTTCTGGAAATACATCCATCTAAACATTCGCATTTATAATATTAGTAAGAAGTAAGTTTATCTTCCTCTTATTTATTTCCACTTTTTCCTGTCCATAATTTTACCGCTTTTCATTCAATTACTCAATATTTAGTTCAAGATTGGATTTTTGTCAAATCTTTTTATTATCGATAGAAGTAAAATATAGACTAAATTTAAATCTATTTTTATTTATCTTCTCTTATTTTACTAAAAAGCATATTATCAAAGCTTATCTTAATAATTCATTTAGAACTTACGTAATCTTTCAGAAAAAGCGTTATTACGTGAAATGACAATCAAATTAAGATACGTCGTTTAGGTGTTAACAAAACATATCAAACTCTAGATCCAGGTCATGAATAATATTCGCAGTCTGTATAGCAAATGCAAACGTCCTTGACACGTTAACGAAATGGTATAACAATTTTATTCGACGGACGTGAACGAAATTACTTATCTAGAACACACTTTATTATATGTACATCGTGTCTATTATAATATTTTGATATTAGTTTGCTAATCAGGTCATAGATTTAAATTCAGCATTCCATTGTTTCACTGAACTAATGTACTTTAAAGAAAGAGTTTTTTTTAATATATTACGAGAAAGAGCCACCTGAAGTAGCCCATAGACATATGCAATTGCAGATACGCTACCAATCTTTATTCCACTGAGGAGGAGACTACACCTCCACCAAATTTACATTCCCATCCTTTCCTTAAGAAAAGGATGGGAATGTAAAGACAGCGTAAATTAGGCCTCCGTAATTGCAAGTCTTTCGGTATTTTCAGCACTCTTGTGCGTCTTTTTTTATAAGAGAAGGGGGCAAACGAGCGGCGGGAACACCGGGGTGATCAACGACACCCATGGACATCTGCAACACCAGAGGAACTGCAGAGGCGTTGCCAGCCAAACTTACCTTAGTGTAATAGCAAGTCCCTTAATGTCTTATTAACTACTATAAGTGTGTCAATTACATAATAAAGAGATAAATAATATGAAATCGAAACTAATTTAAACTAAGTTTCGTTGTTAACGTATTTAATCAGCTTATAGACATTCGTTATGATACAAAGCTGCGTAATCAATACTTTTAATTATTTTAAAACGAATCTTTTACAGTCACGTGTAATTCGGTTGATAGCATGTCAGCTACAGGTCATCCGGCCAGTATTTAACAACACAAATGTCGGCAAATTTTAATATGCGCTGCGTCCAGCGTTTTGTACGAAACGAAACAAAACGATTGCAATATTTTTATTTGCATTTTAATTTTCAAACACATCTTCAAATTTAGGTAATAGACAATCGTTGCAATTTTAAATTATTCAAACTTTCGTGAGACATTATACTAAACTGATATATAAACACGGCTAAACACTCACGTATATTCGTCCGGTGGCGGCACCGACTAGTTTCGAGCCCATCGGGGCCCTTTATCAGGGATACTGGTACTGGTATTATTTCGCGGACGCGGCCCGCGTTGCAATTTTCTAATTAATGTGATAATTATCATGAACAAATCTTATATCTGAACTGATGATGTTAAAACTACAGAAAGTTGGAATAACAACTTTAAAACCGACATTATTTCAACTCTATCTAATTACTAACTCTACATCCTAAGTCGCTCTTTGTTCATGACAAAAGTAAATAGTAAATTTGAACAACTTAACTTTCAGTTGTATTTTACAAAGCGTTGTAAAGTATTCTCATTACTGAAGGGGTTAGCGGAAACTGTCCGACATCCGGTTGACGAGGCGTCACAAATATCTAGAGAGCTTCCGGTAGAGTCGAATGTCGATAATGACCTTAAATGAAATAGTTCCACTAAACTTTTAACTAAGTTTAATATTAGTGCTAAGTGTAGCTTTAATCTGGTTCTAGTACTTAAAAATTATAATTAAAAACATATATATATACAATGTGATCCATATAAACACTATTGTTATGTTATACTAGCTGTCGCCCACGACTCCGTCCGCGTGGAATTAAAAAATAACTCGATAAGTAACTTATGTGTTCTTCCAGACTATGTTCTATATGTGTGCCAAATTTCATCGAGATCCGTTCAGCCGTTCTGAAGATACCTTCAAACCAACATCCATCCATCTATCCATCCATCTAAACATTCGCTTTACGTAATTAGTAAGGTTACATATTCCACTATGTTATCTCTCTATATTGCGTCTAAACTTCACTATTTCGCTTTAGAATTGTCGAGAAATTTCTATTCTAAATATTAAAGAGAGATTTTGGAGGGAGCGGAAAATTATTGAGATTCTTGATGACTATTAAACGGGGACACGTTTCCAGACGGATTGTTACATCTCGCTCGGAAATTGGTGAACCTTGAAAATGTCTGAGATGAGTGAAGTCACACTGTGTAAATACATGATTGCTTTATAAATTGCCAGTATTCAAGATTGTTACATTAAAATTGATGGAAGTAAAATGTTCATAATAAAGAAGAAAATATAGATATCATAGCTCGCTATACGTATCTGAGGAGTTCCGAGCCTATCCTAAGTTGAGGTGACTAGGCCATAGTCAACAACGCTGGCCAAGTACGGGTTGGTTAACTTCACACATATCATTGAATTTCTTCTCAGATATGTGTAGCATCGCAATGTTTTGCTTCACCGTAACAACATCGGATAAATATACATGTAAATCAAAAAATACACTGGTACATGGCGGGATTCGAACCCAGGACCTGCAGATTGCAAGTCAAATACCCCTGAGCCACGTTACATACAATATAGTTTTAGACAGTATTATTTAGAATCATTTAACGCGAATGACGTGCTTTCGTTACAAAGTCCAGTGTCACAATGAATAGTGAGGGGACATAAACGTCGACATTTTAGTACGGCTAGTGTTGCGGCAATACACTGGCACATTTTCGGATTTTCTTCCTAACAACAGATTGTTCTTTTTATTTAGATTTAGAAATTAAAAAAAATGTTTCGTACTATAAAGTCAAAAGCCTGTATTGTAAAGTTATGTATTGTCCCCGGAGCGGTTCACGAAATTTTTCTTATCGCGTTTTTAAGTCGATTAGAACAAAAGACGATCTCGGGGATGCTAAATCGTATTCAATGTTCTCTCATTTCCATACTATTAAACCGTACGCGTCCTTTATAAAAAAGGAGCACGCACGATTGAAGATAAAAAGAAAATTTACCATTGCTTTGTGATTTCTTTTTCTTTGTACCTTAAACAGCTTTTTTACTTTGCTATCCATTCAGTTTTTGTATAACACTTCTACTTTTAAACTTATAAAAATTTTGCTATTCTGAACGTAAAAATTATTACTAGTAAATGTTTTGTGCGAAATTTTACCGAACAAACGGAATACGCATTTATAATTATAAAAATGAAAGTTTTTTATAATAGAAACTAGATTTTTTTTACATTAACTTACTCATTAATTAGTAATTTAATGAGTTCATTGAAAAATTAGAGTTATTTCCTTCCTAACATTTAAAGCTGTCATGGAAAAATTGACAGAAAATATCAAAATGACTACCTGTGATTTCGGTGGGGTTTCTGAGGCCAAAATCCCCGTATAAAAATATTATTATCTCTGTTTTGTCAAAGATGACGATATGTTTTATACAGAGATTTTGGTCTAATAAACTCATATTAACAAGACCTAAGACCTTTCTTATTTACTGGAAGGATAATTTCCGATTTATCCCACTTAACTCTCATTTAATCGTAAAATGTTACCGTTATTCAGTCATGCGTTTTTGTAGCCAATTAATACCTTACTAATTTCTAACCTACGAAATACATATGACATTGCTCTAACTGAAGGCTTAAACTTCCAATTAAGGCAATCGACGTTACAACACAGATGCGAGCTATGCAGCATGGCTATACCGGCTTTATTTTCAATGGCCACTTCATCGAAATGACTCGATTCGAGTAAGCCTTCGAAGTACCGCTCGTTGACAAATTAATCTAACCTTTGATACAATTTTAGGAAATCAATATGGAATTTATTGAATCAAGTCAACTAGTTGGCGTGCTATGCGGGTTTTCACTGTCATAACACTTGTATTGACACATAACGGGTCCTTCAAGAAGTGAGTATACCATCTCCTTAAAGGCTGGTAACGCATCTGCAGATCATGGGCGTCATTAAGCACTTTCTAGTTCACGCTTTTCAAAAATAAAGTTACTCTTTTCAATTTCCACCTGCACCTACTAACTGTCGCCCGTGACTATGACCGCGTGGGATTAAGCAAAAACTTAGTAAGTAGCCTATGTATTTTCCCAGACTTTGCTCTATATGTAGACCAAATTTCATCGAGATCTGTTCAGCCGTTTTGTAGATACCTTCAAACAAACATCCATTCATATAAACATTCGCATTTATAATATTAATAAGATTAACATACGGAAATAAAGCTATTATTACTAATGCTTTTAGAATCAAAATAAGACTATTTTTTCGAACGAACGAACGAAATAATCGCGTCGTTTTCTTTTTTTAATTTTGATTGAATTTCCTTGTATTGGAATGAGGAAAACTGTCAAAAGGGATTACCACCTACAATAGATAGCGTTTGGAACGTTTTCAGCTTCGGTAAGCGAATTTTGTTCGCTCGTCGGCTTTAATCAAGCTTTACTGTTGCCTGCCAATTGAAAAGAACCATTTGCATTTAAATGAATAGAATGAGTTGCTCTACATGAACCTCCCTCCAAAAAGAACCCAATCAGGATTAAGATCGCGCCAAACTGTCGCCGAAAAGATATCTCAAAAGTTCTATAGACTAGAACAGAAAGTCAAGGATTGACCCGGTGGAAATGAGTCAACCAAATTATGATAGCTTACTAACGCACCTTTCTACGCCAATTTTTTTATGGTGTGGCAAAGGCCTAGTGCATACCAAGCTTGGGGCGGATGGGGGTCGGGTGTGCACCGACTAAACTCCACGGTGGAAGGCAACTGCAATGATAAGGGGCCACGGGATCTCTAAATGTAACGCCACAGCAAATTTTTTTTTAGTCTCTTATCTTAGACATCTTTAGAAACTTATCTTTCATTTTATTTATTAGTTGTAATTTTTTATATTTTGTTACAGAAATAAAAACAAGAAATATCAGAACAGCAAAGAAGTAAGTTTTTTAATCTATTCCCCGTTTGATTCACGCATATAGTTTTTTGTAAAATTAACGTATAGACGATCGTATATTTTTATAAAGTTGTATGTATAGTTAGTTGTATAGTATACGATACAAAATGAATATAAGAGTAAAAAATATGTATATTTAACGTAAACACACGGTCCCATATCAACACACATTCAAGTTGTATGATCTCTAAGCCTTATTTAGGTTTAACGAAAAAATACATGCATCTTACTAATATTATAAATGCGAATATTTACATGGATGGATTGATAGATGTTTGTTTGAAAGTATCTCCAGAACGGCTGAACGGATCTCGCTGAAATATGACATAGTGTGGATGAAAACATATTTATTTTTTAACACCGCGCGGACGGAGTCACGGGTGACAGATAGTATTTTTATGAATTTTTGCTACGAAACATCGTTAGCAAAAAACCTAACGTCAAACCATCCGGTCATTATTCAATATTGATTGGCTGCAACTTGTTAGAGTAAGTAAACACTATAAACTCTAGTCCGAATGCCAGCAAACCGGCCATAAATCAGTAGTTAAAGCATTTGTTTACAAACTTATACCGCAGTTAAGGTCGGCCAGTGCTTCAGAATGTTAGCGCTAAATACATACAAGTAGATTTTAACAAATATTTTACACTAATTTTGCAAGAAACGATTATTTATTTATCTTTAATACAAATAACATAACCTCAAAAAAACACACTTACGTTTACTTGATAGCGCCATCTATTGACTGCATTTTAAAACAGAGAATTTAAAATGTCTAATTTAAATTAAATTAACTTTAATGTCACATGTGATAGTACTTGAATATATTCAAAAACATCGAAAAAATTGTGGCGACCGAGATTAGAACTCGTTTTCACTAATTATAGAATTTCATTCTTACTTCCACTGCTTGATTTTGTTGCGAATGAAATATATGACACTCCATCCATCCATACATGCAAATATTTATAAAATTATATAATAAGATTATTTTTTAACCCTGATAACAAGTAAATAAAGTCAGTGATATATATTTCAAGTAAATAGTTTGTGAGGGACGTAAACATAGAGCATGTCACCTCCAGACCGATCTCCCTACAATTTATACTGATATTTATGGTTCTGAAGGCGCGAGTAATGCGATAATCTTGTTCGTTTGCACTCAGCCTTAAACACATATAAAGGACTTAATTTAAAGCTACAAGCTATTCTAAAGACAATTTTATTTTCATATGTTGATAAACCTCAGAATAAGAATACTCAAGTGTTATGTCTGGCCAGTCGTATCATAGTAGCGAAGCCTGGACATTGAAAGCCAACACCCAGAAGTTTCTTGTAGCTTTGAGATATGGTGCTACCGTAGAATGCTACGCATAAGTTGGACAGAGAAGATTTCCAATGTGCGGATCCTTCAGGGCGTCGGCAAGAAACGCGAATTATTGCAGACCGTCAAACAGAAAAAAGTTGCATATTTGTGCCATGTCTTGCGACACGAAAAATGTGAACTTCTTTAACTCATAATGATGGGCAAAATCGCAGGCAGAAGACGAGTTGGAAGGAAGAGAAAGTGTTTGCTTGATAAACATCCGGGAATGGACTAATATTGCCAGCGTTGAACAACTTTTTTGCTTGGCACAGGACAGGATTCGCTGAGCTGACAGCCAACCTCCAGGAATGGAGAGGCAATAGAAGAAGAAGAATATGTTGATAATATTTTTTTATTTAAAAAAAAATCGCATTGGTTTTTTCATGTATGCAAAATAAAAGCTAATAACAATAAGTGTTACATATTAAAACTGAAATCAACTGTATTATTAGAAGTAATAATTTTAAATCTAGATAAGATCACATCGATAATTTTTTTTTATTTTTTCTCCAATTTTTTTTCCAAAATAAAAAAAAACAAAGTGATTGTATTCAAAGATAATACTAGTTAATTGAAAATATCAATTTCCTCGATGCGACGTTCTCGCAAACAGTGAAAAACGTTTTCATTAAATGAGAATAATGACCAAGTAGAGTAAATTTCGTTACTAAGAAGTAATAAAATATCGTTTGCAATAAAAATTATAAAAAGATAGATTGTAACAAATTTAGTCTTAGCTTTCTTTTAAAAAAAAAAACGGTAAAAATACAAAGACCTAAATGTTTCCATTTTTCTCCAAACTAAATATTTTTCATTAGTAATTTACTAAAGGGCTTATCACGAATATTCCTTATAAAATTTTCGTAACGTAATCGACAAAAAATTGTATTAGAATTTGTAAAACATAAAGATTACCGATTTTCTCGATAACGTTACGAATACTCGCAAATGTCACGCAATATTCAGGATAGACCCTCTGAATTATTTATCTGTCACTCGTCATAAAATTTCCATCAAATCAATTGAGTAACATAACATATCCGATTATGAATTTTAAAATTATTTACGAATAGTCCCATCTCACTATCAAAACCCGGTCCTTTTATAATACGAGCATATTTGTGTACTGTTTCAAAAATCCATAACTCGAGCGTCCTTCGGCGTTGATTTACGTAGCCGTCTCAATAACGAGTGCCCTCGTAAAAATCTCGGCCCGTCTCATAAAACACGAACGTATATCTCATTTACGCGCACTTGAGCCCTTTTACCAAATACAATGTTTACACCGTTGTGTAAGAAATATAATAAAAGCGAATGGGTAAAGTAACAATGAAATCCACAACATTGTTGATAAAAATATTTGTTTTTTTTTCCTTTTGAGATATAACTCGATTTATAGAAAATAAGCAATTGCCAACGACTACGTAAACGTAATCCGAAGAAGTAAGTAGCCACGATATCTGGGGATAGTAGCTTCTTTACAGTGAAAGAATTTTTCAAATAGGTTCAGTAGTTTCAAAGCCTATTCAATGGAAATAATCAAATCTTCACTCTTTATAATATTAGTATGAGTGAGCCAAAATTTTTTTATTAAAATGAGCCACTATTTTGTTTTTTATTAAAATTGCATTACTTCTCCACATTGTGTTTTACGGTAATTTTTCTGCTTAATTTAATGTTACCAAGTTAAAAAAAGCTTTTTTTTTTAATTACATAATGTGGCAAACGAGCGACCGTTTCCCATAGACATACGCAATTGCATATACGTTGCCTACCTTTAATCGACGGAGGAAAGGATGCATAGAGAGAAAATATTTTCCCTGTCCATGCATCCTCTCATCCGGAAAGTCCACTTCCACTTCCCTTTCCTTGTAAGAAAAAGGGTGGGAAGGAAAAGAGGACTAAATAAGGCCTCCGGGACGCACACTCGTCAGACGAAACGCGGGATTGCTTCCACTTCACGCCTATCTTCTGTGTGGTCGTGGTATTTCACCGGGCGAGCCGGGTCAATTCGTGCGAAGATGTTAAAGCGGGCTCTACCAATGTTATCACACTTACTAATAGTACAGTGTGTTTGGATGGATGGATATTTGTTAGAAGATATCTCAAGTATGGCAGCATGGATCTCGCTTTGATTTGGCATAGATGTAGAGCATTGTCTGGTCGAATACAAAGACGACTATTTCTTTTTTAATTCCGAGAACTGAGTCTTGGGCAACAGCTAGTATTAAATATTAACAAATATAAGAGCGGGGCATTACAATTACCAAAATGACAGCTTAATGGTGGCATCGTAAAATCAGTGTAATCTACACGAACCCTTTCGAGATTGTTACTCTCCTGTAGGAATAATAATGAGGTGCTTATAGTTATTATTGCTGATAATATTCATGTTATACGTCCATTACTGTACCTTGGAGTTTATTGTTTTTGTTTGATGTTGAATAATTTTAATAATATCATAAATTTCATCAAAAAAACAATACAGAATCTATTCATACATATTCCAAACAATTTAAAATTTAAATATTGTCAAAACATACTGTTCATTTTGAGTGAAAACTCGTAAATTCCAAAATAAAATATATTTTTTTCACATAATTGTATAATATTAGACACCCTTGTCTAACACACGATATTTAACTTTTTATCCAATGGTGATTCTGTTCGACCACAGTCTATTTGAAGGACTGAAATTACACATCTGTACTAAAATGTAATTAATCAAATCTAGATGTCCTGTTCTACGCTTTCTAGTAAGCGCATTTTGATTTAGCCGCGTCTTAAGAAAATGACTTAAAAATGAAACAGCGTAATGTCTGCCATGTATTGAATTTGACTTTCTCCTGCATATCTCTTCGATATCTAAAAGACATTTCAACGCAGCGTCTCATATTCTGAGCTTTGTTATCTTACTAATGCGAATGTTTGGATGGATGTCTGTTTGAATGTATCTCCAGAACGGCTACATGGATCTCCCTAAAATTTGGCATAGATGTAGAACATAGTCTGGAAGAACATATAGGTTTTTAATTCTTTTTTAATCCTGCGCGGATGGAGTCGCGCAACAGCTAGTAGCACTATTACATAAATTAACAAAAGAATTAAGAAAAGCAATACGTTTAAGAAAGTATGAAAGAAACGTACGTCATAACACCGTTAATGAAAAGACTGTTGAATTACGATAAAATATCGATGCACAGACTTGGCAACTAGATTGGGTTTTTTTCCTTGCCAATTGACACAGTTCGCGAATGTGGGGTAAGCGGCCGCCGCGTGGTCGTGCGCGTGGGTGTGGGCATCACAACAAATCGTTTAAAAATACACGCCCAGCTTCGAGTTGAAACCACACAAACGCTTTGCGAATTGAATTTTCATTTGATACTAGCGAACAGTGAAATTTTAAGAGATCTTACTAATATTATAAATGCGAATATTTGGATGGATGTTTGTTTTATCTGCAGAACTGCTTAACGGATCTCGATGAAATTTAACGTATATGTAGAACATAGTCTGTAAAATTAATGTTTACTCTAGAACCATTTACTTCCACGCTAGATTCTTAAATAGGCGAAAGATGGAAATAAAAGAATGAACATAGAAGTAATCTCATCATCAGCTCACTATACGTCCCCACCGAGGGGCTCGGAGCCTACCCTAAGTTAAGAGTGATTAGGCCATAGTCAACCACGCTGGCCAAGTGCGGGTTGACCTCACACATATCTTTGAATTACTCCTCAGATGTGTGCAACTTCACCATATAAGTAATATTAAATATTAAATTGCATATTAAATAATATAATTTTTATTTATAAAAATAATATAAAAACTATTTAGCACTTTATAAATGAAATGCAAATATATTACACGAATAAATAAAGTACATCTTTATCTAATGCCTATAAATATTCAATTTAAATTCAATAAAAAAGCTATAACAATTTCCGAGTCGATCATTGAAAGAGAAAAACGTTTATTTAAAAGCTGAAAGAGATTTGATTTCGCTTGAAGAGGGGCATTTGTGATCCGTCAATGTGAAAGGGCGACCTCGATTGCTTCTTTCCTCGCAATATCGTCAAGTGTTATTATTATAAAACGTTTTAAATATAAATGGATTCAATTTAAAACAATATCCAATCCATCCGTCAGCTTTAAGAGATTGCTGTTTATAGGAATTTCTAAACAAAGTTTTATTCAAAGATCTTTTTTATTTTTCCTTAAACGAATACCTACACTTTCCTAACTGCGACTCTCTATAACTGAACTTACACAAAAATATATTGTTATCATAAGTCACATTTCGTTTATTTATATATATACTAGCTGCCGCCCACGAATCCGTCTGCTCGCATTAAAAATAAATAATAAGTAACCTATGTGATCTTCCAGACTATGTTATACATCTATGCCAAAATTTGAGTGAGATCCGTTCAGCTGTTTTCGAGATATCTTCAAACATCCATCCATCTAAACATTCGCATTTATAATATTAGTAACATAAGATTTTGTGTAAAGGTGTTTTTTTGAAAAATCACAATGACATATCTTACTAATATTATAAATGCGAATGTTTAGATGGATGGATGTTTGTCAGAAGATATCTCGAAAACAGCTCAACGGATCTCGCACAAATTTTGGCATAGATGTAGAATATAGTGTGGAAGATGACATAGGCTACTTATTACGTATTTTTAATGCGAGCAGACGAAGTCGCGGGCGACGACTAGTCAAGTATAAATGTATAAAATCAAATATTCTTCTATTCTACACTCCTCAAATGCCAATCTCTTTGGATAATCCTGAATCTTATTTACAACGTGACATTTCGATAATCGACTCTAGATTAGATGTCAAGCTTGCATGAAACACTCCATCTATATGTTATACATCTATGTATGGATGAGACCATATAACGCGTAATATACATTGGTTAATTACCAACCTGTATTACTAGAAACAGGGATACCTAATGCCATTGAGATGTTAGATGTCAGAGCTATTATCATCTATTAAGAAGCCTGAGTGACTTGCATATTAGCGCCGGGAGGAATATTATAACATATTAACATAATATACAGGATGTGCAAATAACAGGTTTAAATACTATAGTGTATTCTACAACCTATTTTTGTAAGTTTTGTTTGTATTCAAAAATTACATTTTCCCCCAAGAAAATAGTTTATCGTTCAAAATTAAATCATACTGTATATGTAATTGATATTACTTAGGGTTACAAATTTATATACGAATATAAGCACGTGAGCAATGATAAATCAATATATTAATATATAAGATGCACAACTATGATGCATTTTAATTAAAATTGCCTAAAAGTTGGACTGAAAATTCGAAAGCGCTGAATTTTTTTTTTCAAAATGGAAGAAATTTCTTTTTTTAGTAAATGAATACACAATATAGAGTTTTAATATATTTTTAATTAATGAAATTGTTGACTAAACATTGAGTGATTTTTATAAAATTACTAGCTGTCGCCCACGACTCCGTCCACGAGGATTTTTTTTTATGTAAGGTGGCAAACGAGCGAGCGGCCACCTAAAATCGCTGAAATAGCGAAGTGACCGTTGCCCATAGACACACGCAATTGCATATGCTTTGCCCTCCTTTAATCGACGGAGGAGAGGATGCACAGAAAGAAAATATTTTCCCTCTAATTAAATAAAAAAAAAACATAATTAGTAGCCTTTAAGTCTATGCTCTACATCTATGTCAGTTCAGCCGTTCTGGAGTTACCTTCAAACAAACATCCATCCATTCAAACATTCGCATTATATTAGTATGGAAATTTTAGTTTTTATGTAACTGCGATGACTACTTTAGAATAAAATTTTAAATTCCTAAAAAGTGCGAAAAGAGCACCTTGTAGATTTAAACGTGCTGTCTAAAGAAACCTTTTAAAAAGTTTAAATGCTCTTACTTTAAAATCGTTTAAAACTTTGCAGGCGTTTCTTCTTAAAAAACAATTTATCGCATCAAATACTATAAACTGTTATTCTAATAAAAGTTCATCTCAACAATACAATTTTAAGACTTTAAAATCGTTTTAAGACCTTTTTCAAAGCCGAAAAAGAAATATTTTTTATAGTTTTTTGTTTTAGTATATAGTTTATTTAATATGGTATTAATTAATTCATTTATTTTGTCGTGGTTAGTTATTTAGTTTTTTTTTTATATCATAAGGTGGCAAACGAGCTAGCGGCCACTTGAAATCGCTGAAATAGCGAAGTGACCGTTGTCCATAGACATACGCAATTGCATATGCGTTGCCTACCTTTAATCGACGGAGGAGAGGATGCACTGAAATAAAATATTTTCCCTTTCCATGCATCCTCTCATGCGGAAAGTTCACTTCCACTTCCCATCCTTTCCTTATAAGTAAAAGGGTGGGAAGGGAAAGAGGACTAAATTAGGCCTCCGGGACGCACACTCATCAGACGAAACGCGGAATTGCTTCCACTTGACGCCTGTCTTCTGTGTGGTCGTGGTATTTCACCGGGCGAGCCGGGCCGATTCGTGCGAAGATGTTAAAGCGGGCTCTACCACTGTTACAAAATCTTTTTAAGACCTTTTTCAAAGCCAAAAAAGATTTTTTTTTTTAATGTTTTTTAGTTTGGTTTAGTTTTAGTATATAGTTAATTTAATATAGTATTAATTAATTCATTTATTTTGTTGTGGTTAGTTATTTAGTAAGATTATATTTTAATTATTAATTGTAATTACTGAATTTAATTATACAATTGTATCAGTTCGTTAGACTTATTGACGTAGGATGTTAAATTTTGAAACATCAATGGAGAATAATCTCCATCTGTCTATAAACACTTTGAATGTTTATTGAATATAAATTAGGCACTTACTAAGCTAGCGCGTACCATCTTTCGACCAAATCTCCACTTCACTAGGTGGGATTGTGGTCAAGCGTTAGCTTATAAAACGTAAAAAAAAATTGTCAAGAAAGAATCGAAATGATAATTCAAATTTTAACTATTTTTGATCATTCGCCGTTTTAAATGTCTAAAATGTTAATCTTACTAATATTATAAATGCGAATGTTTGGATGGATGGATGGATGTTTGTGAGAAGGTATCTCCGGAAATGCTGAACGGGTCTTTGTGTGACACAGATGTAGAACATAGTTTAGAAAAACACAAAGACTATTCAGTATCTTTTAATGCCGCGCGGATGGAGTCGCGGGTGATAGCTTTTAAATATAATAATTAAGTTATTTACCATTCTTTTATTCAATATTAAATTCTGAACACATGCTGTTTTAAATAAAATTATCTCGTATAAAATAAAATTTTAGATTAAATTATATCATTTGAATATCTTGTCTAGAATATTTATTTTTACCTAAGCCTAAAAAGAAGTCCGTTAATTTGCCATTCAGAAGTATTCGTAGTCAGGGCGACGATGTCCTATGAATATTAATACGTTATTTCTCGGGTAAACATCACGGCGCACAAGATTTATGGGAACATGGCAGTAACATTACAAATTCCACGTACAAAGTATGATCTTACTAGCTGTTGCCCGCGACTCCGTCCGCGTGGAATTAAAAAAAAACTATTGGTCGTAATGTTATATAGCCTAGCCTTCCTCTATAAATGGACTATTCAACAAAAAAATAATTTTTCAAATCGGACCAGTAGTTCTTGAAATTAGCGCGTTTAAACAAACAAACAAACTCTTTCGCTTTATACTATTAGTATAGATATACAGTATGTATTATTAAATTGCCCGACGTTTTCAGGAGTTTCGTTTATCACACAAAAAGTCCTTATGTAATAGAAAAAAAATACTGAACTGTATTTTAGTTCAGTTCTTTTTTTAAACAAAACAGTTAGCGTATTGGTGAATAGGTTTTTACAACGCTGCAATTTTATACAGGGTGTAACAAAAACTCTCGCAATTTCACAGCCAATACTGAAAGCGATATTTCACTTTACACATTGAAGTTACGGCTTGAATGACTTTACTTAACTAAAAAGTAACGGTATCTGTTTTTTGGTTATTTATAAACATAATATTTTATTAAGTCTGTCTTCACTAACATCTTACTTATATTATAAATGCATAAGTTTGGATGGATGTATGTTTGTTACAAGGTATCTCCGAAACGGCACAACGGATCTTGATAAAATTCAGCAAAGATGTAGAACATAGTATGGAAGAACACATAGACTATTACCTAAGTTTTTTTTTAATGCTGCGCGGACGAAGTTGTGGATGACAACTTCATGTGTTAAGTGGAAAGATATGCAGATGATTGACGCAGCGTTATGTAAAATACGACGAAAAGTAAAATCCGTTGCGGGCCGTGCGTGCGTTGCGTCCGGCACGGGACAATGGACGTACCTTTTGTGAATTGCCTTTTGAATAATGTTTGACATATTTGAACTTCAATTTAAATTCAAACATCCATTAAAATTAAAATCCAATTAAAATTAGTGATGCGACATCAGTGTCGATCAAGACGAATTTACTGGTTGATTTCATCAATCAATATTAGCTTTTAGCCTTTGTTTACTGTTCTCGGTGTATACAAAAATCAACCTTAGTTAATTATAATAGAGTTAAAATTAACTTTTAAATTAAGTCGTCTAATACCATTATACATGTAGTAATTAGTCGTTTATGTATATGTAAATTTAGGCTAAAAGTAGGTTTTGTTGAGCTGCATTGCATTTTAGAGCTTATCAGACTAATAATTGAGTCTATTGTGTTCCATGCAATTATTTTATCATCATCATCAGCTCATTATACGTCCCCACCGAGGGACTCGGAGCCTACCCTAAGTTAAGGGTGATATTACCATAGTCAACCACGCTGGCTAAGTGCGTCTTGGTTGAGTTCACACATATCTTTAAATTGCTTCTCACATATGTGCATGTCACAATGTTTTCCTTCACCGTAAGAACATCGGATAAATGTACACATGTAAATCCAAAATCGAAAGACATATTGGTACATGGCGGGATTCGAACCAAGGACCTGTAGATTGCAAGTCAAGTACTTAACCCCTGTGCCACCAACGCTCACGATGTATAAAATAATTCTGTATTCATCTTTTAAGTACATTCCACTATTAAATGCCAGAAATTAGAATCATAGTTCGCTGTAGCATTAGATTTTAAATTGTTATATGATTGAAAATATATTTTTAAAGTTTATAAAGAGAAAATATTATTCAATATAACCATATATTCTAGGATCCAATACAAAATAAATCAATACACAACGGAAATCAAACGCAATGCATTGCAAACGTTTAGACATGTCTCTATCTCGTTAGTTAATCAAACAATTCCGTTGTCTATTGTTTTCCTAACTCTACATTGTTCAAATGACATGTATGTCACATATTTCTTCAATTTTCATTTAATTTTATTATTATACACAATTGTTTAACGCACTTGAATACTTAGGACTCGTACCTCTAGCATTGCTCTTCTAGCATTAGAAAAAGTAAATATTTAAGATATACTAAGTAAAAGATAATTAACAAATACAATTGCGTATTTAATTAATAACCATATTGTTTTCATTTCTCATTATCTCTGACAAAAACTGAAATATTTGCATGATACCGCTGCGACTTAGGGTCCTTCAAGAAGCGAGCTTATCACCAACTCAAAGGCCGGCAACGCATCTGCGGTTCCTCTGGTATTGCTGATGTCCTAATCTACAATTAAAATATTAAAAGCCATATGTTTATCAGTATTTTAATAAATATGACGTAACATTTCAAAGTTACAAACAATACGTATTACCAAATATACAGCTAGTGAGTTCTGTTTCATCTCACGCCCCTATCACACTGGTATACGAAAGTGGAGTGAAAGAAAGCTCCGTTTCGCAATCATGTGATGAATGCGGGCGGAATAACCAATCACAAGTTATAAGTCAACAGCGTATCTGATAAGTCTTTATTACTCTTTATTAATTGACATTTATTTGCATTACTGCATATCCTTGTCTCTTTTTTATCAAACAGAATGTAAGGGATGGCAATATGTATTGATAAAAGTGCAATAGAACTTTGAGGTTAGAATTCTGTCAACATCGAATTTGTCGTAGTACAAAAAATGATTGATTCTCCAGCGATCCGTGTGTGTGTGAACGTCACAAACCACTTTTATACTAGCTATGCGATTGCGAAGCGGAATTCGAATTACGATATCACTTCATTTCGTATGTCAATGTAATAGGGGCGTGAGTTCTGTTTAATCTCACTTAACGAGCACATCGTCAGATCCTGTCATGAATATAATTAGCGAATTGTTTATAATTAGAGTTAAGCTTACTTTGATGGATTATTGTTATCCGTTTAATTAACCGCTGCTGACTGCTTAAGATAATATTACAATATATTACGTGATTAACTGTAGGCGTAGTTGGCACATCGGGTACAAAAATACTCTTGTTCCCCACGTGCCAAATCAAATGGTTCCAAAACGTCTTAACCTAGTTGTTGTTCCTTAGCAGAAAACGGTGGGAAGGGAACGTGGACTAAAATAAATCATCACGACAAAATGCAGAATTGCTTCCACTATGATCTGCGTTCTGTCTGGGCATGGTAGTCACCGGTGGACCCGGTCCATTCTTGCACCCAACAAATCCATTCCTTGTAAAAAGCGCCATCTGTTGGTAGGTTTATGTTCTGTATTCTTTATCTTCATATACATTAACATTTCACTCTCTCCGCACTGTATTGCCGTCTGTAATATTTACGTCAAACATACGTCAACCATCAAGTAAATGTGTACGTCCTCAGTTGGTAAATTGGCAAAATAAACAAGGCAACAGGTGCGGTGACGTGGGATTAAACAGGAGCACTGTGAGAGCTCTTTGACATAAATGCGAGTGTACAAGGACGTTATTCTGTTGATTTTCAACAATGGAACTAAGAGCTACTGCGAACTACGAACATATGTGACGTCACACGCTAAGTTTACTGTAACGGACATATTATATCTTACTAGTATTAAATGCGAATGTTTGGATGTTTGTTAGAAGGTATCTCCAAAATAGAAGCACTGATCTCTCTGAAATTTGGCATAGATGTAGAAATCTATGATAAAACAGATTCGCGCGAAAACTAGTAGTAACATAATTTAAACGTCGTATATTTAAGACATCGCTTAAAAACCAATCGATTCACAAAGAAAATACATTCATAAGAAAAGAAACTTCGAAATAATTAAATAATGAATTCAATGCGACATTCTAAAAGCACTCCAATAAATTTTTTTGTGTCAAAATTATCAATTTACAAATTATTAAATCAAAGGCCGGCAACGCATCTGCGGTTCCTCTGGTATTGCTGATGTCCATGGGCGTCGTTGAACACCTCGGTGTTCCCGCTGCTCGTTTGCCCCCTTTCTGTTATAAAAAAAATTGTCTTCACTTGAAAAACTTAACAATTTTTTTTTCGCTTGATCGGATTTGACGATAAGAACTTGAAGTTAGAAGAAATGAACGTGTTCTAATTTTATTGAACTCATATAAGTATGAGAAAAAAAAATCTTGAAAGTTTTCCCTTTTTTTCATACGTCAATATCAATAATAATATATTAGAAAGCATTTCCAACGTCAATATTAATACAGCTACGAATTTCCAGAAACCTTTTAACTGATTTCTCTAAGATACAGATTTATTATGTATTTATCGCGAGTAACCATTTCAGACGGTCTTTTAGCGGCCATATTTACTGGACATGAAGATTATGTCAACATCAAAAATATTACACGAAACAGTCTTACTTTTATTCTGTTTTTAGGGTTCCGTACCTCATAGGAAAAAAACGGAACCCTTATAGGATCACTTTGTTGCCTGTCCGTCTGTCTGTCAAGACCGTTTTTCTCAAAAACGTGTGAAGGTATCAAGCTGGAACTTATATCAAACGTTCAGGTCTGCAGTTGCTAGGTGCTGTGAAAAATTGAATCTTCTAAGTCAACCCAATCAAAAGATACAACCGTTTATGTCGCAATTTCACGAATTTTTGTGTTGGTAGCCAATAACTCGCTGTTATGTTTTACTATCTGAAATTGATTACATCTTAGATAATAATAAAATTTGCTAATATTATTCGAATAAATAAATTACGGACGCAGATTAACAGTTAATTTGCGTCCCGGAGGCCTAATTTAGTCCTCTTTTCCTTCCCACCCTTTCTCTTATAAGGAAAAAATGGGAAGTGGAAGTGGACTTTCCGGATGAGAGGATGCATGGGAAGGAAAAATTTTTTCTTTCTCTGCATCCTCTTTCGTCATATTCGTTCATACGTCGTTTAAAGGTAAGAAACGCATATGCAATTGCGTCTGTCTATGGGCAACACTTCGCTATTTCAGCGATTTCAGGTGGCCGCTCGCTTGTTTCCCACCTTATGATATAAAAAAAATAACAAACAGAAAATTGTATAAATTAAAGCCATAGCTTCCCTTTTTTTAAGGTAAAACGTGTGTAATCCCAGAAAATGTTTGACACACGTTAGGATTAGAGAAATGCGTTCGACGCGAGTGCGACGCATAAATCAAAGCTCCCTTTGTTTATCCCCACTAATGTAGGGTTGGTACGTTCGAGTCATTCAACCTGAGGTGTGATTCCACATCGGGGCTAGGGTTGCTACAAAAATAAAATGATGGCGCCACTTTCTAAAATTGTTCGTACATCAAAATAGTTCCTCCTTTGATTCCGGACTATAGTTTATTTTACGCTATATATTGTTTATATATTTTGTATAAAAACAAAGTCCCTTGGCCATGTTTTTGAACGCGTTGTAGTTAACAATATTGAATTAATATTCAATGTAAATCATGAAATACAAATAAATTAATATTTTTAGTACAAATGGAGTGGAAACAATATTTTGAAGGTCCTGATTAATTTTGCGAAAAAAGAAAGAATTTTCTTAAGCGATATCGTCTGTAACCATACCATACCAACCAGAGTCGGACTGAATTTCAAAAAGAGGAATTCAAAAGCTTTCAAAAGCCGCACCAAATAGTTTTCCCTCCAAAGGTATTTGAGAGACGGCTGGAGCAACAAAGTGCTTTATAAGTTTTCAAGTTCCATTTTAAAAAGACAAACGCGCCTTCTATTTTAAATTGCAATGTCTGCAGTTCGAACTTTGGCCAAAGTTCTTTAGTTTTAAAACTTACTCTGGGAAAATTGTGCAACATTTTTTACAGTAAACACTCAAGTTTTCCAATAATAAAACTCTGTTTTATAGTTATTACCATTTTTGAAACAAATCTCGTACTCAGAATCACTTAATGATTACTTAAAGGAACTTGATCTTGTATAGAGTAGCGTATATCCGAGTACCAGGGCATCAGAGATCGCACGTAGCGAATTTACGCCTTTCTCTCGATTTCAATCGCGATAAATTGCTGCCTTCCTCGCCTATTATATCAGGCTTCTCTGAAGATCTTATTATCCTACAAAACCCTCAGACAAATTAACCTAGACATAGATGATACTAATTTAGAATCGTCAGCACGTATTTGTTCCTACTAAGGGGCTTAAAGCCCATCCTAAATTAGAAATGACTTGGCCTACGGTACTACTAGGTTGACGCTGGCCTAGTGCAAATTGACTTAACATCTTATGAGTTTCTTCCCAGATATGTGCAGGTTGCATCACGATATTTTCCTTCTTCGACAAAACTACAATTTTTGTTGTTTATATATACGTATCTTTATTTTATATCATGAGGTGGGAAACGAGCAAACGGCCACCTAATTTTGACGATATAGGGAAGCGATTGCGTTTTCTCAATTTGTACACAAATATAATTTTTACATCAATCGTTTCTTATATAGAAAATAGATTAACAGTGTTTTAAAGTTTACATGCTATGTGCCAATTTACAGAACATTCCAGAACAACTTTGTAAAGTTAAATCGTAAATTAGCGCTGGGAACTGATTAATTGACTTTCTCGACTTAAAGGTGTGTTTTACGATAAGATCGGAAATTTATTCTCTCCCGGGAAAAATAGTTAATGTGTAAAATTGTTGGAAAATCTTTTAGTTGTAATACTTTCAATACCATCAGCTCACTATACGTCCCTTCCGAGGGGCTCGGAGCCCGGCTCAGTCACGGGTGATTGGGCCATATTCAACCACGCTGGCCCAGTGCTGGTTGGTTGACTTCACTCGTATCATTGAATTACTTCTCATGTGCAGGTTGCATCACGATGTTTTCCTTCACCGTAAGAACGTCGGATAAATTTACATAAGTAAATTGAAAATCGAAAAACACATTGGTACATGGCGGAATTCGAACCAAGGACCTGCAGATTGCAAGTCAAGTGCTTGACCACTGAGCCTCCGACGCTCAAAGTAACATTCAATAAAATTAAAAGATTTTGCAACAATATTAGTTTCGAAGATTTAAGTTGCCTTGCTTACGAATTGCCTTATTACTAAGTGTCAATGATAAGACATGTACATATACTAGATGCGGCTTCAATGTTCCTACAAACATGGTATAAATTATGCAGCTCTGTCCTCGGCATTTCCAGTAGTAGCCAAGTTTCAGAAATATGGTAATGGTGCAATGTGGCTGCATTAGCATACTTTTCTAGAAGTTTCCAACATGTCACTACATGCTTAGCGTTACTGTTGGCGAACAAACAACTTCTAACATAAAAGCAAACACAAGCGCGAGTTCAACATAAATGACTTCAACAAGTTTCAACATAAATGACAAATACTACTATTGTCATATACTACCCATCGCTCGCGACTCTTTCCGCGTGGAAATAAAAAAACTTAATAAGTAGCCTACGCGTTCTTTCAGACTATGTTCAATATGTGTTAAATGTTATCAAGATCTATTAAGCCGTTCCGGAGATACCTTCTAACAAACATACATACATCCAGACATTTGCAATAATAATATTAGTAAGATAGATATTATCTTTGAATAGTCCTAAAAAAAAAGTTTAGCAAACTTTTGCAACAAACAATACGCAAGTATAAGCGAATACAAAAATATGTCGTCTAACGAGCAATTCGATCCACCATCATTTCCATAATCAAAGTATTTTGTTCGCGTTACAAAGAAAATCCACCCAATAATATATGAGATGTTTTTTGTTCGTAGTGTGTTAAAGTAACAAAATTACATCTTACAAGTAATTGAAGTTTGTTTGGCATACAAGAGTTTTTTTTATCATGCAAACGTATTCAGCCAGAATTGCCAAAAGTCTCCGTCTTATGCCAGCGTAGATAGAAAATAAGATAAAAGTATCGTTTATTTGCATTTATTATCCCCACAGCGAAGGCAAAACAAGTCCATTCATGAAATTGTGTACCTGAAATTATTTCACTGAGAGAACACACAAAAATATCTTTACGAAGATTCTTATTTCGCGAACGTATAATACCATGCGTACTTAACGCCGGCTTGTAATTTGAAACACAACATAATTTTAAAGGCACACGCCAAGTGCAAGCTTCGAACTTCGAGCGAGAACATCAAGCGGTTATAAAGTTTGAATATTGTTATACTTGCGCACATAGCTGAATACCAAGTTGATATCTTTAAAAGAGGTCGCGATAAAAAGTATCTTTGCTTCGTTTTTTCTTTTTGAAATGTGCCTGATATTTTTGACACAATGAGTCTGCTAATGTTCCTCTTTACTAAGCAATATTTTCATCACTTTCATTAGCGTGAAGTACTCGTGAAAAGGTGGGTTGTTTAATAGCTACCTTCTTGAATACGCACTCAGCCTTTCGTTACGTAGACGTTTTTAGGATTTTAATAAAAAAGCTTTTAGCTTCTCGTCTATATTGTCGTACAATTTTAGACTTTCTAAATTAAATATACTTGTCTCTAACTAGAATATTACTAATATTATAAATGCGAATGTTTGTATGGATGGATTTGTTAAATATCTCCAGAATGGCTCATTAGATCTCGATAAAATTTGGCATGGATGTAGAACATAGACTGGAAGAACACATACGCTGAACTTATGTTTTTTTAAACACGCGCGGACGAAATCGCGGGCTTGAGCTAGTTATAAAATATAACTAAATATAATTATCATTAAGTTTGATTGAAATTAATATGGCATTTTTCTAAATTGCAATAACATTAATTTCTATTTTTGTATATTTCTATCCTCGTTGCATCTCTATTTAGCATTTAATGTTGTACCTCTAATTAACGATTTCACGGAAATCCAACAGACCTGCCAATGTTTGTTACGAACCACATCGATGTCTACAATCCCATCAATCGTCAAACACTCAAAGTTAACGACGGTGATAAGCAATTCGGTTGTATTTCCCCTGGCGACTGCAATTCCCCTGGTGACGGCAACAACCAACAGTCAACAGGAAACGAGACGCTCCCGCTTCCGCTGACGCTTCCGACAGTCGACTGGCCGTCTCTCACACCGTGCTGTAATGAGTTAATAAACGTTAATTGGAACTACAATTCCAAACATACTGACGATGATTGCGTCAAACATTGGCACAAAGTTCCTTTTACATTGCAAAATTAAAAAAAAAAAACATTAAAAAAATATATAGAGATGTAACCTTCGCGGTAAGTCAGTGTAGTAAGTAATTTTTTTTTAGTTCGAATGTTCTTTTTATGATACGCTACGGTTTGATATACGGCACATAGAAAATACACTAACGTCTTGACACTATTAATACCAACAGATTCTAAATGTTGGCATTTATATACTACGAGATATTTCATTATCGATAAATCGAAATATCGATATTTTAAAATTTATCAATATTATAAGAAAAAGGTTTTAAACTAATTTAAGTGATGTTCCTTGATAATTATTTAAAAAAAAAAGATAAATAAGGAGGAAATTTATTTGTACATTTGTTTAATAATAAACTAACCTTTCCTTAGTATTAAAGTACAGGTCAAAGGTATCCTAAATTAGTTCTGTTAAAGCGACAAGGGAATAGAACACGAATAAGGTTCAATTTAGGACTTCAGGGGACAATTAACCTAAAAGGGACAGAATTTCAACGCTTAATATTTTTGTTACTTTATTAAGTGGCTAGATCTAGATATTAATTAAAGCATAGATAAAATCCAAATCGCATTTGTTCATCATGAACTGTAATTATGAAATACAATGCAATACATATTACATAAATATTATGATTCTTTTTTTCATTTTAACTTACTGGTATCACTCTAAGTAGTTCAATTTCCTTGACAAGAGATAATATAATTTTAATAAAAAAAAAAATTTTAGGATTTGATTTTTTTTCAAAAGTACATAGTTGTTTTTGTAACAAATACTAAAACATAATTAAACTGAGTTTAAAAATTCAGTATTACTGAACATATCATATATCGATACTATCACCGTACATCACTAGAGCTACATAAACAGTTTTCGCTAAAATATTATAAGAGGAAGTGCGGCCACAAGTTCGCTGGCAGCGGCAACAGCTCGAGTACACCTTTCATCAGACCTCTCAATGAGTTAACATTTCAAGTGCTTAGGTACTTTGCCTGTATATAAAATGTAGTGTTATAACACACTCACGAAAAGTTCAATGACATTTAACATTTATCGTGGGTTTCTGAGACCAAAATCTCCCTTAAAAATACAACGATATGTGTTTACTTATCTCGAATTCTTAAATTTGAAATGCACATAACATGCGTTTTCATAATAATATCTGTTAGAGAATTTTAATTATATTACTTCGAAATTTTACGTACTCTTGAGTAATATACCCAAAATAAGCTACGAGAAAATAAAGCAAAATATCTCCATACATCTTCAAAACGATCTCAATGAAAACTTCGACATATTTATCGCACCTTATCAGGAACTACGTAAAAATTGCGGGCGTGAAATACGTACACCATACAGGGCTCAATGCCCTCGGACCCCCAACGAACGGATGCCGACACATCGTTTCCGCTACTAAAATAACTCGACTCAAATAGCTCGTGCCACAAATGAACAGCGCACTAACGAAGGGCTTTCCGAATTAGATAACCATGATTCATTACGATTGGATCGAGTTCTTGGTGATCAGTTGACGTGTCAAAGATAAATGGCTTTTGTAAGTGATGCCACGTGTTTATAGTAAGGGACAATCTTCAACAAAATGGATAACGATAAGATGAACTCGCACGTGTTGTTTACAGCTGGCTAATGCATTTTTTGTTTATCAACATATAGTAACGAAAATTCTAAAAGAATTACCACAAAACTTGTATGTATAATTACTTTTATACACTTCACTAGCTGTCGCCCGCGACTCTGTCCACGCGGGATTAAAAAATAGATATTGGCCGATTCTCAGACCTACTCAATATGCTCACAAAATTTCACGAGAATAGGTCAAGCCGTTTCGGAGGAGTATGGGAACGAAAATTGTGACACGATAATTTTATATTATATATAAGATTTAAATTGAGAAATTACGTCTAGAAAAGAACACGTAAATCAATTAAGCGAATATGGTACAAGGACTTCAAGGGTACAATGTTTGTAATGAATAAAAGACCATTATAGGCATGTCCGATGTCCTGTCAAAATTCTCCTTTACATATTTGTTAAAAGCTGATTTTTAAATGTGGAAATGTTTCTCGGTAACTCGCAGTTACCACCATGTTTCTGACATACTCGTATTATTTAGAATATCTTCTTCGTATCACAAATTGAGAAGATATTGTTAGAAAGAGAAAATTCTTGAGTCATTTCCTTGTAATTCCTTTATTGAAATGTTCAACAGTACATTGCAAGTTCAACACCTGTTACAAAGTGAAATTTGGCAAAATTTTGATACAAAGGTTGGAAACAGGAAAGGCTTACTTAATTCAAAAAGTTGAGGAAATATTTCCGAGCGGCGGCAACTGACAGCTTGCGGTGAGCCGCGAACAACAAAATGCTGGTGCTTATTACATATTGCAATGGAAATTGTTTGATAGAAATATCTTTAACATATTTTATTATTCCATGTTTGATCGTTTGATGTCCATGTTACATAATTCAAAATTGTTTTAATTATACTGAAATAACTACGTTTTTGTTTATGGCAAACCTTTCTTTGCATCCCCTCCCACCAAATCTACTTCCTCTTCCCATTTAAGAAAGTGGTGAGAAGGGGCAGTGGCCTTCAGCAGGCCCACTCATAAGACGAAACACGGAATTGCTTCCACTTCACGTCTGTCTTCTGTCCTTCGTGCGACAGATGTTGCGGGCTCTATAACTATTATTTAAGAAATTTACAATCATATATAACCGTCCTTTTCATAAAAAAATTGACACAGTTTCCTTGAGTATACGTAATAGATGCATAATACGAAAAAATCTTTTCTTTATTCAGTAATCCTTTCGTAACCAAGCGGTTTGACAAACGTAAATTGAATTGTATCTTTCAAATTTATCTCCTCGCCAGTTTTATTGGGTTTGTAACTTTATATTATTTTCATCATATCTGGAACGATACCTTTTTAAGATTTTATTTGCCTCTCATATAATTATTTTCTAATTTTATTTTGATTGAAATCGAATGGTTTGTTTTGATTTTGAGGCTTTTAGCTTAATACGCAAAGAAATATTTTGGGCCCCTACTTATATAGAGATAAGACGTAACTTGCCATTATAAAAAAATTGTATTGAAAGCTGACACTATATTCGATTACTACTACACAAAAAATATTTTTTCTTAAAAAACGAGTTACAACACTTTACATAAGGACCCATCGATTTATATTATAGTCCCGAGTATAGCAATGTAGGTCATAAACACATCAAAGCTCATTATTGTTTCATTCGACGTAACATTTCCGTTTGTATTTGCTTAGGGTCGAAAGCACTCGACGCGCCGTGACCGGCTTATACAATCGCTGTATTTGAATAAAGTCAATTTTCTTCTTTCAAAAAAAGAACAGTCTGTTTTTTCCAGTGAAGCGAAATGTTGATTTTTAATGTTATTTACTCTGAGCTACGACCGAGGAAATTATGCGAAGGAAACGTCGGGCGTGATGGAGGCACTGTCTGTGGCATTACTACGCCGAATCAATTTCGAACGCCCCTACCACTGTAATACAAACTCGATTTATTTATAACGATTTAACTCGAATGAACTAACAGATGTCCTAAATGAACAGGACAGCGACAGCATTTTTATTTCGGAAAAAAACTTTGTTTAACATAATATTGAGTTTTTTGGTAAACAAAAGTTTTAATCGGTTGGTAAAATAGTCGAAATATGTTTTTATGATTGTAAAGAAAAATTATTTTATTTTTTTCTAACTCGTTTACATATCTATTACTATTCGTTTTATGAAGTATCAGATCTAATGCGAAAATCACCAATTTAAAAGTCGAATAGATTTAATCTTGAATGAATCGAGAACAAATAGTTAATCCGTACCCGGCGGCGAGTCTTATCATCACAAATAATTTCCTATTACAAGCGCACAACTAAGCCGTCTTTCCAATTTTCTAAAACAAACTTTACCCGTCTCAAATCTTAACGCCGCTGTAACCGACGCGACTTTGTGTTGCCAGAAAAAGTATTACACGTACGAGTGTTAAACATTAACGCGATACGGGATTGCGTAGATTTAATATTGAAATTGATTTTGAATTTTTTATTATCTTAGGTGAAAATAATGTCCGTTTATTATAACTATAACAGCGACACCGAGAATTTCTATAGTTGTCAAGGTTATGTTAGTGTCTCGTAAGACGCGTCGGGAATGTTATAATATAGGAATATAGAAGACGTACATACCTCAGCAGTGGGTTCATAGAAACTAGTTAAGTCATAAAAAAACAGTTAAAAACCATTACGAGAAAGTAAGAGAATTACTGTGAGTTTCTGAGACCAAAATCTCCTGTTAAAACACATTTTCAGTTTTGGAAAATATGACAGGGATGACGTTATCTTTTTTACAGAGATTTTTGTCTCAGAAACCAACTGTTAATAATTATAAAAACTACACAAACCTACATCTGTACCTAAATAAAGTCTATCTTTGTATTAAGCTTAAAACAATCGGGCCCCACGTGCGCTAGATTCGCGATAATTGTACGCCTACAGCTGAAAAGTGTGCCTACGCCGAGCCTACAGACGTCAAAACTTAGATGAACAATGCAGTCCCCCTCGCACTACCCCGACCACAACCCGCAACCGCGATACTAATGAAAATGTACAGTGCGCAAAACAATTTTCCATTAAAATTTTTGGCTTACTATAAATAATCAAGTACACAGAATTTGCGTCGGTCGGAGCGTCGATGGCTCAGTGGTCAAGCACTTGACTTGCAATCTGCGGGTCCTGGGTTCGAATTCCGCCATGTACCAATGTGTTTTTCGATTTCCGATTTACATATGTACATTTATCCGACGTTCTTACGGTGAAGGAAAACATCGTGATGCAACCTGCACATATCTGAGAAGAAATTCAAAGATATGTGTGAAGTCAACCAACCCGCACTTGGCCAGCATGGTTGACTATGGCCTAATCACCCTTAAATTAGGGTAGGCTCCGAGACCCTCGGTGGGGACGTATAGTGAGCTGATGATGATGACACGGAATTTCCTGTCATTTATCTACTTTATCTACATAAGTTTTTCTGAGTGTAAGAAAGAGAAAACATTAGATTGAAAAAATCATAACACAACTATAATCGTTACCTATTGTCGTTTTAACATAACATCAGTTCTTACGTATAGGGTTAGGTATTTTATTGTTTTATATTTAGGTCAAGAATGTCATTGTATTTGCTGACGCTACACAAAAAACCCGGTAATATTGAATAGGTGTAAAGGAAAAGGGAAAAATTACAACATCATCATCATCATCATCATGAATATTATAAATGCGAATGTTTGGATGGATGGATGGATGTTTATATGATGGTATCTCCGGGACGACTGAACTGATTTCAATGTCATTTAGTACACATGTAGAACAGAATCTGGAAGAAAACATAGGCTACTCATTATGTTTTTTTTAATTCCGTGCGTAAGTTATCGCGGGCGACAACTAATATCAAATAATTATTTCTAAAGTTGTTGTTCTTGTAAATTTTAAAAGAACGAACAATTGTATTTTCGTGATATTCATCGTTGAATCGAGTAAATACAGGCAATTTGCAATAATGAATTTAATTATCATTTTGTATAGACACCTTTAACAGACAATTTCCTGAACTGATAAATCTTACAAACGAGCGACGTGACGTATTTAATGCCTGCTACAGGGGGTGCAAATTGCCTTGTTTGCTATCTTATTACGAGCTCGCAATAAGGTCATTTATTCGACTCTTCATTTCAACATTTCTTACAGTATCCTTCGAGACTACTATATACTTACTATATTTTTATATAGATTAAACATTGTTTGGTATCATTAGAATAACTTCTCAAAATTTCATCAAAATCTGTCCAATAGTTAGGGACAACATAAAGGATAAACATTAAATTTAAATTTAGAATAAGGATAGATCTGTAATAAAAAATCGAGTTTCTTAAAATGATTTTCATGAGTTATTTTGTTCGGTTTGAAGATTGGTTGCTTAGTAATTTATCTCTTAAGTAACGCTCACAAATATTCAGTGTGCGTAAGAAATCACACTTAGCGAAGTACTAAGACGTCTCGGAGAGCGCCGTTAAATAACACTATTACGTTAAGAGGTGCACGTACTATGTTTGCTATGTGCCACTTATAACCAACATTCCCGTCTCTATTATGACTAGTGTTAGCTACTCGTATTTCAGACATCGTGGTATTAGATTTGCACTTTGTGGAAATTTATATTTTTTGTATCGGAAAAATCTTCAAAGATATATCAAGATCCAACAGTGGTAGAGCCTGCTTTAACATCTTCGCACGAATCGGCCCGCCCGGTGAAATACCACAACCACACAGAAGACAGGCGTGAAGTGGAAGCAATTCCGCGTTTCGTCTGATGAGTGCGCATCCCGGAGGCCTAACTTATTCCTCTTTTCCTTCCCACCCTTTTTCTCATAAGGGAAGGATGGGAAGTGGACTTTCCGGATGAGAGGATGCATGGAAGGGGAAAATGTTTTCTTTCTGTGCATCCTCTCCTCCGTCGATTAAAGGTAGGCAACGCATATGCAATTGCGTATGTTTATGGGCAACGGTCAGTCACTTTCCTATTCAGTGGTTTCAGGTGGCCGCTCGCTCGCTTGTCGCCTTATGATATAAAAAAAATATCCTGACTTAATGGTTGAAATATGACTTTATCATCACATTGAGAGCGTCGGTGGCTCAGAGGTCAAGCACTTGACTTGCAATCTGCAGATCCTGGGTTCGAATCCCGTCATGTACCAATATGTTTTTCGATTTCCGATTTACATATGTACATTTATCCGACGTTCTTACGGCGAAGGTAAACATCGTAATGCAACCTGCACATATCTGAGAAGAAATTCAAAGATATGTGTGAAGTCAACCAACCCGCACTTGGCCAGCGTGGTTGACTTTGGTCTAATCACCCTTAACTCAGGGTAGGCTCCGAGTCCCTCGGTGGGGACGTATGGTGAGCTGACGATGATGATGATGTTAATAGCTTTAGCAGTTATACCATCTTACTAAGATTTTTAGTTTTAATTCTTCAACGACTATCTAAACTAGACTATGATTCTTCATAAGGCTATTTACAAAAATAGATACTTCGCATCAGCACTTAAACTTTTAATTTCTAATTAATAAAATGCTTTAATTATCTAGCATGTTTACTTTATATAAAATTGCGTTGCAATAATGCAATCTATTAAAAGAATGCATTGAGTTACGCTGATAATGGAGTCTGTTACGTGTGGGATGAGCGTGCGGAAGCTTTTAGCTCTAAATATCCAATACGTGAACGTGTGATTCATTGGATACCTATTCGCTGAAAGCTTTTTTACATCGTAAAGTTATGGCAACGGAATATCGAATTGCATACAAGATAACTAATGGATTGACCGACTTACGATGACTATGGGCTCTGATTGCTACTGTGTTGAGCTGATTGCGTAATAATTGTTATTTGACGTTTTACAAATGTTAAAAGGAACGTATTATTAATTTAAGATTACCGGTAATTGAGCTTATAGATTAAAATTTTGTTTTTATAAGATAATAGGGCAAAAGAGCAGCAGGAACATCGAGGGATTCACCGACGCCCATAGACACTTGCAATACCAAAGGAAGATGCTTTGTCAATCCCATATTCCAATCCGTCTTTCGACTATTTTTAACTGTATCTAATCATAAGCTTAGCTATATATAGAACATATTTATTTTTTATTAAATATCATAAGGTGGCAAACGAGCGAGCGGCCACCGGAAATCGCTGAAATAGCGAAGTGACCGTTGCCCATAGACATACGCAATTGCACATGCGTTGCCTACCTTTAATCGACGGAGGAGAAGATGCACAGAAAGAAAACATTTCCATGCATCCTCTCATCCGGAAAGTCCACTTCCACTTCCCATTCTTTCCTTATATGAAAAAGAGTGGAGAGGGAAAGAGGACTAAATTAGGCTTCCGGAACGCAAACTCATCAGACGAAACGCGGAATTGCTTCCACTTCACGCCTGTCTTCTGTATGGTCGTGGTATTTCACCGGGCGAGCCGGGCCAATTCGTGCGAAGATGTTAAAGCGGGCTCTACCACTTTTAAAATGATTTACTGTATTTGCTTATTCTGAAATAAGTCAATAAACTTTAACATTTATTACCTTGATCCTGGTATCAATCTTTCTGCACGTTTCTCTCAGATTTTTCTCAATCTTCGATATCATCTAACATGTTCCAGTATGTTTTTGTTATTCAGTGTTGCTACCAGTCATTTATCTCTCGTGTAGAGGTAATATAACACGGGATTACCTCCCTCACTCCCCTTACTGCTACGTAGGTACTTTGACATTTAAGTCTGGACCTGGCAAGCGTATTCCCCTCTGTAAAATAACAATGAACAGTAAGTTTAAAAATTGCTTGCTTGTGTGCTCGTTTCGTGCAGGGCCGGATTTAGCATTGCGGGCACCTTGTGAGAGATTTTTGTGATGCTCCCTTTTTTGGTGTCGGAAGATATCTTCCAAAGACGGCATTTTAGCTGGACGCCCCCTTATGCCCGACGCCCTCGTTTGTCCCACATCAACCTACCCTATCTCTTCATGTCATACATTGTCATCTTTGTCATCTTTATTTCTCACCTGTCCCCCCAGTGAAAAGTAACAGAATTTATTTTCTAAACCTTCGTAAAACGGCGTCTCTTTGCCTAGTCCGTTTATCTATAGTCAAAGTATTACGTTACCTTACTGTTAACACATTGTTATGTTTATTTCAACGCTATTCTTTTAAATCATTGAGAGCTGAGGATTTCAAAATACGTGGTGCTGTGCGTTGAATTTAATATTTCACGAGCTGCAATTCTCACTAAGATTCTGTTTGAAGCTCGCTCTTTTATTATTTTGCTAGAGAAAGTAATTCCGGAGTTGAAATCTTTATTATTGTAAATTGTTACATTAACATGTGTTATGTTATCCTGTTTTTACTGAATCTTTGTGCTTATATCATAACTGTGGGATTGTTTTTGACACGATATTACTCAAAACATATTATAGTAGCCTTTTCATGCATAAGCGTATAGAGATTTTTCATAGTATTAGTATACGTAATTTCAACAGTGGTAGAGCCTGCTTTAACATCTTCGCACGAATTGTCCCGGCTCGCCCGGTGAAATACCACGGCCACACAGAAGGCAGGTGTCAAGTGGAAGCAATTCCGCGTTTCGTCTGATCAGTGTGTGTCCCGGAGGCCTAATTTAGTCCTCTTTACCTTCCCACCCTTTTTCTTATAAGAAAAGGATGGTAAGTGGAAGTGGACTTTCCGGATGAGATGATGCATGGAAAGGGAAAATATTTTCTTTCTGTGCATTTTCTCCTCTGTAGATTAAAGGTAGGCAACGCATATGCAATTGCGTATGTCTATGGGCAACGGTCACTTCGCTATTTCAGATATTTCAGGTGGCCGGTCGCTCGTTTATAACATAAAAAAATATCTTTGCGGCTCAAGATCATCTGCACGCTGTGTAGTTCCATCTTTTTATGCCCGCTACATCTAAAATTGTACTCTCCGTAGCACTGGTGCGATGTTTCGGGCCGCCAAAATATTTGATAACGTCTATATTACGTTTGGTAATAATGTTCCAGCTGTTAAATTACTCTAATCGATCTATCTAAATCCTTTAATATTTGGAATTTGAGATATTTAAAAAGCATCAATATATTTTCATTCCTATTTCTGAAGCTATTGACTCTATTTGCGAAGCCATTTCACATACCTTTCTTTAGACGTAAGCTCTTTGGCTGCTTGCAGTTTGGCTGCAATTTGCTGTTCGTTTTCAAAGAATTCGACATTTTTGTTACCCTCGCCCGCTTTCGTAACAAATTCAATTCCTTATTTTATGCGTCTCCGAGAAGACGAACGTTTCTACTGAGATATTTTTTAAAATAAACATTTAGATATAGGGTTTTTACTATGTAAAGGATGAACTCAAATTGTAAGTAATATGTCTTCAAAGTGACGGAAATGCAACAGATGTATACATTCCGGTTCTAAACAGACAGACAACAAGATTATTTTTATTGAATTATGTCTCAGACAGGACATTCATTTCATTGTAATAATCTTATCTATTAGTTTACTTTAAGTTTTTTTTTATATCGACAACTACGCAAATTTTTGAATATTAAAAATTTCCTCTACATAGTAACTATATAGTAGCTATCGCTCGCGACTCCGTCTACGCGGTTCAAAACTAAACTTAATAAGTAGCCTATGTGTTCTGCCAGATTGTTTTACGTCTATGCCAAATTTCAGAGCGATCCGTTCTGTTCCGGAGATATCTTCAAACAAACATCCATCCATGTAAACATTCGCATTTATAATATTAGTAAGATAGTAAGAAGTAAGATTTTAACAATTCTTAAAAAGAAAAGAATGTAATTTTATACATAAGAATGTATATAACTCATATGCAGTGTCAAACTTAACACGTTAACTGCCATGTCGGGCTATATGTCCGACAAGCTAATGTTTCAATCAGGCCGTGTCGGACTATGTGTCCGACGAATTGTAAATATGTAAATAATAAGTATATGAGCAATGTAAATAATGTTTTCAAATGGTTAAAAAATTAAAAAAAAAATCGAAAAATCATTCTCGCAGCTAACGTGTTAAATTATTAGTTGCCAGAAAGATACGCAAGTTGAAAATAAAACGGAGGCCATCGTGAAAAAGTTTTGAAACTGACCAGACAATGGAGCTACACAATTTCGCAGCTCTGAAAATTTGTGAAATGAATACACTGTACTGGACAATTTGAAATTCACCAAAGTTACACGACCGACATTACACTGTGGAATACAGGGACGGATTTGCTTTACTATTTTTGGTGCTAGCGTTTTGACTAATGAGTCATATTTTAGTTTCTTGTATCGTATATCAACTATATATTTAGATAGATTTTGTCTTTAAAATGTTAGGAAATAAATCCGATACTGTGCCGGTGTATCGGCGCAACACAAGCCTTATTAAATTGTCAAAGTTTACGTCCCCTCACGAATCAATCTGACACTTGCTTTGATAACGAAAGCGCGCCATTCGCGCCAAAGGATTTTAAATAATAATGTCTAAAAAAAGTAATAAATATTAAAAGATTAATATTTTAAAATAGCGATCAAGCTAAAGTCTTATTCAAGGTACGAGTCCAATGGCCCGCGTCGAACGCACCGCACGGACGGATTAACGGATTTTCTTGACGCAGCGCTATTAAAAATTATACAAAGCAAATTTGAATCCGTTACGAGCCGCGGGTCGATGTACGCGTACCTTTATACAAATAAAACTAAACTATTTAACCAAATTATTCTTATTAAAACGTTATTTATATATTCTCAGTTAAAAAAAAAACTTTGTTTCTATAAAAGACACACGATTTAATCGTATAATTAAGGACGGTATAATGTCAGAGGCATGTGTTTCACCCTTAAAATTGTTTCCACGCAGACCTTAATTAAATAATTCATCCCCTGAGGTTCACATTGGTGCGGACATTTCGTACGAAATGAGATTGAATTATAGTAATTAACCGACTCGTTGGAACGGCGATATGTACTTACAGTCACATGGATTTCATTTCATATGCACTAATGTAAATTACACCAGGTCAGTTACACAGAGCAGGAGACACTGCAGCTGAGTTAGACAAAATGCATTGGCTTCGACCTGATACCATAGCGATCTTCAAAAATGTGTAGAACTGACAATAACGTTCGATAAGTCATATGATTGTCGCACGTCAATTTCATATATTTTTGAAATTCGTTATAGAATCGATTCGAAGCGAATGCACTTTGTACAACCCACCAGTACTGTTTCTACTTATACTTACAGTCAAAATATTATTGTTGTGTGTGTCTGTGTGTGAGTTGTGTTTGATTATGTGCGTGCGTGTGGGTTTAACATATTGTAATACTGCACCGTGTACTGCTCTATCCCAATTTTTTGCACACGTATGAAGTAGAATCACGAGAATCGTTCCCCGAACATTATGCGGGAATAGTAATTACTATTGTAACAAAATTAAATGACTGAATTCATTACAAACGCGTCAAACGTACCAATCGATTTATTATGCGATTCAAAAACACATGACATGTTTTTGTCCTAATGCTTCGTCTGATAAAACTGACGTGTAGTCAAATTTAATTTATCATCTTGAAGTCTATACTTTTTTTATATCATAAAGTGGCAAACGAACGAGCGGCTACCTGAAATCGCTGAAATAGCGAAGTGACCGTCGCCCATAGACATACGCAACTGCATATGCGTTGCCTACCTTTAATCGACGGAGAAGAGGATGCACAGAAAGAGAACATTTCCATGCATCCTCTCATCCGGAAGGTTACTTCCACTTCCCATCCTTTCCTTATAAGAAAAAAAGTGGGAAGGGAAAGAGGACTAAATTAGGCCTCCGGGACGCACACTCATCAGACGAAACGCGGAATTGCTTCCACTTCACGCCTGTCTTCTGTGTGGTGTTTCACCGGGTGACCCGGGTCAATTCGTACGAAGATGTTAAAGCAGGCTCTACCACGGTTAAAGGAGTGTCGACTCGAAATATAGTTTGCTCCCTACTCTTATAAAAAACATACAGACACTCAAATTTTATTTATAACATGTATAGATAATCTGGAAAAATTATTTTGTAACCTTGAGATATTATAATATTCTTAGAATTCTTATAAAAGATCTAATTAAAGGAATTGTTTAAAGTATATTACATTGTCTAGGTACTGGCTGCATACGCGTTTACTTTAAGCGTATTCAAATAAGACAGTAGTACGACATGTGAAATGCTCCCGGCTATCTCATTTCCCACGCCGCGGTTCCTCTTGTTATATGATTCCATTTCTCCTTTTTAAAAACGTTGAAGGCCTTTGCTCTTTGAGTTGCTTCGGTTTAATTTCCTGTCCCGTTACTCTATTCCACAAATCTTTGGTAAAAATTTAGATATATTCACGATTTCGTATCATACTTTCTTTTGTAAAATTATATTTATATAATATTATTTTTAGCAATATCTCCGTATTTAAATCTTATTTTGACTTATCAGTGACGAAAAATAAACTACTTGTCCGGTTACATATAACCACCAACCAACAGTTGAATTTCAGAAATAATTATTTGTGTGAGGAATTATTGTAACCATGTTTGTGTCATGAGTAAAACCACTGATTAAGTACAACGCCATCTATGGACAATTACCAAACTTATACACGGCAAAAGCTTACCAAAGAACTTTCGTTTTCCGAAAAAGTTTTGTCTTTACAACATCTATCAGTAGATGGCGCTGCAACTAAAAATTACCAAACTATACTATTTACTTATGTAAAATATTTAACATAGTATTTTCTTTTGTTTCAGATACCCATCTGCTTAAAATCTAAGGGCCAATAAACGAATAATTCCAAAATGCATTAGTCAAATTATAAAGTTCCTAAAGCAGAATAGTTAAGATTTAGAATTTAAAAAACGAATACAAAAATGTATAATTCGAACGAATTTTTGCACAGCGCGGGCGTGAGCCGACACATGCAAGCGACTGGGGAGGCGCCTTCACAAAAGACGAGTATGAAACGTCGCTCTTGTGAAGTGCCTTTAGGGGACATATCATCCAATAACTTCAAAGTATCATTAGGAGATATTACGAATGAAGGTCCTAATTACGATTGTCGGTCACTTCGTTCAGTGAAGTCTGAAGATACTCGTTCTTTGCGGTGTTATAGGCCGATAGATAGTAGGAGCGTCAAGAATTTTCGATCATCCTTAGTTGACATTTCTGCATATTCTCTCTCGCGACCGCCAAGTTACGATCAACTGTCGCGCCGTTCCATGATAGATGGCGCTGATTGTGCTGGCATCACTTCCAGTATCGAAGGCGTACTGTGGTCAGACGAAGAAGAGAACGAGTATTTCTATCATGAGAATGTAACTTCAGCTTGGAATCAAGGTCAGTGAATTCTTATTTTTTATCGACTTTATTATAAATAAACATATGACTTTAAAAACAACATTCATGTCGTTTCCTAGTACTTCAATTTTGTCGATAACTACATCACTAATAGTTGGTTTCTGAGATCAAAATCTCTGTATAAAACATATCGTAATCCCTCTCATTAGTTTTGACGAAATCAGAAGTAATAATACGTTTTATACGGAGATTTAAGTCTTAGAATACCACGTTAAGAGTTATTTAAGGGAGACACTTAGCGCCCATGACTCTGAGTACCGTAATAGCTGTTATTAAGTCATGAGATCGAATTAAAACTATGGTCATGACATACAGACGGTAAGACAATAAGTGATCCTATAAGGGTTCCTTTTTTTCCTTTCGAGGTACGGAACCCTAACTAGAGAAATAGTTATTGATGTAAGTAATGTAGTTATTTAACATTTAACATTAACTTAGAAGTCACTTAAAAGGTTTAGTTGTGGATTATGATAAATCGACCAGGTCACACGCAACAATAAATATGTACTTCTTAACACATCAATGATTGTTCGTTATTTGATCTAATTTGCAGACTTTATTTTTCTAGTCTATTAAATTTGTTCTCTATCGTCTGTTTGATGAACTTTCTAACCGTGGGTTTCTGAAACTAAAATCTCTGTTTCAAACAAATTGTTTGGAATTGCCAATGGCAGGGATGACGATATGTTTTATATGGAGACTAGCTGTCGCCTCGGACTACGTCCGCGTGTTTGTCTAAAAAATAAAAAATAAAATTTTGGGGTGGACTACCCTTAACATTTAGGGGGATTGAAAATAGATGTTGGCCAGTTCTCAGACCTACTCAATATGCACGCAAAATTTCATGAGAATCGGTCAAGCCGTTTCGGAAGAGTATGGGAACGAAAATTGTGACACGAGAATTTCATATATAATATTTAGGTCTCCGAAACCAATGATTAGTAACCATAAGACGCCCTCTGACGGGCATTGGCCTACCCCAATTGCCACGATGATCGGCGGATATCTTGTTTCCTTATCTGGAATTCCTGAACTTAAAATGTATTGGTATCGTCCTTAGAAACCCACGGTAAGAGTTACACATTTATATTGACCTGTGTTTGATGATGGGTTCAATGACCTATTGATGATGATCAATGATCAATAGCCTCCCGGACAACTCATTTGCATAACGACCTGCCCACGTAATGACCCGTTTACATTGCCCCTAACAAATAGAAACGCTTATTTTATCGTATTCATTACTTATAAAAACTCATGTTGGGTTAAAACTTAAACTACGAGTAAATAAGTAAAAACTAACTGAATGATAATGGCGATATACTAAGAATGTGGTATATAAAGAGAGGATTTACTAGCTGTCGCCCAAGACTCCGTCCGCGCGTGACTAAAAATTGATGTTGGCCGATTCTCAGACATACTCAATATGCTCACAAAATTTCATGAGATTCGGTCAAGCCGTTTCGGAGGAGTATGAGAACGAAAATTGTGACACGAGAATTTTATATATAAGATGAAAGTGGAAGACAGGACCACAGTCTCTCTCTCTCTCTCAAAGTGCCTCTCCATTTAATGGAGGTTGGTCGTCAGCTCAGTGAACTTGATACACAGGACCACAGTAAATATGATAATTCGTAATGTCTGTCTATGGCCTAAATGGCACGTTTTCATTACCAAGTGAAGTGTCAGAATCATTAGTGAGGGGACATAAACATCGACATTTTAATAAGGCTAGTGTTGTGCCAGTACACCGGCACAGTGTAGGATTTCCTAACACTATTTACTTACAATTTATTAAAATGCTATTCACAAAAAGAAACCATAAAATTGAAGATGAAAAATAATCGCTTATTAAAATTTCCTTTAGTTTTTTAAAGACCTTATTAAGGTAACTATCACGAAAAGTTACTCGTTAAAAATTAACAACTATATTTTTCTTGAGTTAAACGTTTTTAAATCGATTTGCGGTACAACGGACTGTATTCCAACTTTTACTAACTATATAAAGAGATTTTAATATACATCGGTGCCCATTGATGAACAAATAAATAATTAAGGAATTCGTACTCGGAATGATTGTGCGTATAGCGAGGCGATTGACATATGTAAAAAGCTGTAGCAATTTTAGGTGGTAATTATGAATTTAAAAATATTAAACATTGCGTTACGTAATATTAAAGTAAGTTAGTTTTAAACATTGACTCCAATAGTGAGTAGATAAAGGCTAATGATGATGATGATAATATGATGATTATATTTTTTTTTTCGGTGGCTCAGAGGTTAAGCACTTGACTTGCAATCTGCAGGTCGTGGGTTCGAATCCCGCCTTGTACCAATGTGTTTTTCGAGTTTTCAATTTACATATGTAAATTAATCCGACGTTCTTCCGGTGAAGGAAAACATCGTGATGCAACCTGCACATATCTACAAATAAATTCAAAGATATGCGTGAAGTCAACCAATCCGCACTTGGCCAGCGTGGTTGACTATGGCCTAATCACCCTTAACTTAGGGTAGGCTCCGAGCCTCTCGGTTGGGACGTATAGGGAGCTGATGATGATGATATTTTTTTAAGAAAAATATTAGCAGATTTTTTTCTAAATTTACTAATATTTCTTTTACCATTCCAACTAAGCTCTAGGCTTGTGCTAGGATATGGTTTACGACAATAGTCCAATGGAGAGATTATATAGATCTATATCCGTGTATCTATTTACAAAGAAATAATTTACTAAAGTTCTTAATTAGATATGTTAAGAAATTAAGAAAAGAGGTTTGATACAAACATAAATATATTCGAATCTTTTCTATTTTTTTTAAATATGGAATTCCATGTCATAATTTTTTCTTTGCTAAAAATGTTAATCAAAATGTATGCTTATTGGATCTAAACGACAAAAGGAGTGTCTTCATTTTGAGTTCTTTATTTAAATCTACAATTCCTAAACCAATTCTTAACAACACATAAAGTACCGATGATAATACTGACAACGCATTAGCCCTTGTTTCCAAATAGTTAAATCTCACTAATATTCCGGAGATCTCTCTCAATAATATTAAAAAGAAATTTAGTTAAAACACGATAAACTGTAGTTGTTAATTTTAACTAAACATGCCACATCAATTTTCTCTAATCATTTAAAGCTCCTCGTTAAATAAAACAATCTCACTGATATCGTATGCGATAAAGATATCGTACGCTTTTAGAATAGCCGCTTTTATAGCGGTACTTAAGCAGTTTCGAGATGCAGAGTTACTTCATACCAATTGCACTTTTTTGCTAATAGCTGTTTACCAAATTATCTTGTTATATTCAATGTTCCGTTGATTGTATCAATTTCCTTGCGAAAGTTTGTCATTAATTTTAGACAAGAAAACTCAGCAGTAAGTAACAAGCTTTTTGTGTATCTTTAATATGAGATACTAGCTGTTTCCTGCAACTCCGACGACGCGTAAAAAAAAACATAATAAGTTTTCTATGTGTTCTTTTAGGCTATGTTCTACACGTGTATTAAATTTTATCATAATCCGTTGAGCAGGTACGGAAATACCTTCAAAAAACATCCATCCATCTATACTTTCGCATTTATAATAGTAAGATGTTAAGTGGTCCGCTGAATATTTTTTTATATGACAAATCTAAGTGTCTTCCTTAGTGGCTAATTAACGGCTCAGAGCGTGGCAGTCAATTTTTTTTTTATTTCTTTGTCATTATTTGCAAATAAAAAACTAATTTATACCAGTGTTTTATATTATATTAATTACAAATTAGTTCCAATAATCTAATAAAGCTTACTTTCGCGTAAAAAAACACGGAATTAAGATCAGGGCACATATGAAGGTGGTCCAATTGTGACAATGATAAAAAACTGAAATGTAAACGTTAAAAAACCACAAGAGCTCCAATTGAAATGATATTAGCTTTAAGTGCAGACCGCTACTAGGTAGAAGAAATCGGGACAGACCCTACCATTTGTTACGACTCGATCGTAAATATAAGCCGTTTACTACAAAGACAATATGTAATTTTTGTGATGCAGTAAATGGTGCAAGAGTAAAGAAAAATGTTTTGTTATACTTATATTATAAGGAAGAAAGATTTGATTGTTTATTTGCATTTAATGCTGCGAAACTACTAAACGGGAAGCTACACTGTTCCCAGTTGACATGGGCTATATTTATGTCAAGGTTTTAGCTCTGCGCGCACGAACTCTACCATTAATATGACGATATCACGTGTTGCCTATGTGGAAATTCCGAGAAATAAATCACATCGCCTTCGCTTTTCTAAGTTAATATTTAGCACTTGCATAAAAAACAGGTCTTAATTCCGATTTTTTATGAAAAAAAATATAAAGTAGAATATTATGGTAAAGTAAACAATATTTCCTAAGTAATAAATAGATTTCAGTATAAGAACACAACTGTTAACTAAATTCGAGTTCGAGTCGAGTTGCAATAGTTGTGTTGTACTTTGTACTGACTACTCGAGCTAGTGTTGTGCCACGGACGACGTAGTCTAATTGGCACAAGTGAGTGGTGCTTCCCCTCGCCCACCTCCGCCCCACAGCCACTTGCTCCGTAATTGAACGTTTAAAATCTACAGCTTTACCTTTATATGAGGGAAATTAATTATGTCATATATGTTGTGTATAGAGGGTGTTAAAATTATTAGAAAAAAACTGACGAATTAGGAGCCTTCCTTTTTTATTTTAATTTATAAAATACAGATCACACTAATTATATGATTGCTTTTAACTTATTTTAACGAAGTATGAAAGTTATTTTGAAGCTTCACCAGATGCATGTTGTAATCGATGATAATTTTATGCCACGTTGGATTGATGGTAATAATGTTTGGTGTTCTTGTCGTTTGTCTTTGGCTGAATTAAAATTAAAAAGTTATATTCAGGCATATCGTTATAATTATAAGTGGCAGTTTACATTTTACTTATTCCCCATGTATAAAACATCCAAGGTGTATGCAATTATAAGACTTAATTCAACCGGAGATATAATTCATGTCATAACGAGGCGAGTTTTATTTTTCAACTTTATTAAGGTTAACGTTGAATAGACAGCAGTTAAATAACATTGCGACACTAAATTTTAAATTACCTGCAACATTTGTGGTAATAAAATTTATTGAGCTGTCATAATTATTTAAATTTTAGCATTTTATTTTTGTTATATATTCTGGAAATTAAGATTGTCGATCTTCGTAATTCATTACTTTTTGCAAATGGAAGGTGTAAAACTTTCAAGATATGAGTTAGAATATTTCAAAAGCTAAACTCTTCAAAGTATTTAGAAATAAATAATGTTTTTCACTAATGTGAATACACACACAATTTATAAACATTGTCATACTGATTTGGAGTAGCTAATTATCGACGGGTCACAAAATTTTATCGATATATCGCTACTGTAATGGACATCACTATTGATTTCTCTTGTCATAAAACTTCAAATCCCACCAGATAGACGTAATAAAATTATTTACGACTTCTGGATTTTGTTGATATTTGGCGCCAATCTTTTTTAAATAATCTGTAGTTATATATTTTCAATTTAAATTTCTTTTTTATTAAAGTACTTTTTGTGGGATTAAAAAAATATTTTTTCCATAATACTTTTAAAAGCATCGGACGTGTTTCTCATATATCTCATTAAAATGAGCAATCAACGATCAGTTATCGATCAAAAAATTTTGCAATTAATAAAAAGAAAAACAGATTAATTTAAATTAATTAATTTAATTTGAAAAAAACTTACTTTTACCAATTAAACTGGACCAAAGTTATTTGTTTTTACGAAAGTACACACGAATGTTACATAATTTAATTATTTCTTAATTCTCAAAAAAAAATGTTGATTAAGAAATTTAATTTAAAGAAAAATATTGTTTATAATGAAACTGGTAATTTTGCAAATTGGTGAAACTCTCTAATTAAAAAAAAAACAACTTCAACGTCATGTGAGAATTGAATTTTACAAACTTTACATCTTATAATATGAAATATTATACATGCGAATGTGTGAATGTATTCATAATCAGCTCACTATACGTCCTCACCGAGGAGATCGGAGCCTACCCAAAGTTAAGGGTGATTAGGCCATAGTCAACCACGCTGGCCAAGTGCGGGTTGGTTGACTTCACACATATCTTTGAATTTCTTCTCAGATATGTGCAAGTTGCATCACGATGTTTTCCTTCACCGTAAAAACGTCGGATAAATGTACATATGTAAATCGGAAATCGAAAAACACATTAGTACATGGCGGGATTCGAACCCAGGACCTGCAGATTGCAAGTCAAGTGCTTGACCCATGAGCCACCGACACTCTTATGCATGTATTGATTGGCTGATTATTACAAGGTATCTCCAGAACGGCTGCATGGATCTCTCTGAAATTTGGCATAGATGTAGAACATAGTCTGGAAGAACACAAAGGTTATTAAAATAGTTTAAATATTAACGCGCCGACGGAGTCACTCAGAAGTGTACACTATAATCTTATTAATACGAATTTTATGGGCATTTAACTAACGTGGTATCTTTTATTAATAACAAACGATCGTACTACTAATTTTCTATATTAAAATACATCGTTATATTACTTCTAGATAGATATAACAAGTGCCTACATTCGATCAAACGGTATTCCGACTTTCAGTGAGCTTTAAGGATTTATTAAAATTAAAAATGCAATGATGATAGGTTAGTTAATTCAAATTGAAAATATATACAGTACCTACATTAATTAAACTAATTTTACATAATTAATTAGTGTTACTTAAGTTTTATCACGTAGTATTTAGACAAAATAAGTTACGCGTTTTGTAAACATAACTTAATAAAATTATTCAAACTTTCGTGAGACAGTATACTAAACTGATATATAAACACGGCTAAACACTCACGTATATTCGGCCGGTGGCGGCACCGACTAGTTGTCAGTGAGCTTCCGCGAAATAATACCAGTACCACTCATCCTGAAGAATCCCCGATGGGCTCGAAATTAGTCGGTGCCGCCACCGGACGAATATACGTCAGTGTTTAGCCGTGTTTATATATCATTTTATAACTTAATAACTTATTTATTTAACATTATTCCAAAGGATCCAAAGCTCCGATGGATAGATGGCGTAAATCAGGACGCGAAAAAAGTTGGCATAGCAACTAGGGAGTCCTTAGCTAAAGATAGACCGAACTGGTAAAAACTGTAGAATTAAAAGAAGAAATACAAAGCCTACTTTTCCTTGTCCCTTTCATTCCCATTGAAAAACCTGCGATAGTATGTTTTCTATAAGTTTCTCAGCAGTGAAAACTAACAATATTATCAAAGTGTGTCAGCAATTCCTGTAGTTTGCAAGTGGGCAGATGTCATTACAATCTAGACGCGCACGGGCCGCGAGTACCACGACAAAAGCGGTAAGCGGTGGATGCTTTTATGCTTGAACAAAATTGCATTTTTTCGGCTACAAAGTTCAAAGACAATCTCAGAATATGATTTATGCTTTAATATTGGAGATGTTTTTGGAATAAAATTCAACAATTAGAGATTTTCAAGCAATACGTTAGTGTTGTAAATTTCGATGTATGCGTAAATATCTTGAATTTTCGTTAGTTTACATTGTCAAAAAACATGTATATGTACATATTTACATCTGTTTTTTTACACAAAATCAAAGATATTATAATATTCTTCATTATGTCTTCTCAAATTAATATCATAATTAGAATATATTTCCGAAGTTCTTACGGCGAAGGAAAACATCGTGATGAGACCTGCACATATATGAAAAGAAATTCAAAGATGTGTGTGAAGTCGAGTCGCATTTGGCCAGCGTACTTGACTATGGCGTACCTAGGGGTACGCTAAGGCGTAGAGTACACTCTGAGACCCTCAGTAGGAACGTATTGTGAGCTGAAGAAGCTGAAGATTATATTTCTATTTTAAATAGAGTTGTTCCGTGTCTTATTTACACCATACCTCCTATAAGTCTAACGCTGTATGTAAATGAGGGAAAATGGGGTCGCGGATGCAACGTTTACCCGTTGATTAAGTGTGTACTGACATCGACCGTGATTATGGTGAACGGCAAAAAGTTTTCGCATGCTGCGCATGTCGCTTCCACTTTGAAATGGTGCAAACACTTTAACAAGCTAATTGCTTTCTGGAATTCAAGAGTTTAATTATGCTAGATTACTGTAAATTCTAGTTATGAATGTGACTTTTATGTGACAATCATATAAGACTTTCTCTTCTATAGTTGCGGATTTAGTTTGTTGGAAAAATTTGTTACTTAAAGTCCTTGTTTTTCATGAGCAAATCAGAGACTATCCATTTAACTAAACACTCATATTTATGATGTATACACAATGAACAGAGGACGGTACATGATGAATAATAAAATTTTTGCATTATTTACTTGTTGAATGTATTACATGATAAATCTGAACCTAAAGAGAAGCTTAAATATGAAAAAATGTACTTCCTAGAGCTTTAAAGTTCCAAAGTTTAATGAATTGGGCTTTGCTGAAAATTATCGTTTTTAATTGTAAATCAGTATTCCACTAATTATATTCATTAAATGATAAAATTAATCAAAATAAAATAATTATTTACAACACCCGTCTTCGTTATGTAAATTCATAAACATAGGTGTTATAAGGTGTCATCAAAATATCTAAATAATTCAAATTTAGTAGAACAGGCTTTACGCCTGCTTTCTGAATTAGCCGGCCATAAAGTACAGTGCTTCTCAAACTTGCGCTAATTTAAATATTGACGTTTAAATTCACATGATTATTAGTTGTAAAAAAAAACCTTTTTATATCATACTAGCTGTCGCCCGCGACTCCGTCCGCGCGGGATTAATAATAGATGTTGGCCGATTGTCAGACCTACTCAATATGCTCACAAAATTTCATGAGAATCGGTCAAGCCGTTTCTGAGGAATATGGGAACGAAAATTGTGACACGAGATTTTTATATATAAGAAGAAGGCAAACCTGCTCACAGTTATCCCCAAGAAAAGGTTTTTTTTTTTAAATTGAAAATTGAATCTACCAATGACTATGTCATCAAACACCTTATATTTAAAAGTAATCTTTTTAATAAGTATAATAACTCGCGAGAACTTCATTAAAATAGCATTCAAATGCAGTTTGAGAAGCGATGTTTAGGAACCGGTAGCTTGGACTTTCCTCTCTGCTTTCCAGCGATCACCCGCTATAAATAATAACGTTCGCACGGCCAGCGTTTTATAACGTATCGGCTTTCCCGACATTGCCCACATACGAGGATTAACGATAACTGATAGTATAAGGCGCCTACTTCACCATACTTATTTATAATGCAAACGACTTAACCCCTTCGCGCACAAGGCAACGTAAAACTACGAAACTAATAGTGTATCCTTAACTTGCAAGTATCTCGTTACGCTCTATGTACATACATCGACGTGAGTCGTCGTGAAATGATTTACTCCGCTAACTTGAAAGTCACAGCGACTTTTTCATGATGATCTAGGCTTGTTTTAGCAAGTAAAGAATAAAATTGCATAAGTCTAATAAAATAGATCGACATTTGTAAACAGAATCAAGATAAACCAGTGATCACAAAACGTGTTAAACGCTTAAGAATGAGTTAGTGAAAAGAAGCTTTAGTGACAATTAATCAGTGGGTCAGCAATTCTTTTTAACAGCGGTAGAGCCCGCTTTAACATCTTCGCACGATTTGGTCCGGCTCGCCCGGTGAAATACCACGACCACACAGAAGACAGGTGTGAAGTGGAAGCAATGCCACGTTTCGTCTGATAAGTGTGTGTCCCTGAGGCCTTATTAAGTCCTCTTTCCCTTCCCACCCTTTTTCTTATAAGGAAAGGATAAGAAGTGGAAGTAGACTCTCCGGTTGAGAGGATGCATGGGAAGGGAAAATATTTTCTTTCTGTGCATTCTCTCCTCCGTCGGTTAAAGGTAGGCAACGCATATGCATTTGCGTATGTCTATGGGCAACGGTCACTTCGCTATTTCAGTGATTTCAGGTGGCCCCTCGTTCGTTTGCCGCCTTATGATAAAAAAATTATCATAGTACAAGAACAATGAAAGTTTAACATGCATAAATTTCACAGAATCCAGTAGAATACGTTACGAATAGATTTGTTTCATCTACACTTGATATACACAGATCTTTGAAGATCAGATATAACGTATTCGAGAGATTTTTGTTGTGAGAATTTTGCGAGTAACATTGCGAATTCGACACGCAATAATTATTGTGTTGCAATACTCAACAACCGTATATCCTGCTCTTAAATATTCAATGATCAAACATTCCGCCTGCACCTGGCACAGACGCTTCCTCTGACCTTCGAAACTCTGTATTCATTTTGGCAACATATTGCCGAGAATTTTTATTTTATTGCAACATTATTTTTTGAGTACATATCGAATTCGTTTACTTTGTCTTATTTAGGAATTTAACGTGAAACTTAAACTTAGTTTATTTTTTTTTTAATTTTGAATAATCTTCTCTTATATCATCATCATCAGCTCACTATACGTCCCCACCGAGGGGCTCGGAGCCTACCCTAAGTTAAGGGTGATAAGGGTAAGCACTTGACTTACTCTTATATGCTACAATTAAATTATGTGTTCCACATACGATCACATTATGGCGGCAAAACAGTACAGTTGAAGATAACTGGCCATTTTTGAAATCATTTAAAAATTATTTATGGTATGAACATACGAACTTGAATCGAAACAATGTAGGGCGTCGATCCCATTTAATCAAGTTCATCTCGTCACGCTTTTGATTTTAATTGTCATTAAAATTGGTATAACTCCAGTGACCCAGAAATGGTTCATTAACGAATCGTATATACTAAAATGGTCATGTTTTTCTGTCCGTACTACAATTAAAATTCATTAAAAAAGTTACCGAAATTCAGTCAAGATTCCATTAAAAAAGTTATCAAACATCGATAATTTTTAATGAGTTTATCTCCGATACCAAATATTATTGGCAATTTATCAATGGACAAACAAAGGTAATTTAAATATTATCCGTAATCGATTTTATTTGCTAAAATATACAAATATGGCTGAGAAATCTGATATGATTAACATTTTATTTAATCCGTATTTCTAAACCGTTTACTTATTTCAAGCATATAAACACCAAGTTTGGCAATCAGCAAATACAGTCAGATGAGTAAACCCAAAGGCATTCACTAGTCAAAAGTTTAATTAATTGAAGGGTTCGAAAGAGAATGAAGCAAATTAAAAACTGTAGGTACTTTTATCTGACCGAGTCGAATGGCCACTTTCTCGAGTCGAACCAATTGTACACGATCTTTTTTTCTTTTTATTTTTTTTTCATTTAATTTACTTGCGAATCAGGGTCACTGCTATTTATTAGTTATATTATATGCTTTATTATTTTATCATTTACTGTGTTACTCCAGAAAAATACATTTCTTTCATCCCTTTGACAATCGGTGATTGAAACTATGGACGTCAACGAAATTATAAAAAAGTAAAGGCAACTACATATTACTCCTTTGTTTGAAGGTATTTCCAGAACGACTGAACGGATCTCGATTAAATATTTCGCATACATGTAAAACATAGTCTGGAAGAACACATAGGCTACTAATTATGTTTGTATTTAATACCGCGCAGACGGAGTCGCGGGCGACACCTAGTATTATATAAACGTTGACATTGATTGACAAACAAACAGAGTTATAAGAACGATAACAAAAGCCTGCTAATTACGTGTCAACTATTATCTAATTGGGTTCCGTAACTTAATTAAAATATCAATATTTATAACCCTTTATCACGAGATTCCATCTGTATAAAAACATGTCTTTCCTCATATTTTCCTAGAGATAAGTAAGGATGTTTTTGTATATTTTAAAACAATGCCTTACTTCAAACATTAACACGACTTTTGTAATAACACATATTGCTGTCTCTTTTTTATTCAAACAGAATGAAAGAGATGACAATATTTATACAGTTGCTTCGTTACAACAGATAACAGTGCAAGGAACCCAAATAGTAAATATGAGGAGTTATGGAATAAAATAGCATCTGCCGATCAAATATTGCCGCACCTAAACGGAACAATAACTTAATCATAAGAAACTGCTCGCACGCAGTCAATATGATCGTACGAAACAATTGAGACTTACGTAACAAATTCATTGTGTATTTATTTATATTAACGGACCACGCCTTTATGTGCGTTAAACAAAGAATATGAAATCGTTTTTGTATTGAATTGTGTAAATGAAGTAATAAAGTTGCCTAAGATGTATTGCGCAATAACATATATGCAATTATATCAAGCATTTAGATTTGTGATTGCTTTTTTTGAGCCTATAAAAAAAGTTTATAGCCTTCCATATAGTGTTGCCAGGCGTCTGTATAAAGCTAAAGTCACGCAATCAAAAAGCCTAGCTAAAGATATAGGTAGGCTTTTTGATTGCGTGTCCGGCCAAAATAAACAGCGTCCGTCGTTTTAAATTTCGCTAACGATGAGACAAAATCCTAAATAGTACGTGTGTGTGCGTGTCCTTTTCTACCCAAATGTCCGGCCTGCCTGGTCTGTCCGGCTATTAGTTTTCGCGAACTAACCTAAACCCCTAAGGATGGTTGGAACCTAATAGATGAAGATTATTTTGCAAGTTACTTTAGAATAAAGGCATCTGCGTTAGTCGTAAGCATGAAATGTAACTCTTAGGTTAGGTTTACAATTTAACTTAGAACCGACTTGTACTTAGTAAATTGTTTTTTTTTTAACTTTAAGTATTCAAGCATTTGTTACAAATTGCTTCTTGTAGACGCATGTCGCGTATTTGCATATTAGTTTGTCTTTGTATTGCGGTGCGTCAGAGGAATTTCCTGTTGCACGTAAAGATTTGCATCCGATGTCTGCATATTTGACATTATTAATCAGGAATCGAACACGTTGCAACCTGTTTGAAAATAAGGTCTTGGAGTTAAACCTCATAATTTAAGTATTTTTTTGTTAATTTATAATCTGTTTTTATAGCTTTAAAAGCTTACTTTACTTTGCAATTTTTTTTCTTTAATTTTATAAGTACTTTGTTTTACACTAGATGTCGCCCGCGACTCCGTCTGACTCCTTTGAATATGCTTTGAACATAAAATTAAATTAAAATCGGTCAAACTGTTTCGAAGGATTCTGGTAACTAACACTTTCTTTCTTTGTACTTTCTAAAATTTCTTGGATGAAAAGCTTTGTTTTAAGAATTTTCTATTTTATCTCAATTAGTTTTATCGTTGAAATGTTTGAAATGTACCAAAATAACTTATATTCGTATATCTTTATATATATAATTCTTCTGTGTGTGTGTATGTCACTGAACTTCTCTCAAACGACTGGACCAATTTTGATGAAATTGTTTGTGTGTGTTCAAGGGGATCTGGGAATGGTTTAGATTCACAATTTTGTCCGCTGGACAACGTTTTTTTAATTTATTAGTAGTTGTTGATTTTGGAATGTTTTACATTGGATCCGACAGACGGCGCTACCATCGCAGTGTCAATTTTTTCAGTCAGTTTCAAATTAAAGACGTGTAGACAAGACAACGTCTGTCGGGTCCGCTAGTATATATATAATTCTTCTGTGAGTGTGTATGTCACTGAACTTCTCTCAAACTACTGGACCGATTTTAATGAAATTTTTTGTGTGTGTTCAAGGGGATCTGGGAATGGTTTAGATTCACAATTTTCATCAAATATTAACTTCATATTAATTTATTCAAATTAAAGATGTGTAGACAGGACAACGTCTGTCGGGTCCGCTAGTATAGTATAAGTCAAACAAATCATAGGAATTCCTGTAACAGAGCACTGTGGAACATTAAAAGCCAGATGCGTTCGTGTGGCCCGAGCCTAAATATTTATTTGTTTTGTAATACTTCCGCAATTAAATAACTTTAAAATAGAATGCTGTACAAATACGATTGTACCACGCTTTTATGTTTTGTGATTTATCTATCGTGTTATTTGTAGAATATTTACCGTACTTCGAAATAATTTGAATTAAAAAAAACATAGAAAAAATATTCATCTAAAGAAATTGCTAGGTACATAAATCCAAATTTAATAGAAATCAAAAAATATATATTAATAGGTAGAACGCCACGGCTTAGTTGTATTAAACATTTGTATTACTGACTTACTTAAAAAACTTAATGGATGAACCTGTACTATTTGTCATAGAACCATAAAAGGTATGACCAACTCCGTAAAAACTACGCATAATCAATACTTAGGACTGCCATACACGGATAACTTCAAGCAGTAGCTTACTGCACGCAACATTGTTAACTACAAAATCCTGCATCCAGCAAGTCGATTTCCCAAAGCCCGTGTACAGCATAGCGGCCCTTTTTCATTCACTGGAATAGCAACGCCGGCAGTTGAGGTGTCGACCAACACAAGGGATGTTGAAATAACAATGGGAACAGGTTGCCGGGCCGTTTATAGCAAACAATTTACTTATTAGACGCATGGAATAGAGCCACTAAAATGTTGCATCAACATTTATTCTGATAAATGTTATTTACGTTGAAAAAATATGTAGTAAGTAATTTCATATCAGGTGTTATAAGATGTATCTTTAAATTAAACATCACGTGATCAGATTTTTAATTATGCTTAAGGTAACAAGACACCTGTTAGTTACATTATCTAATTTATAATACGTGAATATTTAAATTAATTTTCTGTTAATACGAACAATATTTTGCAAACCTGAATTCATAAAATAATTGTTTCTTATACAACTTCTACTTTATATGTTAATTCCGTTTTCACGGATAATAAAGTTTAAATTACTATTAACATTAAATTAATTAATTCCATATAAAAAACCAAATCACAATTTTATACAGTTTACTTAACAACTTTCTATTTGGGTGTCATTTGAAAACGTTGCACTAAAATAATTCACCTCATAACAATATAACATATCAAGTAAAGTATATATAATATCTTTAACTTAAATCGTCAGTTTAAATAAAAATGTTGACCTAAAAACCTAGTGCGGCATTTTAGCTGCCCCGGACAACTTTTTGCGTGCGCGCGGATGAGTCATGCAGTCAACGGACGCAACTTGACCGCGCGTTTGATGGACTTTTTAATTTAGAAACCTTTTTCTATAGTAATTCATGATCTGCTTTTTTACTTTTATAATATTCGTTGTGAAGCTGGATGTTTTGTACCTAACTCAGAATCCTTTAATCGTTACTTAAACATCCGCTTAATGCTGTTGCTCTGCTCAGCTAAAAAATCCGTGTCGTTTAACATGAATTATTAAAAGCCATGACATTGAATAAAGGTTTAGTATTTGCATATAAAATTATGGTACTGCAATATAACGAAAGTTTCTTCGGAAATCATCATCGGAAATCGCAAAACACATTGGTACATGGCGGGATTAGAACCCAGGATCTGCAGATTGCAAGTCAAGTGCTTAACTCCTGAACCACCGACTCTCTTAAAAGTGTAAAAATAACTTAAACTAAAACAAATCAATCTGAAAATTTCATCTTTAAGTGCCTAAATAGCCACCATTTCTAATTCGGTCCACGTATTGAATTCACTCTTACCTAACGCACAATTCGCCCTTTTATAGCTTGTGCTAACTAGTACTATAGTAACATTTTGTATTCAGTTCGTGTGTCCGTAGCGTTACAATCAGACCAATTAATCTCTAGTTGACCCAGGACTCGGATCCGAATGCTGTGAATGATGACGTCATAAAAATAGATCCATATCAGGTACGTTACTGCTGACGATTCGAAGTTTTTACTTCAAAAAATAAAATAAAAATGCTGTAGAAACAAGTATTGACCGAAAGTGTTTATGAAGAATTGAGCTTTAACGTATTATATTAATACTAACTGTCGCCCGCGACTCTGTCCACGGGCGATAGTGCCAGGGCATATGTATTCTTCCAGACTGTGTTATACATTCATGGCAAATTTCATCAAGCTCCGTTGAGCCGTTCTGGAGATATTTTCTAAAAACATTCGTATTTGTAATATTAGTAAGATGTATATATGGACAAAACTGATATATAAACACGGCTAAACACTCACGTATTTCGCGGACGCGGGAGTAAGCGACGGGCCGCGTCCGCGAAATAATACCAGTACCACTCATTCTGATGAAGGGCCCCCGATGGGCTCGAAACTAGTCGGTGCCGCCACCGGACGAATATACGTGACTGTTTAGCCGTGTTTATATATCAGTTTAGTATAATGTCTTACGAAAGTATGAATAATTTAGTAGATGGACAAATTACCTTTTACAATCTTGTCACATACAAGTTGCAGAAAATAATTTACGTTATAGCTCTTAATAATAAATTTTTGACTATAGTAGACCATAATCGCTTTAATGTATAATTTTAGTACATTGAACCTTTTATGTGTGATCCTACATATTTTCTAGGTACTGTTAAGGTACACAAAAACATTTTTTATTAATAAATGGAAAGTTTATTTAAGACAAGACATGTGAGATGTTTTATATTTATTGAGTTCGCAGACAAAAATTACAGATCCATATAAGTCAGGAATAAAAAATAACAAACGTTTGTTTTTATATGGGAAAAAAAATCGATGAGAAAGGGTCGAGTGACCGAACGCCTAAAAATGTTCGGAGCGCGCCTCGGACTGTACGAGAGAAGAATTTTAAATAGACCCACGCAGATATATCAGATTCTGAATCCCAAAAGTAACATGAAAGTCAATCGTCATAATAAAATCCCACGTTAAAGTCAAACAGAACTCACTATGGGTTTCTGAGGCCAAAATCCACATTTAAAACATATTGTTTACTCTGATTTATCAAAGATAAAAGACAAGATGATATTTGTACCGAGATTTAAGTCTCGGAAACCAACTGTAAATAAAATACGTTAATCACATTGTAAAATCTATATTTCCTGGTTTATAAAAGTAGACATCGATTGATGCAGTCTTCGAAAGAACAATTGTAAACTTAACAGACACAATAAAAGAAAGAAGAGACTTCTAGACTATTATTATGTTACTCTTTGAAGTGTTTTACTTTTTTAAACACAGAATAACACTTTTTAAATTTACTATACTTTCGAGCGTGGAATTTGGTGCACATCTAGAGGTTATAAATCTATGTAAGACTCCTTTAAAGGTACTGCTGGGATCCGAGGTATTGGTATGAAAAACATTTCGGGACTGATGGACTTAGGTCCAACCATGAATGTGACCTTGGAATAGTTTGCTGGTTTAAAAATATATGATCTTTATATCTTTATATAAATATTATCTTTATAGAACATATAAAAAAGGTTGGACTAGAAAGGATTGGGATCTCAACAAATATTTTTATCTAGCAACAAACAATGTGGTTTTATTTTGTTTAAGTGGGACTGATATTTAAAATTCATTATTAATATTTTAATATTGGATGAGTGAAGATTAGGTAGAATAAATTATTTTGCGAAACTTTTAATCTTTCGTACAAAATTGAAAATTTAAAAATAACCCTAAGTCGTGGCCAGTTTTGATGAATAATATCGTTAAGGGTACTCAATACTATCAAGATTTTGCATTAAAAAATAAACAACCAAAAAACAGATTCAAAGGAATTTATATGAAAAATAACAAACTACCAAGAGTAAAATTTGCAAAAAGTAAACAAGCTTTACTTAGGCTTAAATAAACATTTTTATACTAGCTGTCGCCTTTTACTTCGTCCGCGCGGGATTAAAAAAACCTAATTAGTAGTGTGTTCTTTCCGACTATGTTCTACATCTATAACAAATTTTACCAAGATCCATGAGGCCGTTCTGGAGATACCTTTTAACAAACATCCATACATCCAAACATTCGCATTTATGATATTAGTAAGAATTTCTTCAAGTTGAATTGTACATAAAAACGTCACAGTAAATTATAAAAATAAACTGCAAAATATTCACCGTCATCATCGTCATAGTCAAGCTAAATTCATCCACTGCTGGACGTAGGCCTCACCCATTGAATGCCACAATGCCCGGTCCTGTGCCGCCCGCATCCAGCACACTCCAGCAACCTGGTTAAGGTTGCGGGAGTGCACTGCAGGTTGCAAAATATTATCTTACTAATGCGAATGTTTTAACGTATGGATGGATGGATCTTTGTTAGAAGGTTACCAGAACGGCTGCATGGATACTGACAGGCATAGATGTAGAACATAATCTGGAAGAATAAATAGGCTACTAATTAACTTTTTTTATTTTGCACGGACGAAATCGCGAGCGACAGCTAGTATGTATACCTCGGCTTTCTTTATTATGTAGTAGCAGGTTATTGAAGGTAATTGTTATGTGTTACATCATTGTACATGTTATGAGATTACCAAGCCCACATTATGGTAATTTCTTTAATTTTTAACAATGTACAAAATTATACATCTTCTGATAAATATAATGTTCAAATATTACGTAAATTTTAATTAATTACAAGATAATATTGTAGGTTACAAATATATAAGATTTTTTAACTTTTATTGATTTTAAATTTGGTAGTTTACAGATCCAAAGAATGGAATAGGTACTTTTGATAAACATCCAAATATTGCACAAATCTGATTTGGTTCAGTGTGCTATATACCAGTGGTGGATGTGTGCTATTTACCTTTAACGAATTTATAGAAAAGACAGCTATAAGAGGAAATTAAACTCAACTACTAAATATCTACGCTACCAAATAAGTAACTTTAATTAAATTCATCATCATCATCAGCTCACTATACGTCCCCACCGAGGGGCTCGGAGCCTACACTAAGTTAAGGGTTATTAGGCAATAGTCAACCACGCTGGCCAAGTGCGGGTTGGTTGACACATATCTTTGAATTTCTTCTCAGATATGTGCAGGTTGCATCACGATGTTTTTCTTCACCCTAAGATCTTCTTAAGTAAGGTGCTAGTCTGTGAGGCACCTTAAGAATAAGAATATAAAGGTCCTGTTTTACGCCCATAAAATGCTCTTGCAATTTGACGAAATTATTTTATGGTATTTAAATTTTATGCATTAAATGAATAAATAAGGAATACGTCATAGTTAGCTAAGTTATTCCAATGTTTATGTTTCATATCCAGTATCACTTTCAGTTTCACCATCATTTCACAACACCTTTCCACAAAAGTAGGCTAATAATGAAGCCTGGGGTAACAGAAAACATCGAAGTCGGTGTGGTCCGCGTAAACTGTCATTAGTATATAAATATATACAATTATGTCGTTCTGTACCGACGTCTATACAACTTATAGTCTTGTTATTATCTTCTCGATACTTAGTGTTGTCGATGGAATTAAAAATCGATAAATAATCGTTTTAGTGAACATCGTTAAAATGAATATCGATATGCGAATGCTGCCTGTAATCAGGTATGTCATAAATATTATTGTTAATTAGGTACGGTCACGGTTTACCATAATTCCAATATTACGTTAAAAGTGTAAAGATTGTCTGTTATTTTGTCCATGCGACTGTTAATTTCGTTAAAATTAATCTACTTCATTGAAACCTTGGTTAATGTGAACGATACGAAAGCTGGTATATAATTTTCCTATCTTTAACGCACTCAGAATATTATAATTGCATATATAGTGAGAGAAATCTACATTAAGGGATTCTACACCTATTTTAGTATACACTAAGTGGTCTTTGTCCCTAATTTAATGTTGATTATAATTATGAAATTCTAGAATTAGTTAACCTGGTAGGTACGAAGTACTAGGAGTTCATAAAAGGTAAGTATCATTTATTATTTCTTTTAATCTTTCTCTGTCATTAGGAATGGCATGCTCGTTGCTTTTGCCGACACGTCCGCATTTAGTGTACTTATATAATATACTTTGCACTTTAAGTCAATAAGTTCGTTAGGGTGAAACCCCTCGTCTTGCATTACACTTCTAATTACCTGGAACTTATGAATAAACATAAATAACACATGCTAAATTGAAAAGTTTATTTAAAAAAACATTTACGTAAATTAATTGTAGTAATTTATAATTTACTAGCGGACCCGACAGACGTTGTCCTGTCTACACGTCTTTAATTTGAAAATTTCAAACTGTTTTTAATAAGCTAAGCTAGGGACAGACTAAAAATAAAATTCGAATATTATTTAAAATTTGACACTGCGATGGTAGCGCCGTCTGTCGGATCCAATGTAAAATATTCCAAAATTAACAACTACTACTAATAAATTAAAAATTAATTAAAAAAACATTGTCCTGCGGACAAAATTGTGAATCTAAACCATTCCCAGATCCCCTTGAACACACACAAAAAATTTCATCAAAATCGGTCCAGTCGTTTGAGAGAAGTTCAGTGACATACACACGCACAGAAGAATTATATATAAAGATTATTTATAAGCTATGTTTAAATAAAGAGAGTTACCTGCAGTCAAACTGCATAAGCAGTTTTGCGGGCCATAAATTAAATAATAAAAAAAATTGTTTATTGGGCAAAGAAAAATACATTTACACAAAACTTTGTGGGCTCTGTCTCCGGAACTAGTTGAAAATGAGTTTCAGGAGACAGCACATTCAATTATATGAAAGTGAAACTTTTTATTAATAAATGTATTCAATAAAAAAAACAGTTATTTACACTTATTGTATAGTTGTTTCCTTATTATTGAGTGAGTCATAGACAATTGTTGCATATCCAGTCTCGCCTATTTAGTCTGTATCATAACGACTGTCTCATTCCTGGCCAGTGCCCCGCCTGTCCGTCTATCCAGAAACAACGCAGAAGATTAATGGGACACAAAATTACATGGTGTTACCATCTGACAAAATTAGCCTCGGGAATACTGACTCGACCGATTTGACCGGAGCATAAAAACAGGATCTTGTGGGAACCCGACATTTGCGTCCCAGTTTTTTTTTTAAATCGATTGCCAGGAAGTGGCCTGTTTTGATTGGACCTTTAAGGTTTTATTTAAATTTAAAAATCGAGTTTACCATAATTAATAAAATAATTTTTTACATTGATATTTTTGAACGTAATGAAATTGTGCTTGTTATTTAAATTACACTCTTTTAATGAACTTACGATATTATTTTGAAATTGAATTATATAATATAGTTTGTAACCAAATTTCAATATAATATTTTTTAATTTACCAATTTTTGTTCCGAATTTGATTTTGTCCCATTCGGTGTCGAGACCCTTGGTCCGTGGGTCCTAGAGCTTTAAGGCTTTAAGGAAATATCAAAAAAGTTAATCGACATCACAGGGGACCGAAGAGCTGGCAGCTACCTCGGACAAAGAATTAGTAATTCAAAGGGGGAACGCTGCCAGTATCTTCGGAACCTTAATTTAAAAAAAAAATATTTGTTTTTAATATTTTATTTAATAAACCCTAGTGCCATGGTACCCGCTTTCATTTGTTACTAATTTCAACGTATATCAAAATGCTATTATATTTTACTACATCCAGGGTAGCGTAAATACTTTTTAAATATCCTCAATTTACAGTCATTGTTGCAGCAAAACTCGTTAATAAAGTCATGCCTTAGTTTACGCGTGTTACGAGAACAATGCGCCCTGGGGGCTGACTCAACCCCTAAAGTAATAATAATTTGTTTTGCATTGTTGGGTAACTTCGTACTGGTGTGGACACAATTAGAATATTCAAATTGTGTACGCAAATCTTCCTGGAGTTTGTCATAAATATTATAAATGCGAATGTATGGATGGATGGATTTTTTTTTAATATTAGCAAATTTTCGTGAATATTTCTTGTCCGATTTCAAGTAAGCTCTAGGCCCGTCTAGGATATGGTTTACGGCAATTGTCGATTGGCGGGATTCGAACTATCCACGTGATCGGAAATCCGTACCTTTAACCATTTGGCTATTGGCGTTAAAATGATGTTTGAAGGTATCACGGTTGCTTGGATCGCACTGAAATTTAACGTATTTAAGGAACATAATCTGGAAGCACATAGGCTACTTATTAAGTTTTTTTAATTCTCCACAGACGGAGTCGCGGGCAACACCAAGTTAAACTATATAGGTACATATTTACCTATATATTTAAATGGTAATGCCAGCCGGCGAAAAATACTGGTAACAAATTGCAATACTATAAAAAATATATATACGGAATGACACTAAGGAATCTGTGTTTTAAACCAAACTTGATTTTCTTGTTTATATGCCATTTGTTACTTTGTAATATATTCTTAAGATATCGTGTAAAATTTTTTGACGTTTAAAAAAAGTGCAAGGCGGCTGTGACTTCAAAGTAAACTTAAGTAGGCGCGTAATCTGTATAAACCGTGAAATTTATAAACTTAGCTTACTTTAAACCTGTTCTAGTAAACATCTACCTTTATTTCTAGTTTGAATTCATTTGGAAATTCTTTCTATAAGCAAATTTTAGAGCAAATTAAGACTGGCAGCCATATTTAGTTTATAATTAGTCTTTGTAAATTGCAGATTCATAAACTCTTACGCAATACAAAAGGGCAATAAAAAACTGCGCTTTTTTAAATAAGCAATTCTCGTTCGTGATATTTAAGAGTAAACAATTATAATGTAAATAGAGTAAAAGGTAAGGAGTAAAAAGTTTAAAATCAGTTTACAAGTTGTAGAGTCTACAGGTTTGAACAGAGCGGGCATTACAGCCGCGTCGCCGATTGGTCGATTGTCGTCTCATTCGCGTCGGTGCAACGCTGCGCGACGGTTGTCAGCGCGTACGCCGCCATTTTTAACGTTCCAAAATCAAATTAAAACACAAACAAATGTAACAATATCGTCACTGGTACTTACGTGTTAAATATAAAGTTTAATTGTGTGTGCAAACCGTGATGTTGGAAAAGATTTGTTTTATGTGAAAGGCAAGTGTTTGTGACCTTTCGTGTTCCCAAGGAGTATGTAAGATGAATTCGAAAAAGTTAGAATACTTTCAAGATGATGAGATCGACGAAAAGCTAAATCTTAGCTTCTTAGGTAAGTCGATGAACATTTAATGTCCCTTGTTCGCTATTTATATCGCTGTAATGACACAAATAGTCTCAGTAAATAGCAGTTTATCTTTAATATATTGTCGTGATTGGAATATCGGAGAATAGATGGTTTAAATCGCTGAGATGTTCATTTAAATATATGTTTTATAGTATATTTAATTTTGTAAATTTGTAATTAATTTATACTTGGATGGTTACGAGCATTAACAATATTTGAGCATCTTAACGAATTTTAATCCTTTTGAGATATACAGTATATCAATTGATGTCCTCTTATGACCCAAATTATTTGTTTTGTTTAAAATAAGAAAAATCAGGGAGCAAATAAGGTAGTTTAGTTACTTTTTCAAATAACGATCTTTTCAGGATGCTTTAGTTGCGTTTAACTTTGAATGCAAGTTTACTCATAACATCAAAATTGGAGTTTATATTGTGTTTTAGATTTAAATTTTATCAGTGGCAATAAAATTTACATTTTATGTGTTATTGCATTTGATATCATTCCTTCGAAACCGAATTTGATAAGATGGCGCCATACATAATTAATACAATGTTTATTATCATATTTTATTATATCTAATCTTATTAATAAAATGAGTTATGAAGGAAATTATTAGATTGATATTCCAATGTAAGGAATGCCTTGACTGTTTTTTGACAGTGTGTTCGAATCCTGGACTAATAAAGAATTGTTTTTATAGGATGTCTTATGTTACGCACGGGTTCCACTGCTAAATCTTCCATGCCATAACTTTTTGAGAAAAATAAGAGAGGACGATGCTTTATAAATTCCTTTGTATGAATCAGTGAAAATCTACAGTTAGAAATATCGCATAAACGATTTGAAGCAGAATTTTTTTTTATTAAAAAATATACGCATATTGACAAGTACCGATACATTGTGTTTTTCCTTATCCACCGATGTACGCGGTTTCTTTGAAGATGATAAGAGCTACTGATAAGTCATTTCTGAGTACGATTTTTTCAAGAGTTTTTGGAATAGTGATGTAAAGCGAACACTAAGTATCTATGACATATTTTGTAATTTCTTTCTGTCTTTTTTTCGACAAAAATAACTTGATAATTAAGAAAAATTCTGAATTTATCTCTATATCTGCGTGGTTAAGTTAGTTAATTTAAAGCAAAGATAAGCAAAGATTTTGATATTTGAGTTAACTTAGTATTAAAGTGAATATGTAACAGCAAAATGTTTGTATATTTTCTTTAAAATTCTTGCTTCGTAATTGTAAAATATTTCACCACATTTCTGTGGTACATCCACCTCACGTGGGGGTGCATTACTCACAATTCTGCTCAATGAATGTGAGTCACGAGACCATAACCTGCCATCACCCACGCTGTCTGAGATGGTGGCGGACGAAGGCTATGTAACAGGAAATTAACCTTATTATAGTTAATGTCGTACTCACAGTTCTAATCGGTCACTAAGGAAGATTCTAAGTGTAGATATATCATACAAAATTTACTAAGGGAGACCACTTACTGTGAGTTTCTGACACCAAAATCTATACTAATATTATAAAGCGCAAGAGTTTGTTTGTTTGTTTGTTTATACGCGCTAATTTCAGGAACTGCTAGTCCGATTTGAAAAATTCTTTTTTGTTGGATAGTCCATTTATAGAGGAAGGCTTTAGGCTATATATAATAACATTACGCTGCGACCAATAGGAGCGAAGCGTCAATAAGTTTTAAAATCCGCGCGCGGGCGATGTCGCGGGCGACAACTAGTCCCTGTATAAAACACATCGTCATCCCTGACATTATCTTTAATAAAACAGAGATATCAATATGTTTTAAACGGAGATTTTGGTCTCAGAAACCGACGGTTAAAGACATAATGCTAAACCTTTTCTTTAGTGATAGTAAAATTATTTATACATACCTTAGAATAGTAAGTTCCACTACCGAAACATGTATATTGAGATATATTTCTATCTCTGTTTTGTAAGAGTAAATGAGAGGGACCAAATTATGTTTTTGTAAGTGAGTTTTGGCAACAGTCAAGTACATACACTTAATTTGTTTGAAAAATAACGGAAACTATTCTAATAATAAACCTTAATATCCTTCAGTTTTATTTCGTATATAATCACGAGACATTTCGTTATATTATCTATTCTATTTTATTTTTATTTACATAAATACGTCGTATTTGCATTTTTGCGTTAAAATTCCTATTATGGAACAAATGATGTCATCTTTAAAACATGTCGTCCAGTTGGCCTTAACGTGTCAACGAATGTAACGCACTAATTAATGTGTTTGTTCAGTGCATGACACTATATGACACTCTGGTTTAATGATACTCAAAACGTAGGAGTAATTTCAGTTTGATTCCTCGTCCAATAAAACGACAGATAAACAATCAAAATTTCTGCTTTTTTTAAACTTTTACACGTATTAAAATAGTGTTAATAATTGATTCAAAATGCAGTCTACATTTTTTTTAAATTTAATTACTAGCTGCAGCGACTACATCCGTGCGAAATTAAAAAAAATAGTGGCCTATGTGTTCTCTCAGGCTATATTCTACATTTATACCAAATTATAGTGAAATCCATGCAGCTGTTTTAGATATATATTCTAACAAACATCCATTCATCCATCCTTTTGTGTCCATGTTTTCTGTAAATTAATAACTTTCATGAGACTCATTAAATATCATTTTTATTTGTTCTTAATCTATGACAAAGTGGTCGTCATAGATTAAGTATAGATCAGTTTGGTCTTTTTCGCTTTCACTATCTCTTATAGCTTTAAAGTCAATGATAATATTATTTGAATTAAGTTTACGATGGCCTTTGCTCAGTAGAGAGAAATTTCACTCGGAATTGCATTCCATTTAAATACCAGACGACTAAAGACGGCTGTGTGCAAGCATGCCATTTTGTTCGTCTTTTTTTATGTCTGAGTCTTGTCTGTACGTTCAAAGACGTTTGTGTTGAAATTAACTAAGAATAGACTGAGCTTGTGAATGGACATTTGGAAAACCTTTTTTCTGCCTACACCTGTTGGTTGAGGGCGTGAATGTACGTGTAATTATGTATTATAATTTAATTTTAATTAGAATTTATTTTGTATGTATATAATTACACTGGGGAACTATGTGACATTTTGTTTCATCCGTTATAAGTCCTTATTCACACGAGCGCTTTTTTACTGCGCGTTAAATAAGCGTTTAAATAAAAAAATGCATTTATATGTATCTGTTAATACGGCAGTGCTTTTAAAACGCGACGCTTTTTAATGGGCAATGTAATTTAAGCACTGGGTGAATGGAACAAGAGTGATTTGTCAATATATGCAAATGCCGAGTTTTGACGCTGCGTTAAAAAACCGCTCGTGCGATTGAGTGCTAAGTTTTATGATGGCAGGAAGAACATGAATCCAGCGATCGTTACTGCGTTTTCTATTACAGTAACTGTTCATACAGTTGTAAATTATTTTATGACTCCTTGTTTTTGTTGTAATTTAACATCAATCTCGTACCGCAATGATAATTTAGTCGTGCGAGACTCGGTGCGTATTATAAATCTTTGACGTTTCATTTTTTGCTCATTCCATAGCCCGATCTGACGAAACCGGTTGTATCTGTTTTTTATATATTTTTAGAGGCTGCGGATATGCGACCAGTATTTCAAAAGGTTTCAGTATGTCTAATTTAAAATGATATAATTAGTTATCTTCATGAGTTAAAGAAAATTGTGACTATGGGTTAGTGAGATATTTTATTAATTGCAAAAAATAACATAAAAAAGTACAACGTCTCCTATAATAAAGATGTCTCAATGAAAATCTTTTTATAACATACTAGCTGTCGCCCGCGACTCCGTCCGCACTGAATTAAAAACAAAGTTAATTAGCCTATGTGTTCTTCCAGACTATGTTCTATGTGTATGCCAAATTTCAGTTAGATCCATGCAGCCGTTCCGGAAATACCTTCAAACAAACATCCATCCTTCCCTCTATCCATCTAAACAATCACATATATAGCGATAGCAAGATTGTCGACTTCAACCTGTTAATACTTGTTAATTCGTAACCATGGCAACATCTTTGTATCTGTGTGTGGTCCAATACTTTACAAACTATGCTTAAATTTTTTTATCAGTTCTATGATGTCTGTTTTACAGTTTTATGTGGTGTTACCTTTATACTTCATTGTACGTTGTTGATTGGTCGAAAAAATATTGTTTCCTTTTCGTATAAAACATAATTCACACTTGTCACCTAAATGGAAAGAAAAATTAAGGTCAACTAATTAATACGATCCATGCACGCATTTATATCGTACTTTAATAAATTTGATCGTTTTCCAATCGGCTTATTACTGTTTTTTTATATTTTCAATAACACTACAATTTTTTGCAAATTATTAGGGATACAAAAAGGTTAAATCCCCAAGAGTGTGCGAACCAATTTCATCCACCCTACTGCTCTACATATTGTGAGAGGGAGTTGGGTACATTGACCTCAAGAGTTTTGATTAGAAAAGGGTTGATGGAGACTATTATTAGAATAATTACCTATTTTCGAGTTTCAAAACAAACACACAAGAGATTTTCATGAAGTTGTATTTTTTTATAAAAAAAATTAGAAATCTTACTAATATTATAAATGCGAATGTTTGGATATATGTTTTTCGAATGTATCTCTAGAACGACTGCATGGATCTCCCTGAAATTTGGCATGGATGTAGAACATAGTCTAGGAAGATACTAGTAAATAGCTTTTTTTAATTTCGTGCGGACGGGGTCGCGGGCCAAAGCTTGTGTTGAATGCAAGAAAAGACTTGATTAGTGTCTACTAAAAACGCTACAGACAAACTTTTTAATGTATATGTTGAGGAAGAAAGTAAAACGCCTGCAAATCTCAGATTTAATGACAAAATTCGTCATCATATGATTCATCAGAAAGCTCATTGTACAGTTACATCAAAGCAAACACCGACATCCGATTTCATTCATAAAATCTGCCTCCTATCTCATTTCCTGATTGTTTAACACAATGTAAACAATTACTTTTGTATTGTTAAAACAATATAATAAAATATAACTATAGTTAATTTATTAATATTTAAAAAAAAATTATAAACGTATTGTGTATTCAAAGTTTCATTTGTGAAACATATTTGATATAACTATAGTTAGTACTAGTTGTCGCCCGCGATTCCATTCGTGCAGAATTAAAAAAAAATACTTAAGTAGCCAAATTTCATCAAGAAACGTAAAGCTATTACCGAGATACCTTCTAACAAACATCATCTAAACTTTCGCATTTATAATATTAGTAAGATTTGTAATATAGATTAATAAGGTCAATCATCAAAATTCTGTGAAATTTAAAATAAGGAAATTTAATTTGGCAAAATAGAGCCTAAAAAACTAAATAGGGTCCTCGAAACGTCAATTCTTTCTTCCCTAGAGATGGACTCAGAATTAATCCTGAGGGATTACTCACATCGTTATTAAGGGTGGTTACTGATGTGGATTTATTAGGCACAATTCTCATGATGTCTTTTTTCATTAATAGATAAATAGGGAGATAAGGGATAAAATACTTTATGATGTATCCATATCGGGTCTCTTGAATGATGCCATCTTGTACTTACTACTCTTACTAATAAATTCGAATGTTTAGATGCATGGCTGGATAGATGGTCGTTTGTTAAACAGTATCACCGGAACGGCTCAATGGATCTTAATGGAATTTGGCACAGATATAGAACATAGTCTGGAAGAACACATAATTTACTTATTACATTTTTAAATACGTCGTGGGCGACAGCTTGTTTCAAATAATCGGTTCCAAAACAAGATAAGTATAATTATAATACCAACGCTTCTGTACCGTACTTTGTAACCCGACCATATTCAGGAGAGAGTAGTCAATATTAAAGGAACAAATTAGTGCGCATTGTATTCTACTGTTTGTCTGTTTGTATTACCTTTTGTTCGTAGTTTGAGAGCTCCGTCTTTGGTTTATTGACCAATGTATTAGAGTATGACAAGACATATCCGGGTGTTTTGTTTAATGCTTTACTGTTTTGTTATTTTTAATCTTTTAACGTACGTATCTCTTAGAAAGAAGAAAGAAGATTGCATTTAGCTGAAACGCGTATGCTAAGATGGATGTGTGGTGTGACAAGAAAGGATAAAGTTAAAAATGTGTATATTAAAAGGAAGTTTGGCGCTACCGCCAGTGATCGAGAAATTGAAGAGTAAAAGATTAGCGTGGTTTGGACATGTTATGCGGAGGAATGATGATGATATAAGCAAAAAAGTAATGAGATTGAATGTGGATGGCTACAAGGGTAGACGAAGACCAAAAAAAGTATGGAATGACTGTGTGAAAGAGGATATGCGTAGGAAGGAGGTAGACTCGGATATGACGGCTGATAGAGATGTATGGAGGAGTAGTACATACTGTGCCGACCCTCGATAGGGATAAGGGCAGGTTGATGATGAACGTATGTATCTCTTAGCAAAACACAGATTTCTGTATGTTTCGGCAGGGGCAACTCACCATACGAGTCACATAATGAGTCATCGTTCGTCACAGTGCAACGATGTGGTGTGTTACGAAAACACGATTAATTGTTAAATAGCTATAAACATTTTCAGTGACATACAAAAAACAAACAAAATGCTTGCGAATTAAAGATTTAAAAAATAAAATAATGAAGTTTTTACTTGTTTATAAAGCGTAACATACAGTCAAAAATCAAAATTAGTCATTGACAAAGAATGCAACATAGTTTTCTAATTACCGTGTGTTTCCTTTGTAATATTAATATAGGAGTACTAGATGTCGCCCGCGACTCCGTCCGGACGGAATAAAAATACATAATTAGTAGCCTATGTGTTCTTCTAGACTATGTTCCATATGTCAAATGTGATCACGATGTGTTTGGACGTTCTAGAGATATCTTCAAACAAACATCCATCCATTCTCATTTATAATATTAGTAAGATTAGTAAGAAGTAAATTTATAATATTAGTAAGATGTACCTTACAATAATAATATTGTGGCTGTAGACAATCTTACATTCTCTCACACGGATTTTCTTTTTTGTGTCCAACTTTTTAAAGGTTTGTCAACGAGGGGACCCCTTACCTGTATGGACAGGTGCAGTTAAAATACGATCAGGTTCTAGAGGTCAATTTATACTTAAATAATAATTTCCAATTTAAACATTTACAATTTACTTACAGCAACTCGCAATTTGTACGATAAATGGCAGGTATCGGGTAATTCATCAATTTTGGGCGCGAAAGAAGCAGTTTCATTATGTTTTCAACTACTTTTGGCGCGAATCATTAACTTGAACGGATAGGCGTAAATAATTCTTTTTAAGTTACCCATTTAACTTTATGGATTGTGAAAGTTTGATTTATAAGAGATGATGTACAATTTTCATTAAACTAATAGTAACATTTTTCATGCTTGTATTTTTAGTGAAAAAAAAAATGGTAGCCAATTTGCTTTTCCATATTTCGTATCTAGTCCAAATATCATGTCAGTCCGTTTGTTCGTTCGTATTGATAGTGTTAATAGTAAGACTTGTTTCTTTTAATGATTTTTTTTTAATTTTTGTCTATCTGTCCGCAATTTCGTGTTTGGTCAGGGTAATCTTCGGAAGAGCTGGACTGAATTTATTGGGACTTTTAATAGCAATTAGCTTTTGTGGCATATAGGTTATTTTTTTAAATACCACGCTAATGAAGTCACAAGTAACTAGTAGAAGTAAGCAGCCAGAGTATATTTAATTATTACAGAGTTAAATATAATTGGAAGATATCTCTGTGATCAAAATATAGAGTAACCTGTATTTTAAAGTGAATGGACAATAAATCCTTTTCAGACGTTGTGTTGCCAGTATTACGTTAGTGAAAGCATTGATATAGTTGCCCTAAATCATGTCACAATACTGATTGAAACGGAACAGTTTTTGTTGTGCTTTTGCCGCGTAATTGACAGTGTTGAAATTAAAAAAAAATGTATATGTTTTTGTTGCATTTAATTAACTATGAAGGTTTTGTATTAATATATATTTTTAGTGTGGCAATACTTGCTTAAATAGCTTGGATTGAATAGCTTTTGGGTTATAAATGTGACTGGACGGAAAAGATTTGTTTATGAATCCTTTACTTGTGACGTCACCACTAAAAGTCTAATCGAGTACAAAATGCAGTTTTAGTCACATTTTCATACTTTAAAGAATTTTATTTTTACAGTGTTAGAGCCCGCTTTAACATCTTCGCACGAATAGGCCCGGCTCGCCCGGTGAAATACCACGACCACACAGAAGACAGGCGTCAAGTGGAATCGATTCCGCGTTTCGTCTGATGAGTGTGCGTCCCGGAGGCCTAATTTAGTCCTCTTTCCCTCCCCCACCCCTTTTTATTATAAGGAATTGAAGGGAAGTGGAAGTGGACTTTCCGGATGAGAGGATGCATGGAAAGGGAAAATATTTACTTTCTATGCATCCTCTCCTCCGTCGATTATAGGTAGGCAACGCATATGCAATTGCGTATGTCTATGGGCAACAGTCACTTCGCTATTTCAGCGATTTCAGGTGACCGTTCGCTCGTTTGCCACCTTATGATAAAAAAGCGTGTGTTTCAATTTAAATAAAGGAACATTTAAATATTTAATTATTATGAAAGTTTCATCAACGAGACATGCGATATGATAATAATTTAACTCTAAAACGATCAAAGAGAAGATTAAAAATACATTTTCTACAGACGTAACGAGGCATAACGTTTTAACATCAAATTATTAATTGATTGAACCAGATCATCCCGTACAGCGGGTGGTAAGCCCACGTATGTATATCTCTTTCTCACTTATAAAAATATATGAGACAAAACATAATCGTATGCCAGAGGCATTTCAGATTGCACAACACAAGTAGACGTAAGTCCTTACACTGGCCATGGACTACCTGTTCGAATATGTTAACCATAATTTTAACACAAATCAGTATAATTCATATTTACTAGATGACTCTTATGTTTAAATTTACAAGTTAATTACACGCTTTGTAATACGAAAGAGTATAAAAAAGCGTTTAAGTAATTTAAAATGAAAAGTGTGACCTGACCTTGTTTGATTTTTTTTGCCAAAAAAACGTATTTAGCGAGTTCTAATTATAATGACTTGCGAAATGTTTAACTCATTGTTTTTAAGCCAAATATGTAAGACGCCGTATGTATATATGTCAACTATCATATACATATTGAAAAAAAATCGTAAATGCATTTAAAGACAATTTACTGCTCAATAATTTTATCTTGAATTTTAGACTAATTGATGGGGAAATTACTTTCTTTTACAAATTTAAAATATAATGATAAGAAAGGTAAATGATAAGGTATTAGGTAAAGATGAATACAGTTATTAAAAAAAATCTTACCAGGATAACAAATCTAAAATGATGTCATGTCCCTATATTTGGAAACGCGTGGTGACTCTATGAAACAAAAAAGGACGCATATCCAATCACACTGAGTTCAAATAAAGTGGCCAGTATCTTTGTAGATGGCACGCTAATTGACTTTCGTCGGCTTTGCTCGAATATTTAATTAACACCAGATAAAATGCATTATTTACGAGCTTTTTGTTATTATTCTTATAGATTAATAGATTAAAAATTAAATAGATATTTTATAATTATTTTTATTGTAATCCAGAATTTTAATCTTAATTTAAAAGTTTTCTATTAAAATAAAAACACAAATTAATGAAAAAAAAAACTAAAACTAAGGAGATATAGTCGTAAGTAAAAGTTAAACCTAGTACTTTTATACTTTCTAATGGAAAGGATTACTAAGAGGTTAAATTTAATTGCATTTTCTATTTGAAGCTCGTTTAATGTTAAGATGTTTATTACAAAACTTAGGAATTAATGTTGATTAAGAATCGTACTATTAGCATTATTAGTCGTAAAATTTATACCAATACTAGCTGTCGCCCGCGACTCCGTCCGCGCGGAATTAAAAAATAAATAGTAGCCGATTATCAGACCTACTTAATATGCTCACAAAATTTCATGAGAATCGGTCAAGCCGTTTCGGAGGAGTATGGGAACGAAAATTGTGACACGAGAATTTTATATATAAGATTATAAAGCGGAAGAGTTTGTTTAAACTCGCTATTTTTTTGTTAGATAGTCCATTTATAAAGGAAGGCTTTAGGCTATATAAAATTACGCTGTGACCAATAGTTTTTTTTATTCGGCGCGGACGGAGTCGCGGGCGACAGCTAGTTCTGTGATAAATAAACTTTAATTATACTTCTAATATTGAACTATAAATGCGATCAACAAAGGAAATAGATTAATTTGTATATGTAGGTTTCTTTACTTAGGTTTCTTTTCTTACGTATCCCATAATAATTAATTGATCCAGTAAAAAGCATAAAAAAGAAAGCTAAAAAGCTCAACCAGGATTAATTCTTGCGTTATTATTAACCTGTATGCGACATTAGTCTTTATTCCTTTGGAATATAGTTTAAATTTGTATGAATCTTGTTAATAGGATAATTTGTCTTACAACTCACGATTTTCTCTAACTAGAATTTAAAACATATTTAAGTATTGATTGTGTTCAAGATGATTTCGTTTTATTTAAAGCAATAAATAAGATAATTTATTGATAGATCTGATTGTTAAAGTGTATGGATGAATGGATATTAGGTATCTTCAGAATAGCAAGATCTGCTGAAATTTGGCATAGATGTAGAACATAGTCTGGAAGAACACATAGGCTACTTTTTTAATTTCGCACAAACGGAGTTACGAGCGATATCTAGTAGGTACTAATTCATGTATTTGTGACATAGGTTCAAAGAGAAACAAAAATGTATTTATTGTTTTGTTTCTTGTTCTTTTGACATAAAACAAAAGTATATCACATCAAAGTTAATATGGCTGTACTTTAACAGAGGTAAAGCCCGCTTTAACATCTTCGCACGAATCGGCCCGACGCCCGGTGAAATACCACGACCACACAGAAGACAGGCGTGAAGTGAAAGCAATTCCGCGTTTCGTCTGATGAGTTTGCGTCCCGGAGGCCTAATTTAGTCCTCTTTCCCTTCCCACCCGTTATCTTATAAGGAAAGGACGGGAAGTGGAAGTGGACGGATGCATGGAAAGGGAAGATATTTTCTTTCTGTGCATCGTCTCCTCCGTCGATTAAAGGTAAGCAACGCATATGCAATTGCGTATGTCTATGGGTAACGGTCACTTCGCTATTTCAGCGATTTCAGGTGACCCCTCGCTCGTTTGCCACCTTTTGATATAAGAAAAACTTCAAGAGAGAGCCTTAGAGCCGCTACTTAGTTATTAAGAAAGATCTTTAGTGTTTTCTCACACTAAATCTTATATCTAGTAGACTATACTACGGAGACATTATATCAAATTATTCATACTACAGTTAACACACACACCGATTTTAAATTACTTCTCAAATCCTTTGAGTTACTACATTTGTATGTACTCCATTGATGTTTAATTTTGTTAACGATGTCATTAAAAATATCGGCAGCTGGTAGTTAATAAACTTTATTGGAAGTGAGTTTCGTCCACATAAAAGTACCGTATGCATTATTTTTGTGAATCGACCACAAACTTCACTTACGTAAAAAAAAGTTACAGTCCCAAACTTTATATTATAATAAACGGCTTTATGTATGATTTTAAGAAATTTTAATATCTTACTAATATTATAAATGCGAATGTTTAGATGGATGTTTGATCTACAGAACTGCTGCATGGATCTCGTTGAAATTCGGCATAGATATAAAACATAGCCTGGAAGAACACATAGGCTACTAAGATTTACTACGCGTTGACGGAGACTAGCGACATTTAGCTTGAGATTAAACAGAAAAAAAACCGTTTAAATCAGAGAGATGCATAATATAACTTTAATTAAAGTTGTCAAATAACGTAGTCCCTAGACTCTATAAGACTACTTTATTCACGAACAATATTCAAAAGATAGTACAAGTACTTATGCAGTAATTAATAGTAAATTGCTATTTGAAGATGCAATACAGACGAGTTTAATTTCTACAGTCGCGAAGCTATTATGTTTGATTTATATCGTGGAACATTTTGCGTATCTTCAAATAACAATGTCTGCTATGAAATTGTTATTTATTAGCCTGTTGGAAATGGTGAAATTAGTCTCTTATGGTTTATGTTGGTACGTCATATATTAGTTGCGTCTTTTAAGTATGAGACGTTATATAATATTGATGTAAAGAAATCATGGTCTTATTTAAAAAGTAACGTATTTGTAGCTGACTTTTTTTATATGATAAGGTGGCAAACGAGCGAGCGGCCACCTGAAATCGCTGAAATAGCGAAGTGACCGTTGCCCGAATAGACATACGCAATTGCATATGTGTTTGCCTACCTTTAATCGACGGGGGAGAGGATGCACTGAAAGAAAATATTTTCCCTTTCCATGCATCCTCTCATCCGGAAAGTCTACTTCCACTTCCCATCCTTTCCTTATAAGAAAAAGGGGGGAAAGGGAAAGAGGACTAAATTAGGCCTCCGGGACGCACACTCATCAGACGAAACGCGGAATTGATTCCACTTCACGCCTGTCTTCTGTGTGGTCGTGGTATTTCACCGGGCGAGCCGGGACAAATCGTGTGAAGATGTTAAAGCGGGCTCTACTACTGTTAAAACTGACTCGATCAGATTTTTTATTTTATTTGTAAACATGAGATTGTTATTACTTTACTTTTAAAGGAAAAAAGAAAAACTTTGTACACATTAGAAATGCTTGGGAATAAAATATCTCGTCGTCTTTTAATGTTATTCGTGTTTCTTACTTGCTTATCTCATAAAATGATAAGAAAGGATAAATATTAAATAACTAATATTATAAATGCTTAATACAAGGTATCTCGAAAACTGCTGCACGGATCTTGATGAAATTTAGCATAGATGTATAACATAGTAGTAGTACAACACACACACACAAACACACTCACACACACAAACACACACAGGCACTAGTTTGTAAACTATGTAGGTTGTAAAGGAAAGGCGTCGGTGTCTGTCACACAGTTCATACTATAGCAGACTCCAACGCTCAACCTATTTGTTCAATTGTTAAGTGTAAACATTTTTAATAAATAAATAAATAATAAAAAAAGTCTGGAAGAACACGTACGCTATTAATAAATATTTTTTTTAATTTCGCGCGGACGGTGTCGCGAGCAGTAGTTACTTCATTATATAAGTAGCCGAAATATTTTGCATACAACTACAGGATGTTAAAATATTTTAAATGCGTGCTTTCGTTCATTATTTCATTTCCACGGCAATTGGCTGTTAAGACCTCATTGTTAATAAATTTGATCTTAACAACCCTCGTAGTTTATTACTCTTGTTTCTCACGACCTGACCCCGATGATAATTAAAATGGGATCTATGTACCGTTTTTCCTTTTCAATTATCATATTTCTCGTAATAATTAATTCAAGAACGACGTAAAAGATTTTAATTGAATGGAAATTACCGTTCATTTTTTTATTATTGCAATTTTCTCTATAATGTTGATTTTATAAATAAATGTTTGTCTATTTTGATTAAAATGGAATAATTTGAATACATAAACATTTAGTTATATTAAAGTTATGGCTGTTACATTTACATGTAAGTTCTAAGTAATTTTACATGTAACTTAATTTCGAAACAAAACCAATTTACCTTATGTATAACAAATTAAAATCTACGCTGACATTCTCGCAAGTGGAACACAATTTAATGGCACAAATAGATTTCTGCATTTCATTATGCCTTTCTAAATGGCACACTACTGTTCATTGTACATATGACCCTTCTTCTACTAAGAAATAAGCTGCGTACAACCAGTCGGACACCATCCTTGTATATGTTAGTCGCATTGGAAATAACGGTAAAATATTACAAGTTAAGTTGAAAACGGCAAAGTAAAAAAGCGACTAATTATACAGATAATCAGCGGTAGAGTACGACTAATGTTTTAGTGCAAAAGCGTACTAATAGGTAATCCACTCGAGCTCTTCCATTTGTGCTGATATCGATGTATTTGCGATGGACGAGGCGATACTCGACGTAATAAATTGGTCGCTGACACAACGCTGAGATGCTCCGTTAGAAATAATAAAGGTGAGGGTACATCGGGTACATGTAACATGTTCTTAAACTACCCAACATATTATAGAGAATGATGAGTTTAGTACAAGCTTTTTGATAACTCTTTATTATTAAACTATTTTGTGTAGTTAGTGTCCAAAAATAATATTAAAAAGCCTAGATTCATAGAACCTTTATTATAAATACGAAAGTTTGTGGAAAGATGGATTTTTGTTAGGAAGTATCTCCAGAACGGCTAAAAGGATCTCGACGAAATTTGGCATAGATATAGAACATAGCCTGGAAGAACACATAGACTACTAATTAAGTTCTTTTAATCTCGCGCGAACGGCTAGTTAAGTTATAAGTTAAATTAAAAATCAATTCAAGATAGACATTGCATAATTTTGTTCAATCTATTCAATCATTGATCTTCAGAGCTGAATATTAAAGTAACCTTTAGGAGAGATTTTCAAGTATAAAGTGTAGTCGGAAGGCTTTATTTTAAAGCTTTCACTAGCTTATTGCATAAAGCTGTATCTATGTAGGTATCTAGCAAGGAGAACCGCTACGGTATTAATATTCTTATCTGGAGATGGTCCTTTCATCGCATCCACTTATTTTAATTAATATCGATAAGCATTAGTAGCATCTATAAATGACAACACTAGTTAAATTGATTTTTTTATGGTTCCTTACCTCGAAAGAAAAAAACGGAACCCTTATAGAATCACTTTGTTGTCCGTCCATCTGTCAAGACCCTTTTTCTTAAGAACGCGTGAAGGTATCAATCTAGTTTCGATGGTAGACATTAACTATTTTACTAGACTAACTCAAGAGACTTAATTGTTTTTACTTATGACAATTTTATTGTGATCGATATGTAGCCTAATAGACTGAATTGGCTAAGTTTTTTAACTAATGCGATTTTAAATCGATCTTATCTTACTAACGGATGTTACTCTCGTGTAATAAAAACTAGTTTTCACCCGCGACTCCGTCAGCGCGGAATTGAAGAAACACTTAATACGTAGCTTATTTGTTTTTCCAGACTATGTTCTTCATCTATGTCCATACAGCTATTCTGAAGTTACTATTCGCATTTATAATATTAGTAAGATTGTCTGTGAAGTGTATTTATTCAAAAGAGGCGATAGAGATTAAAGTTGAATTGAATTTATAGGAAAAAGGATATAAAACAGAAACAATAATAATAAACATGCAACCAGGTGGTTATTAAAGTTTATTACATTTCAAATGTTGATACTAAAATATACGACATTATAAAAGCGTGCACAACACCAGATAATGATGCGAAATTATACAGAATATAAATAAATTATGTCAAAACAATGATCGCATGACCAACAATCGTGTGTACAAAATGTCAAGAGATATAAAGAACTTGCGAATTTAGTTCCATTTGAGTTTCTTGGAATTAACGTAGCAATTTAGTACCTGAGTGATATTTTTTCATGAACATGTCGTAACATGACCTAAATCTACAAGGTCTTTGAAACGTACGGCTCCGTCTGCGCGGTATTAAAACTTAATTAGTAGCCTATGTATTCTTCCAGACTGTGTTCTACATCTATGCGAAATTCACGGAGATCCATACAGCCGTTCTTAAGATACCTTTTAACTAACATCCATACATTCATTACGAATTTCTTAGTACATATAAATGTACAGTTTTCTCACATGCTAGGGCTAGCCTGTAAGATCGAAGCAGTCCTGCAAAGCCTAAGTTATCATAGCCTAAGCTTAAGTCATCATCATCAGCTCACTATGCGTCCCCAACCAGGGGCTCGAAACCTACCCTAAGTTAAGGGTGATTAGGCCATAGTCAACCACGCAGGCCAAGTGCGGGTTGGTTGACTTCACACATACCTTTGAATTTCTTCTCAGATATGTATAGGTTGCATTACGATGTTTTCCTTCACCGCAAGAACGTCGGATAAATGTATATATAAATCAGAAATCGAAAAACACATTGGTACATGGCGGGGATTCGAACCCAGGACTTGCAGATAGCAAGTCAAGTGCTTGACACCTGAGCCAGCGCAGCTTAAGTAAACGTGCCCAAATGATGAAATATCAAAGGTAATAGTTACGTTCGTTACATGGCTGTAGTAATATGGGAAGTCCTATCAGTCGAAACTACAAATAGACGCCATTACAAACATCATAGGAACTTATCTTTGAAGTTTTATTTCCTGCGTTTATCTATTTTGGTCATGTTTGTACACATATCAACGTTTGCTTAAGCCGATCAAATGATGCAATCCTTATAAGGTGCAATCGAACAGCGTAGGTGAAAGCTTTAATTCTATTGTTACATATACAGGGTGTCCCGAAATACGAAGACTAAGATTTAGTCTTAATTAACTATAACATTGCTTAGTTTAGGCACTCCAAAATTGTAATTTTTTTTTCTCATAAACGTTAAATTATTTTTTTGTTTGTACTTTTATGTTAATATTCAATAGGACAAGGGAATGTTATGTCGTGATCTGAGTGTACAATTATCATTAGACGTTTAATAGCTGTAACATATAATCACGTTCAAGACTGCAGTTAACATGGCTCTTCCATTACTGTAGTGGACTTATTAATGAATATATCAGTGTTTTTGATATCACAATTGCCATGTATTCTGAACTTTAACTGCAATATAAAAATTATATTTTTACTTTTATGTTAGTAAATAGAGTGATATTCTAACAAAGCTTTTTTTAAATTTCAGGTAAGGATCTTTCGTTTTAAAACTGTACGAGATTGAGGTAAATAAAATGAGGTTACTGAATCGAGATTGAACTTGTAAACAAGAAAACGAGTGTATCATCTTCTCAAAGGCCAGCAACGCCTTTGCGGTTCTTCTGGTTTTGCAGTCCTCGGTGTTCCTACTGCTCGTTTGCCCCTTAAAAAAATAAAGTTACATATTGCACTTTGAATCTATGATCTAATCTTGAGACTGAATATATGCATTGTTGTTATGTGATGCATTGTTGATCGAATGAATCTATTAGTCGCTTGTAATAGAATAAATTTCAAGGTTCGAAGCCAAGGTGTATCCACCTTTGCTATAACTTTGTGAATGTTCACAGTTCGTTCTCAAATACATTAAGATTAGCTCCAACTTATATCTAAGTCAGTTGCAAATGTCAAGATGTTAAATTTTACCAATAGTTTTGCGAAAGTCACGTTTTATTGTTGATAATGTTATCAACATTTTAAAAATATTACTTTGCGATTGTTAAGTTTTGTGAAAATAAATTTTTATTTTTTAAAAACAAACTTTTAGTTCATACTACATTTATGCTTTATTTAGTAACACCCTGTATATAACAATCTGTACCAACTACGGTCAAAGATTTGACTGCTTTTAATTTTGTTTCATCATCAGTCTACTATACCTCCCCACTGAAGGGCTCGGAACCTATGCTAAGTTAGTGGTGACAAGGTTAAAACCACGCTGGACCATTGCGGGTTGGTTGAATATTTTTTTCAATTAGCAAACAAAACCTTTCTGCAATCTTCCGAAATAAACCAAAGACTCTCAACAGCTGTGAGACATTAAAATAAATTATCCAATCTAATATTCACCTTAATAAGTCATTATCGATGACCATCTCGATATAACGCTATCAAACCTGCTCGATTAACTTTTACATTTATAGACGAAACAGGTCATTGACCTTAGTAAAGCGTGAAATAACCGCGACGAGATTAATTGAAAGCGACTTAATTAGTTTGACTGCCAACTATCGTGTTGCGGCCATCGTGAGAAAATAGTCGTACCGTTCCGTTTTGCCTATACAGTAAATTAGAATTTGAATCTTTTATGAAAACAATTGAATAGTAAAAAAAAAATATGTTATATAGAGAGTCTGAAATTTTAAAAGATTTAATTTTAATTTATCTCGCAAGTAGAGTTGGCGACAGTCGAACGTAAAAATTAAGCCAAAACATAAAGTTGCTATCTCTGTTTTGTCAAAGATAATGACAGGGATGACGATATGTTTTATATAGAAATTTATGGTAAGAGAGTAAGCCTTAGCGTAGGCCATTGAACCCTAGATACTGATACTAAATACTATAAAATAACAATATAAGAACTATGAATTTATTGTGTTAATGTTATTGGTATATAAGCTTATGTGCTATTTATACGTAAAGTGCAGCAGGCTGTCATATTCCCGTCCTATCGCACGCTCACATCGGACGCCATTTTAAATTTTCAACACAACTGACAGACCGATATCGATCGTATGTCAGAATTTCTTAAACGTAAATTGTCAGATATCTGCCCGTATTCTATAATATTAATTCTTAACTTGTTTTTATACGGTTCTGGTGAGTTTGAGAAAATATTTAAGTGTTTTAAGACAATTTTACTTACCTTATTGTGAATTAGTTTCATTTGTAAGTATTCCATTGATTTGACGATAGTAAATTTTGACTTTAACTTTAATCATCACTATTAAACATTGTTTAGATAAAAACAAAAGACAAATAATTCAATATTCTCAAGCAGATACCTAAACTTTGAAAGGTATTTCATATTCAATTAATGGAACATCCTGTATATTACTAAGTTTATTTCACATCGAAATTTTAAACAGTAATACAATGCACTACATACTTTTATCTTGTTTATAAAATAACTTCAAGTAATTTTAAACCTTAAAATTAATATTATAATGTCAATTTTGCAACACCCATCACATCAGTACGAACACATACGATGTAGCCAAAAGACTTGAGAATTCGTTTTAATAAATTACAATCCGGGATAATTCATGAGGCATTCAATTCCAGATATGGTTGTGCTCGAAAGTGATGCTAAAAATACTGTCTAAGGAACGCAGTTTGCCAAAAACGGTCACAAGTTTCGATCCAGTTTCTAACGTGATCAATAAATGCTTTCGATTTTCTAAACACTGACCGTACTGGATTCCAACTCGTATACGACAGTATTTTTTCAATAAAGTAATTGATAAATATTAAGGTGAGACAGATTCACTTTTAACACTTTAGCAGCCAGAATGATTTTTCGAAAATCGATTTTTTTTTAATTTTGTCCAAAACCATTTCAATGAGGCCTTGCGGGTCACGCTGTATACAACAATTCGATTAAAAAGTCACAGCGAGGTGATGAATGGAAGTATGGCTTGTCGGACACATAGTCCGACACGGCCTGGTTGAAACATTAGCTTGTCGGTCATATAGTCCGACATGGCAGCTAACGTGTTAATATATAAATATATAAAAAAAAATACTACACAAATATTTATTACTTACAAATCTTTACACTTAATACTCTAATTTAATTGTACGGATTTCCGATCATGAGGTCGGGGCTTCGAATCTCGCCATTCGGCTATTGTCGTAAACCATGTCCTAGCACAAGCAAATAGCTTACTTGGAATGGTACAAGAAATATTAGTATTTAAATTTACACAAATCTGCTAATATTTTAGTTAAAAAAATCTATCTAATAATAAAATACGCAAATATATAGATGGATGGATTGTTGTTTGCATTACCAGAACGGCTGAAAAGATCCCGATTAAATTTGGCATACATATAGAACTTAGGCGAAGAACACATAGGCTACTCATTACGTGTTTTAATCCGGGCGGAAGGAGTCGTAGGCTACAGCTAGTTAAAGCATAAAAATTAATACATCTTTGTTAATTTTACCGTGAGTAAGTAATGATATTTAAAAGCGAACTTGTTTTGCTAAACATCAGTTTGTCGAATCATTTAAAGGCATCAATAAATCAAATTAAATTAATTACAGTATCATATCTTGCCCGAGGCGATTCGTGAGCTTACATGATATAAGTCGACACAGATTATTGAAGACATTTGTACATACTATGTACGAGCGTCGGTGGCTCAGGGGTCAAGCACTTGACTTGCAATCTGCAGGTCCTGAGTTCGAATCCCGCCATGTACCAATGTGTTTTTCGATTTCCGATTTACATATGTACATTTATCCGACGTTCTTACGGTGAAGGAAAACATCGTGATGCAACCTGCACATATCTGAGAAGAAATTCAAAGATATGTGTGAAGTCAACCAACCCGCACTTGGCCAGCGTGGTTGACTATGGCCTAATCACCCTTAACTTAGGGTAGGCTCCGAGCCCCTCGGTGGGGACGTACAGTGAGCTGATGATGATGTACATACTATGTTGCGAATCGGTAAAATGGTCAAGGAATTAAATTCATATCATACAATAAACTGTCACAGAGTATTGCATTCGCAAACAGTTCCACGTAATGTTATTAAATACTAGCCGTCGACAGCAACTCGGTCCGCGCAGAATAAAAAAAAACTTAATCAGTAGCCTATGTGTTCTTCCAGACTATGTTCTACACCAATGCCATTAGCGAGATCTATTAAGCCGTTCTGGAGATACCTTTAAACAAACATCCAAACATTCACATCTATATACATATATATATATAAAATAAATTCGTGTTAGTTACACTATTTATAACTCAAGAACGGCTTTACCGATATGGCTGAAAATTGGTGAGGTGCTTAGAGCCAGGAGACGGACATAGGATACTATTTATTCATTTTTATTAATTTTTTTTTTGAATTTATGTCTTGAAGCGCTGCTCTTATTTAACTTACTAATATTATAAATGCGAATGTTTAGATGGATAGATTGATGTTTGAAAATATCTCTAGGACGGCTGAACGGGTCTTGATTAAATTAGGCATACGTATAGAACATAGTATTAAAGAACACATAGGCTACACTAATTAAGTTTTTTTTATATATCCACGCGGACGGAGTCGCGGGCGAGCTAATTTATAATATTAGTAAGATAGCTTTGAATACGCGGACGTTAAAACTTGATATCCCACGATTGTCATCGCGTAATGTAGCCACTGAGTAACAGCTTGTCCTCATCATAATGTTTTGCATTTGCATTGCCATTGCTTTACCCATCCTGCGGAATCTAAATCGTTTCAAGATATTCCTGCGACGTTCGTAATGGCACGTCTGAATAATGACTAGAATAATTTATTTAATGTCGCTAAAGTACGTACATAAAACATACTATCACTGTGATAGAATATCTTGTTTGAATTGTGTTAATATGTTGACAATTTTTTTGTTTTGTGACGTGTTTTTGTGAGGAACTTCGCGCCCGGTATTTTTGATGATAGTTTTATGTTGATTAATTTTCAGTAAAGGAGGGCCAATTTGTTACAATTATGGTTAGCAACTACTACAGTAAGAGAATAACTAATTACCTTGTTCCCAAATTCTACAATGAAATAGAGTAGATTAGAAATGAGACAACACTAAGAAATGTTATAAAAAATACTTCTTACAAACTTAAATAACTTAACTGTATTATATGATACTAGCTGTCGCCCGCGACTCCGTCCGTGCGGGATATTAAAAAATGTTGGCCGATTCTCAGACCTACTCAATATGCTCACAAAATTCCATGAGAATCGGTCAAGCCGTTTCGGAGGAGTATGCGAACGAAAATTGTGACACGAGAATTTTATATATAAGATATAAAATGTATATTAGAAACTTATGTTTAAGAGAGTTACTTTAATTAAATTTGTGTCTTTTAGGTTTTCTTTGTAACTAAATAATAATTACGAAAGTAGATTATCAAGTTTTCATGGTTAACTTTGATTATGAAATGTACAGAATTTCTAATTATATTAAATTCCAAATAGATTATAACAAATATTAAGCTTATATAAATTGCTTTTGTTAACTATTATTGATTAAAGATTACGTGCATTGGTATTGGTCAATAAAATTAACTGATCCATTTATAATGTTTATTGTACAGTGACGTACAAAAGCGCAAACATTTCAACCTTAACGCAACGAGATTAAAATTTTACGAAATGACCTATGGAGCAGACTGTACAGGGTTTAAAGTTGACAATTAAGTATTAAAAGTAGGCTTGCCAATATTACTAAGACGAAAAACAATCGACGAGCAACTTGACAACTCTTTAGTCTTTGGCGGATGGACGTATAAAAAGACGATCACGCATCTTGCATAGCGCCGATAAGAAGCGACATCTGGTGACTTTGTTTCTCACCACTGACCTATAGCCACTTCTGACCCTCTGATCTATAGCCAGAATATGCACTACGCAAATTGGAAGAATTTGTGTTAAGCCAAAGGTGACAACCCTAGTTATAAGATTTGGTGTATTTATTAATATTGGTTTTCCAAGTTCATGTTAATATTACTGACAATAATAATTATATCGATATATCAAAATTGGCTCGACGAACAACATTAATAAAATACGTTAATGTATATATTATGTTAATATATAGAAGATTTGTCTAAGTCAAGATAGTTGGATGATTCTGACTGTTGTGATACTATCTAAGACTATGCTAATTTAGGTTAATACAAAAGATGAAGTGTAAAAGCGAAATAATACAATACTAGCTGTCGCCCGCGACTCCGTCCGATCGTTCCGTACGTCACCACCGAGGGGCTCGGAGCCTACCCTAAGTTAAGGGTGATTAGGCCATAGTCAACCACGCTGGCCAAGTGCGGGTTGGTTGACTTCACATATCTCTTTCATATTCTTCTCAGATATGTGCAGGTTGCATCACGATGTTTTCCGTCACTGTAAGAACGTCGGATAAATGTACATTTGTTAATCGAAAATCGAAAAACACATTGGTACATGGCGGGATTCGAACCCAGGACCTGCAGATTGCAAGTCAAGTGCTTGACCCCTGAGCCACCGACGCTCTAATTACTACATATCTAAGAATATTTACAATATTGTGTTTATAAAACAAAGTATAAAATATTGTAAAAAGTAATTCTCCGGCTCCGCCTAAACCATGTCAAATTAGATTGATATAGCCAAAGACTAATGAACTTTTATGCCATTCGCGATCTCAATTTATTCCATCTATTAATAAGGACATTAATTTAGTTTCGAGATATCGCGAACACATTTTTAATGCCTTGTTAATTGTATTTCTACTTTACGTCCATAAACAATTCTAAGAATTAATTTTAAATATTCCTACACAGGTAATTATAAAATAAACGAAATATGATTTTATAAATCATTGGTTAACACCAGAATACAAATTACTGGCAGTTTGTGATTCTGTCTGCGAGGAATAAAAAAAAATAGTAGCTTAAGTGTTCTTCCGGACTATGTCGTACGGTGCCTAATTTCATCGAGTTCCATATATTTAAACTTTTGCATTTATAATATTAGTAAGATATTCCTCTAATTATCTTTGTTAAGACAGAGATTCTATTTTCATAGGATTTTGGTCTCTAAAACCAACACCTTAAGATCATCTTTGTCACGCATTTCTAACTTGTATTAGGATTGGTGTGATTCTAATTCACCAATGCAGGTGCATCTCTGCTATATTTTTTTTTTCATCGACTAATTATTCGACTTAGTATTCAAACTATCAAACGTTTAGAATTTATCGCGTTCAATCTGCCAGATGTTGCAACTGCGTTCCCATCAACGTAACAATGGCTATCTACCGCATCGCTAACAGTTATATATTGATGGACACCTCGAATAGCCCATCACAAGGCCTATTCAAATATCCCCATTAAAACGTTTTGCTTTTTTAACAATAGTAATAGATGCTTTAAGATTGAAGTAAAAAGCTTTCTATGGAGTCTTACAATATCTGGGCTTTCTGTATCACAATTGCTTGGTAAACGCTGACGTATAGACGATAAAATTGGTGATTGTTTAATTTATAAAGTTAGAATTAACTCATAGTTAAGTTGTAGATTTCTCACACTATATACACTAAGGGAGACCCCTTAGACAGCACTGAGTGCAGTTGAGTTCATGATAAACATTTACGTATAATTTGAGGCATAAATTTATTTTAACGCTCTCTAAATTTACTTGAGTTTACTTTCCTGGATATGGTACTTTAAAAATTTTAAATGTACATTTCTTACTAAGCTATACTAAACTGTTATGTATGTGAAACCCGCAAAATAAATGGGGTCGATGCTATTCGCGAGCCTTTTAATGGAAAAGTTTAATTGAAGTGGGAAAGTTGCAGCCCTGTCGGCGCCTACTTAGCATCCGGTTGTTGTCTGTAAGTCGGTGTTTAAACGAACGACCTAACTGGAACCTGTATCAAGTAATCATTAAGTTAATAATTAAGTTTTGAAATGGTTTACAGTCATGTTTAAATAGAAAAGTGTTGTTGATTAATTCTACAGTTTTTACTGGAACCCCAGATTTCATTACAGGTGATAAAAATTAGTTGAATGGAGAAAGATTGTTGTTATTTGAGGTTAAAACGATTAAATCAATGCATTTGAACTTAACCTATACACTAATATGAAAGAAAGTAGAAAAACCAACAACACAAATTTTATTGCTTCCAAATTAAATTCTACAGCGGAACTTTATGTTGAGAATTTTTTACGACTATAAAAGTGAATTGTCAATGAACTGTAGAATTAATTGTTTCTAACATATAACCTCGTGGGAATAGGGCCAAGAATCGTTAAACAGCTGCGAAGGTTTTACAATGTTATGATGATATTTATTATTTGCTATAATCTTGAAATCTCCGACTTTCACTCGATCGTTAGAAGATTGACGTGCACTTACTAAGCTTTGAACATTTCTCTAATGTTATTCAACGTTTAAACAACCTAGATTAGCAAAGTACACTATGACTATAGGAATCTTATTTATAAACTTACCAGGGAGGATAATTCTATAATAAATCGATAAATCGTATCAAAAAGTTAGATTTGACTAAAACTAACTAACAATGTTTAACTAGAGCACACTAGCATATTGGCGTCAATGGCGCATTTCGTAATATTTGCGGACAGACAGGCAGTCGTTTCCCCACAAGTTTTCATTCATATTAAAGGCGTGGGCGAACTCGCCGACGACCGATCCATTCATGAATTGGGCAAGACTAGCCCACGCGGCTAACGGTCCTAAAGCCAATGGATACTAAATTACACTTTAATTAATAGGAATTTTACCGTAAATTTCACGGTACGAGGAACGCGTTAATCAAGAGTATACGTTTGAATCAAAGTAGCCTTGTATTATTGTTTATTGAACATCGAAGCTGGATTGTAAGCTTAGCTGAATATTGATTAATTATGTTGAGAGCATAAGGCTCAGGGCAAACACTTGATTTGTAATCTGAAGGTCGTCGCTTCGAATCCCGTCATGTACTACATTTATCCGACGTTCTTATGATGAAGGAAAACATCGTGATGTAACCTGCACATATCTGCGAAGAAATTCAAAGATATGTGTGAAGTCAACCAACCCGCACTTCGCCAGCGTGGTTGACTTATGACCTAGTCACTAACTTAGGGTAGACTCTGAGCCCATCTGTACAGACGTAAACTGAGCCTTTAGGTATCAAATGTGATATTTAATATTATATATTTTGTATATTTTACATATATATTAGGCAATTTTATTCCTTAATCTTATATATAAAATTCTCGTGTCACAATTTTCGTTACCATAATCCTCCGAAACGGCTTGACCGAATCACATGAAATTTTGTGAGCATATTGAGTAGGTCTGAGATTCAGCCAACATTTATTTTTAATCCCGCGCGGACGGAGTCGCGGGCGACTGCTAATTATTAAATGGGGTATTAAATGACATTTTGCATACAATTATTTCAAAATCATATAAGAGGTTTTCCAAGTACAGTGATGAGTTAGTTATTAATCAATATATGTAAATTTTCGTATACAATGCTCCAGGCAATAGTTTCACTTAATAATCTTGTTGACATTTTGAACAAATTTTATCAATGGTGTAATGATTTTTAACTTTACTACGATATACGAAGCGTTTCACAATAAACAGCATCTTTGTATTTTTATCTTACCTGTTTATAAGTTGTTAAAGTAACCCGCTTTAGCCAATTATTTAGTTGTCAATGTATCGTGAGATACTTTACTTATAAAGATGTTTACAAAATTTAAGCATATGATCTTTGATCGAGAAATTGAGGAGTAAAAGATTAGCGTGGTTTGGACATGTTATGCGGAGGGATGATGATATTAGCAAAAAAGTAATGAGATTGAATGTGGATGGCTACAAAGGTAGAGGAAGACCAAAAAAGAATGGAATGACTGTGTGAAAGAGGATATACGTAGGAGGGGGTTAGACTCGGATATGACGGCTGATGAGATCTATGGAGGAGTAGTACATACTGTGCCGACCGTTAATAGGGATAAGGGCAGGATGATGATGATCTTTGTCTGTTGACCAAAACTATTGCATTTACCCCATTGTTAGACCCAGGACAATGTATTCCAAATTGAAATAGGAGTTTTAAAGATCCCATAATATTGAATATGCACAGATTAAACACATGCGCGTACCGTGTAGGAACTTTGGAGTACTGACTGAAAATTAAATTTGACAGCGTTTATAAAACAGTCGTCTGTTCTTATTTCAAAATAGTAATCACCCACGCGCTACTAATGTGACAACTAACATTACATATTATCGATCGAATCGCACTTGACAATAAAACAAACTGGTTTTTTTAAGCATACTTAATTTAGACTCGATGTATGTGGGTAGGCTTGTGTTTATAAATAGTAGGTGTGTCCGGTTCTTGAATTCGTCATCAGTTTGTGAATCGTCATGACAAAATAATTGATAATCAAATGATTAACATTTTTTTCACAAGACCTCGTTATTTTAATACTAGCTGTCGCCCGCGGGTCCGTCCGCGCAGAATTAAAATAATATAATTAGTAGCCTATGTGTTCTTCGAGGCTATGTATCCATGCAGCCGTTCTGGAGATACCTTCCACAAACATCCAACCATCCATCTAAACATTCGTATTTATAATATTACTACGATGTACTAAGATTGTTTGAAAAATACATTGAGGCAAATCACGCGTGTAGGGTATCTGAACAAGTTAAGTGATTACAAATCTGGATCCAATTAAAGAGAGAGATCATTAACGTGATGACATTTTCTCTCTCTCTCTCTCTCTTACTCTGGTTATTTTGGACTTTTAATAATTACAAAAATAAAAATAAAAGTTTCATTCAAATTATTATATATTGACCGAAGTGGCCTGCATTATACCAGAGTTACAGATAACCGTGAAAGATTTACCCGAGTCCGCATAAATAGAGATAATTGCCGTCAACAATAACGTGTCTATTAGAGTGCGGTTCCATTGTGCGATAGCGGACAGAACCAGTCGCAAAATGGGCCATTGTACGGCCAATGTTTTGCTCATAATGTTGTTGTGTTTTGTGCGTTAAGAAATTCGTTTTCCAACTTTTGGTGATGTTAATTATTTTATAGCAGGAAATACGGTATGATAGTATAGCACAGTGAGTAAAGCTCTTAAGTTGCTTGAGGTTCGATTATCTTAGGACAGTAAGATTGTAGTGTAGAATTTTCATGTTTTTAGAAACCTTTAGTTAAATTATTTACACAATTTAGAGCCCGTGGAAAACTATTCTGTGATATTAGTGATTACGTTTTTTTACGTAATTATAACCGGACTAACTGTGAGTTTCTGAGACTGAAATATCCGTTTAAATAATATTATTATCTCTGTTTTGTTAAAGATACGTTTTATATAGATTTTGGTATCAGAATCTTAAGGTTTTTAACAATAATTTTTGGTTTACATAATTTTATTAAAATTATTTTGGTTTCATATACAAACTTTACGATGTTGACAAGCGAAGTAATTAACATAAAGCCTTTTGTACTTGTCTGGCTGATAACAGTGAAGTACACAATTCATTTCATACCTGACTGGCGAAGTAGAGCGGACAACAAACTTACTTAGTGTTCAAGTTTTTTGCGCTAACTTAACGATGTAACTTTATATGGACTTTGGAAAATTATATATTTCATAGTTTAATTACGCTACAAGATTACGATTTTTAAAGTATATTATAGCAAATTTAGCATGTTTTAACTAACCGTGGGTTTCTAATACTAAAGTGTCCATTTTAAACATTTTATCTCTGTGTTGTTAAAGATAATGACAGGGATTACGATATGTTATACACAGATTTTGGTCTCAGAAACCAACGATAAGAAAAGTAATGTAAGTAGTAACTTTTACATTGAGTTTAATCTTATTAAAATCTTATTTAAATTCTATCAACGAAAGGGTTGATTTCTCAGAAAGGTGCGATGTTTATAATAACTTATACGAATAGAGAAATCGTTTAATCTACAAACTTAGTTATTATTATACAGATTAAACTCTTTATCAGTCTTCCCTTTTCCCAACTGTTGGGAAGAACAACACTAGCCTTATTAAAATATCAACGCTTATGTCCCCTCACTAATCAATCTGACACTGGACTTGGTAACGAAAGTGCGCCGTTCGCTCTAAATTATTTTAACAAATATTGTACTAAAACTACGGAGGATCGACACAGTATATATTACTCCTCCATACATCTCTATCAGTCATATCTGAATACGTATATCCTCTCATACAATCCAACCATACATTCTTCTGTCTGTCTGTACCATCGTATTTCATGGAGTCAGTTATTTCATCGATTTTTACGTAATAAAATATTAATAAAAGACAGTGAAAGTAAATCTCGTATACGTGTCATAAAGTTTAAAATATTTTTTGTCACCCTTCCATTTTGGTTAAATAACGATTGACATTTTGAAACAAGATCGCAGCGTAACTGATTTTTATATTACCGTCTCATTTCTTACTGTGACGTGTGATGATGTAAGCTACCTTTTTTAATTTTTTTGAAGTGTGAAATTGATAATTTTATTTATTTTTAATACGTTATCTGTGGAAGGGAGACTTGGACTTGCATAAGGTACCTACTTTTATTTTATTTATGGCGCAAAATTCTAGATTACTTACATGCGTTATTATTTTATAATTGATTGCTTTACCGCGGGCTTCTGATACCAAAATCTCCGGTTAAAACATATTTTTATCTCTGTTTTGTCAAAGTTAATGATAAGGATGACGATATGTTTAACAGAGAGATTTTGGTCTCTGAAACCCACAATTAATTTACGATGTCCAATGTAGTGTTAATAATTGACATATAGGCGTATTTCATGATCCTACCTAACAATAACTCATTATTCAAACTGCTATAAAAGCAAAAATAAATTTAAATAAAGCTTTCATACTAAAGTAAGAAGAAAGAGATCTATTGAGGTGTCAATGACCTCCGAAACTGCCTATTAAAGGCGTGCATAGCACCATAAGTATGAGCGCAAACAATTTTAACCTATTTGTACGAAGGTACTGTACACAAATTACAACATATATCAATTCCTATTTATCCATTGCAGTCTTAACATTTTGTTTCTTACTAACCTGTTTGCCAGAAATCGTAATACCAAACTAGTACATAAATATTTTAATTCCTAAAACGAAGGTGATAAAGACTATTTTCCATTGCATTGTTTGTAATAAATTGCCCCAGTTTTATGCGCAGTGTAAAACTTTATGGAGCATATATCACCAATAAACGCAATTTACAAAATTAATTTGACACCAGTTTACTTCCTGGTCTTTTTAATGTCTGTTTTTTTACTGTGTTCAGATTTGGTGGTCTTATGTAAAACCTTCTTAGAATATACGTTCGTACTGGCAGCTTACAAATTAAATATTTGGAATCACTAACCTTTATTAATAGACAGGCTTAAAGACGAGGTATTTTGTGCCTATTTGATTTCTGCCATCTAGTCTCTGACGGTAGCAGTCAGTAGCTGTGGTTAGGATTCCAACTAATAATTGTTTCCTAGACCAGAATCCCAGTTTGAAACATGTTGTTATTGTTTTGGCAAAGATAATAACAAGGATGACGATAAATTTTGTACAGAGATTTTGGTTTCATAAACCAATGATAATAGAGATAAAATTAACTGTCAGCAACGAGTTAAGTCTTCAGAATACTCCTAGTTCTGTAAAATGTAAACCACAAAGTGATTTCTCTGTTAAATTTGTTTTTGTATCTGTAAATATATTATAAAAACTTCTTCTTCTTCTTCTTGAGGTGCCTCTCCGACTAACGAAGGTTGGCGATCAGTTCTCCATATTAAAAAAAGAATACGCAATTGAGTTTGAAAAATATTTAAATTATCAATTCAATTAATTCTACATTGATCCATATTTTATTTATCTTTTAATTACTCCACTTGAATTTTGTGCATATGTTCTGAACAAAAATACGTTACAAGTTCATTGGCCGTGGCATTTTTTTACCGTGTAACTGTCGAATATCCAGTCAAGTGGTCTATATTTGCACAGATGTCGAACATTGTTTTATTAGTTGCCATATTCAACGGTTTTACTACAATTAAAAATATGTGGCAATCATTACAACTGCTTAAATTATTTCAGATTACTTTTGTCTCTTTAATCCTGTTTTTTTTAATAATTAATGGTAGGTATGGCTTTAAGGTTTAACTGATTGTACTGGCCAGTAATTTTTTTGGTAACCATATTTTATAGAAGATTTTAAATCATCTTCAAACTTTAGTTATATTGTTTGAACAATGTATCTTACTAATATTATAAATGCGAACGTTTAGATGGATGGATGTTTATTTGAAGATATCTTCGGTACGGCACAACGTCTTACGCTGAAATTTTGCATAGGCGTAGAACCTAGAAGAACACTTAGGCTATTTATTAAGTTTTTAATACCGCGCGGTTGGGCGACAGCTAGTTTATAAGAAAACTTTTAATATAAACATTACCTTGTAATATAATGTTTATAATACTTTAATCGCCTTATAATAAAACACCGGACGTGAGCTTTTATTTAGTATCGATGGCTTAAAAATATGCGATAAAAACTGATGCATCCCTTGCCACGTGCAACAGGAAGGAAGTTTCTAATTAGGGGGCAACGAGCCATCTGTGCCTACACAGAAGTGTAACGAGAACGTTAATACGTTAATGCTTCAAGGAATTGTAATCATATGACTATACCTAGGAAGATCACGAGGTCGGGGGTTCGAATCCCGCCATTCGACTATTGTCGTAAACCATATCCTAGCACAAGCCTAGAGCTTAGTTGGAATGGTAAAAGAAATATTAGTAAATTTATAAAAAAAATATGACTTGATCATGTCTACTGTCTTATAATGTTCATGATGATGTCCTGTAACTGGTCCGAACTGCGAACCTTGCTATCCTGCTGCCTTCAGATGTTGATAATATGTTTCATTCAACAATCTCTTATCATATTTTACGAAATTGAGCTTCCACTTAGGCATGAAGCAATCTGTACCTTCAAAAGCCAAGAGACGCATTGATATTAGAAACCCTGAAATGTTTGCCACTATTGGCTATACATTAGCCAAGAAACAGCAGAGAAATCGTTGCACATTAAAAACTACGTGTTATACAGTCTTCTTAAAATTTCTCCATCGTGTCAAAACCAGCATGATAATGTGATGAAAAAGTTCAGATAAAGCACGTCGGTACAACCAAGGGCCTGGATATCTGAATCTTATACCTCGTACGTGCCGATTGCAACGCTTTGCGCGTGCGTTGATCACAAATTATACTTTACGACCTCAACTGTAATAGTTTACCGATACGCTGTAGAGTTCTCCTTATATGGCCGTCTATTGCACTGTATCGTGATTTATTATCGTTTGTTCGATCATTTGCATAAAATTACATTCTATGTTGTTATTGTTTATCTTCCTAAAGAGTTAATATGTTTTTTCCTGACTTATATTTTAACGACAAGTAATTCTTATCTTCTTATCAATCTAACGAATTAAATCGTAAAATCTTACTTCTTATTTATATAATACATGCGAATGTTTGATTGGATGGATCTTTGTTTGATGGTACTTCGCTGAAATTTGACATACATGTAGAACGTAGTCTGGAAGAACACATAGGCTAACTAATTAACCTTTTTTAATGCCGTGCGCATGGAGGAGGGCGACAGCCAGTTGTCAATTAAAGTTGCGTAGTATTAAAATGTTGACAAAATATTAGTACCAAGTAGCAGGATTTAAAATGTGTATCACACGTTTTTATTTAAAGTGAACTCATTGGTCTTATACGGTCTTTATTTTGATCACTATATCTTGTTATACTTTATAATTTAACTTTCATATAATCTTATGTAAGACAACAAGTAATTGATTTTATATTTTTAGAGCGGCTTCGGTTTTAATGCGTTAAATGGAAAATCCGTTGCGAAAGGTCACTTTCATTGATAAGTACCAGCTTATATAAGACGAGCTGCAGCTAAATGTCAACCGGGTGTACGATCAATGTCGTAAAGTCCGACGCTTACGCAACGGTGTGAGTGACGGCCATTTTGCGAGTCTTATCATGTTTCCTACTATGGTTATTATGGACTATTTCTAAACAATACATAATATGATTCTTATGGTTTGTTTATCTTACTAATATTATAAATGCGAATGTTTGGATGAATGGATGTTTGTTACAAGATATCTCAAAAACAGCTGCATGGATCTCGCTGAAATTCAGCATAAATGTAGAAGACCTTGGTCAAAAAGTACACATAGGCTACTAATTATGTTTAACAATTCCTTGCGGACGGAATCGCGAGCGACCGCTAGTATAGGATAAAAGGCAATAGAATGGTAAACTAATTAGTACGTTTACACAGTTGTACATAATCTTTTGGTTCTGTTTGTCCTACAATTTTATATATTATAACTAGCTATCGCCCGCGACTCCGTCTGCGTGTTTGTCTAAAAAAAAATAGGGGTTGACTACCCTTAACATTCAGGGAGATGAAAGATAAAAGATGTTACATTTTTTATAGCTTTTTTTAAATGTCCATTCGCAATCGGAATCCGAATAAAACACAAAGTAAATCTTATTGTCGGTCAAAGGTGAGTCAAGTTTGTGTTTAAGCAACCACAGACCCAATAATTCCGAGTCGATCCGAAATCACAATAAATCTGTTCACTCATACAACCTACCGCGGTTTGAACCTGTGACCTTAACGATTTTATCTTTATCAAGAGAGATAAAACTTCTTACTGAGATATATGGGAGCTGAAGTTCACTTCGCGGTGGTGAATGCATCTTCACGATTTACCAGGACTGTCGTTTGAAACATGAAATATTACCAGAAATTAACGGAATTACCAGAATAATTAATAAGTTATTTCTCTTGAGTCCATTGATATTCAATCATACTAATATTATAAATGCGAATGTTTGGATGGATAGATGTTTGTTTAAAGGTATTTTAAGAATGGTTGCATGGATCTCGTGGAAATTTAGCATAGATGTAGAACTTAGTCTGAAAGAACGTATAGACGGAGTCGTGGTCGACGGCTAGTTTAGTAAAAAACGATATCCATCTGTAAGTTCCTAATGCTACTTTAAGGACAAAAATGACATATCATTTTTAACTTTAAAATTAGAGACGTAGGGTTCATTATCACTTTCCATTCATATACTCTCTTTACGTTTGTTGTACGTATAAAAGTATTTTCCATACAGTATTTAATCCTGGCAATTGTATAAAATATATCGTAAGAAGTGATATTCATTTTAATAACAATGAAAAAACCTCCCATTGACTTCACAATCAATTTTCGAAATGACCTTTTAAAATTCCATTGCTTTGCGAAGAAAATTATTTTGAAAAATGAACTTAAATCCTTTGAGTTAAGATTCATTTTTGTTTACTACATTTTGAAATATAAAAATCGTGTTCCGAAAACAATGGCAAATGAAACCAATTGCTCGTATGTTGTTATGTAAGTACATTGATGTTACCAAAAACAGTGCAATCTTCAATAAATATCATTATATGCTTCATAAAGGTTAATTTATCTGGAATTGTGCCAAATAAAGAACGATTTGAGATAAGTTACATGTTACATGGTGGGTGTGAAGACAAAGCAAAACGTTTCAACCAAATCTGCGGGTGGTCCTCAAAAGGATGCTTGTAAAGATAAAAAAATAAAATTTCGGAAGCTCTTTTTGAGCTTATTCATTGAAAGGAAGCTAAAACTAGCTGTCGTCCATCTGCGTGGATATATAAAAAACTTAATTAGTGTCCCATCCATCTATCCACATCACATCCATATAAACATTCGCATTCATAATATTAGTTAGTTAAATAAAAAGCAGCTCTTCAAGGCATAAATTCGAAAAAAAAATGAATAAATAGTATCCTATGTCCGTCTCCTGGCTCTAAGCTACCTCCTCTCCAATTTTCAGCCATGTCAATAAAGCCGTTCCTCTGGTATTGCTGATGTCCATGGGCGTCGTTGAACACCTCGATGTTCCCGCTGCTCGTTTGCCCCCTTCTATTATAAAAAAAGCCGTTTTTAAGTTATAAATAGTTTAACTAACACGACGAGAGAGTTTATTATTACTTGTATTTCATATTAAAGTAAACGAATTACGTAAACATTCTTGTTTCTCTTGTAGCTTTCAAAATATTGAACCTTTAGCTATTTAGTTTCCACTTCTATGTGAAATCTTTGTTCGTCAATATGATCATAAAGCTTTTGAAATATTCACAAATACATTATGTGCATGTATATAAATATATAAAACACTAACTCGTGAGCTAAAAAACAATATGGCTACGTTATTTATACACAAAGCTAACTGTTCAAATATGATAGTACTCTATTCATTCACCCTTTGAATATTGTTTGTGTCCGAGTTACTGGTAATTTGTGAACTCCGCCTCTTTGTGATTTACTAAAACAAAACGTAGACTCAGTAAATTGCATATGGAATGAGTTAATTCCAAAATTAATGTTGTATTATGACATTTTGTAACGTTTACATTGGCTGTCATTTTCTATGAAGACATTGTCAAATGACTGCAACCATCAATGGATTTCAAAGTATTTACCTTTACAAATGAAATGAATTATATCGATATGCAATATGCTGAAACTTAGTATTTAAGCTGGGTATAATTACAACTGGCGGTGTTCATAATTGGCCGGTGACATCCGCACTGTAATCCGCAGTGAGTGGTCTCACATAACAGCGTTGATTTTCTCCAACGGACATAAATCAAGCTTTATCATTGTATCAAATGTCGGTTAACAAGTATTTAAATTGTAACTTTAACGGCCCTAGAAGGTTACAGGGTCCTAGTAAGATCATGTTTTTCTGTTGTGAACAACTGTTTACGATTTTTTTGACAGAATTCAAAACATGTTAATGTAAGTTACGTCTAATTGTGATGCTAGAGGTAGAAAGAAGAGAGAGAATGAGATAAGACGAACAAAAATTATATTAATAAGACATTTAATCGATTCAAAGACATTCATCATCATCATCATCGGCTCACTATACGTCCCCACCGAGGGGCTCGGAGCCTACCCTAAATTAAGGGTGATTAGGCCATAGTCAACCACGCTGGCCAAGTGCGGGTTGGTTGACTTCACACATATCTTTGAACCCGCTCTCAGACATGTGCAGGTTGCATCACGATGTTTTCCTTCACCGTAAGAACGTCGGATAAATGTACATATGTAAATCAGAAATCGAAAAACACATTGGTACATGGCGGGATTCGAACCTAGGACCTGCAGATTGCAAGTCAAGTGCTTGACCACTGAGCCACCGATGACCAAAGACATTACGACATTACAAAACTTATAAAACAAAACAAAAACAAAAATTAAACTTACAACAAACAAAAAACAAATTATAATTAAACGTTGCAATGCATAAGTTATCGAAGATTTTCCCAACTAAAAAGATTTAATATCAAATATTAATTACGGACTTTTATCTCTCACAGCTTCATTGTATGCGGGGCAGTAGGTCATAGATAACAGATCAGCAGTACAGAGACAATGATATCATCTAAACAATTCACCTTCAACATTCCTACTCAATAGATACGATACGCCACGCCTTTGCGATTAGAAAATAATATAAACAAATGGAATTCTATTAGCAACTTAAACAACGTAACAAATAAACATAAAATTATCTCGTTTTATTGTTAATAATTCATAAAATCATCACCAGACTAAAGCAGACGGGACTCTTGAATGTAACTCTCGTATAGATCGTTATATTTTTTTAAGCTGTCGCTCGCAACTCCATCCGCGCGGAATGCAACGTAATATTCTTCCAGATTATCTTTTACATCTGTGCCGAAATTAATTAAGATACATTGGAGATATCTTTAAACAAACATCCATCCATCCTTCCAACTAAACTTCTGCATTTATAACATTAGTAAGATTATGGGTAATTTTGAATTATGTCTCGACTTAATTTAAAAGAAAGTAAGAAAAAGTAGCTGACTAAGATGGAATATAAAAAAAACAATAATTTAAATTAGTTGTTCCAGTAAAGAGAATTCATATAACTTTGACGGTACCATCACGATTGCATGCAAAGGATAAACATCTGTCGACAAATGTTAACGAAGCCACACAATGCCTGGACGGGTAAAATGAATATAATCCTGCGACCACATTACGCCATATGGCTGAGTATGAAATTTGGGAACGGACAAATAAGCCGAGAAAATCAATATCTACAGTTAAAACTTTATTGAATTATTTTTTCATTTTAATACTCTACTACTCAGAGTTGGTAAGGGACTCTTAAGGCAACCGGACGTCCCGTTTAAGTTTGCTTTGTATGATTTTACATAGCTTGTGTATTATCCGCGCCGCCCGCAATTAAAGACATTTATCAACAAGCAATCCGTTGCGGGCCGTGCGTGCGGTGCGTCCGGCGCGGCGCAACACATACCCTTAGTGTATATTTCTACACTAAGCGACTGTATAAGTTATCATTCAATAAGTACTCTATTATTCGTTAACAGTTCAATCGTTTTTAGTATGCAATTCTATTTGACTTAACTATTACGGCACAGCTTGTTTAAGTGATATTTCTATTGGAGACTTTATCGGTCTGGAAATAGGGCTGCCAACATACATTGGCGGTAAAAAAAAATACTTGGTAACCCTCGATTGCTTGGTAGATAATGAAAAATAGTTTGAACTTTGCACTTGACCGTGACTAGGGCATTGATTTTAAGTCAAAATATGCCTGCAAATTCAAATATGTGGCAACCCTAGCTGTAACCAGTTTAATCTGGATCTGGGATAATTGTTGACAGTCCACATCTAGTTCATAGATGTTATCACGCGTATACGCAACTTCTACCATTTTTGTTGTTATGTAGGTTTGAGTTGTGTGGTCGTAAACTGTAGTTGTACTAAAACTTGTTTAAACTTGTCGACTAATGTTTCTAGATTAGGCAATTGTTGATGTGTGAATCACATCTTTGGAGATTATTTAAAAATGGAAGCATATAATATATATCACAGCTCACTATACGTCCCCACTGAGGGTCTCGGAGCCTTCCCAAAGTCACGGGTGACTAGGCCATAGTAAACCACGCTGGCCCACTGCGGGTTGGTTGACTTCACACATCATTGAATTTCTTCTCAGATATGTGCAGGTTGCATCACGATGTTTTCCTTCACCGTAAGATAAACTTTAATAATTTTCGAATCACTTTTCAACGAAGTAATAATAGTGACATTGGTAAATTGAATTAAATCTTAATTCGTAAGATAACGACCGCCTGTCTTTTCTTTTTAAATGCTTTGTTAGAAGGTTCTCCCAGAACGGCTCAACGAATAAAGATGAAATTTTGCATAAATGTCGAATATATAGTAATCTGGAACATATAACATCATATAATATTTCTTTTATGAATTGGGGACAAACTAGCAGTCCATGGACAATCCGCACGATAAGAACCGCTGATGTGATCCTCTGTGCAAATTATAATAATTATGTTAATGTCATGTGCCTATCTTTAAGCAACTAACTAATAGCAATAAACTATTTCCTGTCTCGCACAGCATCGTTGTGGAATAGTCTGTCCTCGGTATTTCCAAACCGCTAAGACTTAGGGTCCTTCAAGAAACGAGCTTATCACTATCTCAAAGGCCGGCAACGCATCTGGGGTTCCTCTGGTATTGCTGATGTCCATGGGCGTCGTTGAACAGCTACGTATTCCCGGTGCTCGTTCTGTTATAAAAAAAAAACTAACTTGTGTGTTATAACAATAAAATTCCATTACAATGATACTTTCATTAATATATATTATTGGTAGTCTATGTTTTGTCAAAGGAAATGATAGGGACGACTATATGCATTAAAATATCACGTCAGTGGAATTCTACGGTGAAAGATTACAACTACATCGAAGTACAAGAGATACGACGAAGCAATAAATTAAAAGCCCGAGGCGTCAAACCCCGATACCCCGAGACATCGCTGCATCCGCTAATCGTATCAAACGCAACTTTAACGTACATTTCTGCGCTTGCATCACCGCTCGACCACTTCAGGTGGAGATTAACGATACTGAACAGGAATTGTATGATGCTATCTCGTATAAGTTAAAACTAAACGTGTTGAGGTACAATTTTGTTGATACAACGATAGCGAGCGAGGGAAACTTTCATATTAGATTTAGAAATATTACAACTGTCTTTTGCAATAAAACCTTCCTAAAATATTTGACAAAAATTGTGTTTTACATCTTACTAATATTATAAATGCGAAAAGTTTACTTGGATGGATGTTTGTAAGAAGGTATCTCCGCAACGGCTCATGGGATCATTATCAAATTTGGCACAGATGTAGACACATAGAACATAGTCTGCAGGATACATCGGCTGTCTTGGGCGAAAGCTAGTAATGATGAATCAGAAATTAAAAAGTTTAAATCTAAGGTTTCTTTAAGAAAAATGTAATCTTACATATTCATTAGATGTTATTATGATAGTAACACAATTCATAAAGTAATAATAAATCGAGAAAGCTTCAAACGTTACTTTTAACGTAACAGATCGAGAAAGTTAACTGTTAGTCATCAACTGCTATCAACAGAATAAGCAAAAACAGTTTGATCGAGATATACGCACCAGTTGTAGTTCTACATATTATATACATAAGACTTTCTCTATTAATAGTACTTAAGATACTTTTGAGTTATACATAGGTAGCAGTATATTTTATATATAAAACTCTCGTGTCACAACTTTAGTTATATACTTCTACAAAACGGCTTGATCTATTTTTATGTAATTTTATATGCATTTTCAGTAGGTCGAAGAGGCTACTATCTATTGGATAACACGGCGCGGACGGAGTCGCGGTTGACAGCTAGTTTTAGTATAGAATTGTAACTATCCTTCTTAGACATCCTTGTTTCAATACATCATGGGTTTGAGCTGCTTGTTATATTACATATAAGATATTTTATATAGACACAAGTCGACTCCGTTCGCGTGGATTAAAAAAAACTTAATTAATAGCCTATATGTTCTTCCAGACTATGTTCTACATCTATGCAAATGTCACGAAGATCCGTTGAGCTGTTCCGGAGATATCTTCTAACAAACATCCATCCAAACTTTCGGATTTATAATATTACGAGTATAATAGTAAGATTTGATCCGTTAAAACCCGCATTAAAGTTTAAATTCAGTTTAATCTAGCTGTTAACTTAAGCAGTTATTCAAGAATACGTTTCTGATTCTATAGTAATCGTAAGCATAAGGAACAAATGTGTTGAACAGAAATATGAATGAAAAACGATTCTGTAAATAATGCATTGGTCCGGAGGCTAAAGATGCTTAACGGAAACAATAAAGATTGCTTTGCATGAGTAATGTTTAATCGATAACAGCAAGAGGAAAGACTTAATCTTGATAATAACTAAAATAATACAAGTTAAATTGCATCTTATAACAAGGGATTAAAGTACAAATTTAAATCAATCAGATCAATGGAATACTACTTTGAAAATTATAAGATAACTTTGATTAATATTTGCGAAAGCTAAAATCTTTCGTCAAATAAACATAGGATTTTTATAACCGCAAAGTCAATCTTTAGGCCTTTTGTACACAAGTAAACATAAAACTTGAAACTCGCGTAAAATCGCAGCGACTTACTCACGACGATCTTAAAAGATTGCGAACGACTGCTTTGGCAACGAAAGAACAAAACGTTGGCGACGCGTGCTGAGAAATCCCTCCGACATTGTATTGTGTAGTTAGCGACTAAAATCACCGGCTTTCAAAGGTTAACGTTGCCTGGTGTATAACGAGCTTTATTTGGGCAACAACAATGAAATTAGCTTTTAAAATTTTTTGTCATACTAAAACTTCTATGTTTTTAAACAAGATCCTTGTCCATAATGTTACCTTACTTAGGCCTCTATGTATCCGTCTCCGTATTATGTATTACAATCAGATTTGAATATATAGGTCGCTACTGTATACTTTAGAATAACTTAAAATGTACATATTTATGCGAACATGCGACGAATGGAGACAAGTAAACATTTTTTTGCGTGTTCAAGACGATGTGATGTTTTATTCATTTGGTATTTATGAAAATGCTTTTACGTCTTCAAAGTGTAGAAGTCGTGCGGTATTTCGGCGTGAGGATTTATTTTATACTTTCTTTTCTAAACGATTTCTTTAATGAACGGGAAAATTATTTAAATTGTTAATTATTATAATATATGTATCACTATGGGGTTCTAGCACGAACACTTGCGAGAATGTATTCGTAACGTTATCGACAAATGTATGAGATTTGTCAGTGTACTTTCATCTAATATAATTTTCGATGAGGTTACGTTTTTCTCAAATTATACTAGGTCCCAATCTTCCAGGTCTATTCGTGGTTAATATAACCGGTTATTCTATCTATTAATTGTAAAAACAATTCACAATTTCTATAGAACTTCTAAACACGTGGATAACATAAAAAAATTAGTAGTTATTTCTACTAAACCGTTATCTATCGAGGTCACGATATCTGAAGCAATATCAATAAAGTTAACGATAAAAATACATCACTAATGTACTAGACATTTTTATCAAAACTTACAGGAAAAATAGTTAACTGATTATATTTTGAAATAAGCAAAATATTAACAAGAAATATTCCAGAATCGATCCGAAGTTAGTTAAGAGTTATGCGAAGTATTTAGTTAAATATTCACAAACCATCCCGTTATTATTTATCATCGTTTTATATGTATTATCCAATAATAGAAAGAAAGAAATAATATTTCGTACTACAACACAATTACTGTTATATTAAAAAATTTAAAAAAATAGTTGGAATAAAAAAAAAACTTGATTAGTAGCTAATGTGTTTTTCCATACTATATTCTACATCTGTGCCAAATTTCATCAAGATCAGTTGAGCCGTCCCGGAGATACCTTCTAACAAACATCCAAGCTTTCGCATTTATAATTAGTAAGAAATAAGTCACCCTTAACTTAGGGTAGGCTCCGAGACCCTCGGTGGGGACGTATAGTGAGCTGATGATGATGAAGAAATAAGTCGGTGGCTCAGGGGTCAAGCACTTGACTTGCAATATGCAGGTCCTGGATTCGAATCCCGCCATGTACATTTATCCGACGTTCTTACGGTGAAGGAAAACATCGTGATGCAATCTGTCCATATCTGAGAAGAAATTCAAATATATGTGTGAACTCAACCAACCCGCACTTGGCCAGCGTGGTTGACTATGGCCTAATCACCCTTAACGATGGGTAGGCTCGGAGCCCCTCGGTGGGGTCGTATAGTGAGCTGATGATGAAGATTAGAAAGATATTTACTGATAAAACAGAAGCAAGTTTTATATAATGAGAAAGATCACTTGTTTTTTTGACATTAAGTGAAATTTCAATTATTACCAAAACAAAATATAAATGTTATGAACATCATATGTTTATCATAGAATCAATGTATCGGACAAAGTTGCCCAATAACTCTATCATATCTACACTGTAATGGTTTTAAAGTGCGATAATCGTAGATAGGGAAGTTATCGATTCAACGCCGACTAGATGGCGCCACTATCAATGTCCTTTGTTTATGAATCAACAGATTTGATTTTTTATCAGATAAAAACCTCGTCTTTTATATATACACATACATAGAGCAATATTAAAAATGCGAACGTTTGAACGGATGGATCTTTGTTAGAAGGTATCTTCAAAGCGGCTGTATGAACTTCGCTGAAATTTGGAAGAGCTGTAGAACATATCTTGTAAGGACATTCTTTTATTCCGTGCAAACGGAGTCGCGGGCAACAGCTAGTAATAATATAAAACCTCATTTTTGTTTTTTTTTTTCAGGATTTGTCCATGTTTTTTTTTTCTCTGAAATAACATCAATCCTTTCTTGTTTACTTAATGTCACGAGTTGTGTAAAATATATCCGGTACATCACTGTTTGCAATTCTATATCTTGATAATGGTAAAGCAGATTTTATTTAAAACGAGCTACAACAGACCAACCTTATTACCGGAGTCTAAAGTTCAAAATACACTAGCAAAATTCATATAAGAATAAGAATCGACTACCGGACTTTAAATAGTTATTGTACAATGATAATAGACTTTAATACGTTGTAATAAAGTTTAAAATGTTTCATAGTATTACTTATAGTTTTGTATGTTTTGTTAAGACATTCCTTGCCATAAATAGTATACGTTTAACATATCGGTAGTCTGGCGCCTATACATTGTCTGTTTGTGTGCATATTTACTTGTTTATATGACTAGAGGTTCGACAGATGCTTTCTGCATAATTTAAAATGCAGCGTTACTAGACAATTTCTTTATTTAATAAGTTTTAAGGTACGGCGCCATCTTTTTTACCTTGTCTTTAAAGTGGTGTTACGTCGTTATGTATGTAAAATATCAGACCAGTGACCTGGGAGTTCGCACAACTACACTTAACTTTAACTCCGGCAATCATCAGGCGAAATTTATGTTTACTAAATTTAAAACTGTCGTAAGGATAATCGCTAATATTTCTTAGCTTGAATTAAATAGTAATAGATGATAGAAGAGTTTTCACACTAAATCTTTACTAAGGAGTTAATTAGTGACCGCTTAAAGTATGAGTACGCTCAGTGGCAATCTGCTTTCTCTAAAAGTAGTTGGATAGCTGCTTTTACAAACAAATCTATTGAAGAGTTGAGAATTATAAAGAGTCAAATTATAGATGATTAAATGTATCAGACTTCGACATATACCAATTTATTTTTGCTTTATTAATTTTGCCAATAAATCCATTACGTCTCGTACGATGTCAATAAAAGACAGTTCTAATTGACTGTGTTACGAAGCGCCATACGTACGAACAGTAATTGTAGAGACGTGATTCTGAGTTCTTTACTCTGGTATTACCCGCTCTCAAGTGATTCGCACGTAACTAGCGACCTCTATATTTTTCTTGTCAAACACGCCCGCATTTACAATACCGCTTTTCTATACAGGGGTGACTAACCTTTTTATTAAGACCACACGCTGACTACAATTTAAGACACTCGCAGCATTGGCTAGCTTTTGCCCGAGGCTTGGGCCGTACGCAATTAAAATAAAAACTTTTATGTCACACGCAAACGGGATAAAAAGTATCCTATGTCTTTATATGTTTCGAAGCTAGCTTAGCACCAATTTCCAGCCAAATCCGTTCTACGGTTTTTGAATAATAAAACTAGCTGTTGCCCGCAACTCCTTCCGCGCGGAATTTAATTAGTTAATAGCCTATGTGTTCTTCCAGACTATGTTTTACATCTATGCCAAATTTCAGCGAAATCAGTTCAGCCGTTCCGGAGATACCTTCAAACAAACATCCATCCATCATCTCTTAACATTCGCATTTATAATATTATTAAGATTTACGGGCCGTAGTCTATACACCTCTGCTTTAAGTGATTCTGTTTAAATGCTACGTTATTCGCCATCAAGGAAGGCCAGTTAATTTAGTTGCCTACGACGTGGTAACGCTGCGTTGCTTCGGTATCGAAAACGAGAACAGTGAAGGGTACACTGAATACCTATATTTTATTTATTGTATTGTTTTGCTAAAAATCATTAGTTTTAGTCGTAAAAGATTTAATTTTAACACCAACTTATTATCATTTAATAATACCCGTTCTTTAGTGTTTACTGAGGACATTGGCCATATTTAAAAAAGTCACACGAATAAGCAATACCAGCTTCTAAGTAAAGTTGTCCTTTTATTATTAGACGTGTTTTATAAATGTGTTTTTTGTTTTCAGGTAAGCGTTCACAAGATAATTTTACGGAAAATATAAGAAAACGGTACGCGTAAGTAATTTTTATTGTATTGACATTTTGTACGCATTTAAAAATGAATAAATCTATATATATAAAAGAAAGTCGTGTTATTTACACTATTTATAACTCAAGAACGGCTTTACCTATATGGCTGAAAATTGGTGAGTAGTCAGTTTAGAGTCAGGAGACGGACATAGGATACTATTTATTCATTATTTTTTTCGAATTTATTGAACAGCTGCTTTTTATTTAACTTACTAATATTATCATTGCGAATGTTTAGATGGATGTGATGTGGATGGATGGATAGGTGTTTGAAGATATGTCTAGAACGGCTGAACGGATTTCGATTAAATTTGGCATACGTATAGAACATAGTCTGAAAGAACACATAGGCTACACTTATTAAGTTTTTTTATAGGTCCACGCGGACGGAGTCGCGGGCGATAGCTAGTTTATCATAATTTTGGTGTTTCCCTTATTGTAAATGGCGCTTTAGTTGTAATGTAAACCTTACAATTTGCTCTCGAGTTACACTCGAACTAATCTTGACTTATTCATGTTATCTTTTATCATAAAACAATATTTTATCAAAATAGTCTTTATTTGGAGGTGATAAAGTATGAATTACAATGACACATAACACTGGTTTTACAATTCCCCTTGACACATATGTAATATTAGTACTGATAACTTAATATGGTATTTAGTTTAAGAGTTCACGCTTCCAAAAATGACTCGACAAGGGAGTAAACGTTACATTGTTTAGAGAAAGTTCAAGGTGGGAAAGCACTTGCTTTGAAAGTTTCCACTAAAACAATACCTCACTGAGAAATATAAAGCTATTGTTCTGACAACGAACTAGGTCTATACCAAGGAATCTTACACGCCATTTAAATAGTCACGATGCTTAGACTTTATTAGGCACTAGCTGTCGCCTGCGACTCCGTTCGCGTAAAATAAAAAATAAAACTAATTTAGTTCCCGACAAATATTCGAATTTTTCTCACCTTTTAAACCTTCCCTAGACCTCCAAGAACATTTCAAGACCAAGATGACATAAATTACCGACGGCTCCGACTAGTTTCGAGCCCATCGGGGGCCCTTCATCAGGATGAATGGTACTGGTATTATTTCGCGGACGCGGCCCGTCGCTCACTCAATGAGTATACGTGAGTGTTTAGCCGTGTTTATATATCAGTTTAGTATAATGTCTCACGAAAGTTTGAATAATTTAGGATCATAGCTATTAATCTTTTTTCAATTGTTTTATTCTCGCCTTAATTTCTTATATAAGACCTTTGCCGCTAAACAGTTATTGGATAGATTTTACAAACCCTTTATATTCTATACATCCAATCATTTTTGAATTACAAGTATGCAAATTTGCAAATATAACATCTCGTTCTAAGATATTAATAGAAAACCCCATAAAATACACTTGCCGTTAGTTATGTTGCTCGGAATGAAGTTGTTGCTAAGATATTCTACAATTAACCTTTGAACATATAGAAATTGCCTTATAAGCATACTAATGTCTTTCCAATGATAAAAGGCATCGCCCATAAATCTATACGAGTGAGCCTTTTAACACAATTCGTGACTTTAATGACGTCTCCTACAGTGAGGTGGATAATTTATGTCCGTGGCCCACTCGCTCTAATTGCGGATTAGCGGGAACTAAATAAATCTATCGCAGAAGATCCTTAACATTGTTTGTTCGTAGGAAATTCTATAACAGGGTTCCGTACCTCGAAAGGAAAAAAGGAACCCTTTAAGGATCACTGTTGTCCGTTCGTCTGTCTGTCAAGACTATTTTTCTCAGGAACGTGTGAAGGTATCAAGCTGGAATTTATTTTTTATTATATTTCGATTTACTTACTCTTACTCGGCGCATCGACCCAAAGTGGGTCTTGGACTCCGACACAAGAGATCGCCAAAGTCGCCTATATTTCGATTTAAGAACTTTTATTTTATATAGCTGTCGCCCACGACACCGTCTGCGCGGAAATAAAAAAAAACTATTGGTCGCAGCATAATGTTATATGGACTATCCAATAAAAAAATAATTTTTCAAATCGGACCAGTAGTTCCTGATATAAGCGCGTTTAAACAAACAAACTCTTTCTTTATAATATTAATATAGATAAATAGAAGACTACAAACAATAAATGTAACTACACCTTATATGAGGTCTTAGTATTACATGAGTCATGTGAGGTCTTTGACCTTTGTCTATTACTGGTCAAAGATAAACCATTTCACGCATGTTTCTTCATCTTTCACGACCGCTGTTCTTTTGTCCAGTCTACACATCTTAGCTCTTTGAACTTTCTACACGATAAAAGCGCCCCCTATTACCAAAGATTAAAACTTATCTTCTAAAATAGAAATCTTAAAGTGTCAATAGCCTAATGGTTAAGGGTACGGATTTCCGATCACAAGGTCGGAGGTTCGAATCCCGCCATTCGACTATTATCGTAAACCATATCCTAGCACAAGCCTAGAGCTTAGTTGGAATGGTAAGAGAAATATTAGTAAATTTACAAAAAAATCTGCTAATATTTTTACCAAAAGAAAAGATATACGTTAATTATAGGCATACATATAATGGAACTAATTATGTTTTAAATTACACGGGAAACTAACGTAATAACAACTTAATTATGCTTATAATAGTATTTTTTACTCTTAATTTTTGTGTTGAAAGATTAATTATTGTATTATTAGTTTGACACGGTGTTAACCTCGAGAGAATCTGTTTTTTTAAGCCGTGACCCAAGATTCCTTTATATGTCTGTGTTTGAATTGACGATGAAATTAAAAACCTTATGTTCTCAAAAGAGCAGAAAGAGCCTTGAATAATAAATGATAGGAATATTTACTGTTGGTATTGTGATAGAATATTCTCGTAAAGCGTCGGTGGCTCAGTGGTCAAGCACTTGACTTGCAATCTGCAGGTCCTGGGTTCGAATCTCGCCATGTACCAATGTGTTTTTCTATTTCCGATTTACATATGTACATTTATCCGACGTTCTTACGGTGAAGGAAAACATCGTGATGCAACCTGCACATATCTGAGAAGAAATTCAAAGATATTTGTGAAGTCAACCAACCCGCACTTGGCCAGCGTGGTTGACTATGGCCTAATCACCCTTAACTTAGGGTAGGCTCCGAGTCCCTCGGTGGGGACGTATAGTGAGCTGATGATGATGATGATGATGATTCTCGTAAAAAATATCGTCACATTCCAAGGTTCAATTTTTATTTCAAATCCAAAATTGTGTTCCAATTAGTATTTTATTTGGAAGGATGAAAATATAAAAGTAAATATGGCTTACTATATCTTATAAATGCGAATATTTGGGTGTATGGATGGATGTTTATTACAAGGTATCTCCAGAATGGCTGCATGGATCTCGCTGTAATTAGGCATACGTGTAGAAAACAGTCTGGAAGAACATATAAGCTACTATTTATGTAATAATTTCGCGTAGACGAAGTCGTGGGCGACAGCTAGTTCACTACATATATTCTACCATGTTCGTAGTAAGATTCTTCCAGCTTTTCGTAACGTTAAAAGCTAGTAAATTATATTTCCATTGTAAACATTTCATTGTAACACATTCTAAGATTACATTACACCGTGTAAGACGAAAGTAGGTCGAGAATTGAGTTTTAAATCAATCATTTAACACGAGGAAACAATGCTAGATGCGTGTACTGATTGTTATAGAAAGTTGAACGACCCGATGCAATAAATCTCATGGCAATACGAACATATCTGGCCCGGTGAGAGGCGCTACTATCGTAGTCAGGTTTGTCAGAAAATATGTAAAATGTACGTAGAAACAGATAGTGACATAAGACATAGCTAAATGATTCTATGGCACTTTTTGGCTGTTGTAGTATAATAATTTTAATTTCACTTTATCCCACCGGGTCAAATAAGTTTGTCGTACCGTAACGTATAGCATGCCTTCTTTCTGTCGACACATCGCTATCTCGACAACAATCAATTAAACATCGATACTGAAAGTGAACTCGTAATCGTTCGCATCGAGTATTACTAGCGATTCTCTCTTTTTACATTCACTTTGCAACTCCGAGACATGGCCGCTAATTAACTTTATATTTTCACTAGCCGTCGCCCGCGACTCCATTCGGGTGGAATTAAAAAAAACTGAATAAGTAGGTTTTGTGTTTTGTTCAGACTATGATCTACATGTGTACCAAAGTTCATCAAAATCCATTAAGCCGTTATGGAGATACCTTCAAACAAACATCCATCCATCTAAATAGTTGCATTATTAGTAAGATTTATTAAGTTTTTTTGGAGAAATAAAAGCTTTCACCTTGTTCCAACCTTTATTGGGTTTAAGATATCGTACGATCCCCAACATTGGATTAATATAATCCAATCTTAAGACGAAGCAAAATGTGATCACCATAAACACGGTATAATGGAGTTTTTGTGTTTTAAATTCCAGGCCGGTACCAAAATAATCACGTACCGATGACCTTTTGTTTATTATGGCAAATATCATGTCATTCCCTTCTTAATCCGTTAATAAGAAAGAGATAACAATCTATATAGTTAAAAGTTACTCGCTTTGAGAACAGTTATGTCGTTAGCGCAAATTACGTACAGTTGCAAATACCCGGTGAATGGTACAATACTCGTAACGACTATTAAAACAGTCGCCCGATGTCACTAAACATTCACATTTCTTAAGAACCCACATACTCGTAACACAAACATAAAAGTTAATAGCTTCTGTCATTTAACACGACAATGTTTGAACCAACGTTGGTTACATTTGCCGTTGTGTTGACGGCGGTTATTGTTTGTTTTTGTGATACAAAAATGCCTATGCACTTTTATTTAATTGTTTGTCAAAAATATATTCGACAAACTATGACAAAACATAGTAGGGGTCACGGTTGGTACGTAATCACAACCAATTACTGTTAAACTGATTCTAAATTATACGTTGTAGTAACGGTTAGATGATTTTCGATTTCTCCGCGAACCACGCCCGAGATGTGCACGATGACATTTGAAATACTTCGATATGAACGCAGCTATTTCCCTTTTGACAGGGTACGATCTGATACGATTGGTACACGCAGATATGCGGGTACATGTCTGTTTGTGCGTGTACATAGTGAAAGCATACATTCGACAAATTGCTATAACTATACAACTCAGAGGTAGAATGGAGAAGATATCTACGATTTCTAGATCGTATAGAACTTAGAGTTATAGCGGTATTTATGGCATATTTTAGCTGCTGAATTAAGTCCCTTTACGCTTTTACTCTTCGTCTCATGTGAAGAAATCATTTCTAGCGCTACATAGCTACGTAGCTTTATTCGCACAGTTCGACTGGTCTTCGTGTCTCCAAAGGTTTCTCTAAGCAATTAAGTACTCTGACTGCGGCATTCCATGCCACATGGCTTTACAACGTTCATGTCTTCTATCTTTACTAGTACAGTCTTCATTCCAGTAATCCTAATGTATACAGGTTAACACAACAGTCCCCGTAATTGCTCCACTTTCAGCTTAGCAGATTGTTAAAAGAATCCATAGGAATACGCGCGTCTTTTCTCAGGTCAAGTAGGGAAATTGGATTGTCTGCCGCAGTTTTTTCATTAGTGACAACATTGTTACATTGTTTTGTGTCTATACAATGTTTGTTTTAATATTACTATCAATTTTTATTATTTCTTTCATATTTATTACATTTGTATTGAGTTGGCAGCTTTTAAAACATGAATAGATTTGTTACAAATCGTTTCCCATCTTAAGAATTTTTGTGCAAAATTTTATGCTCTTTAAACCATAAAATCTTATATAAAAAGTTATATAGTATACGAGCTAAATGTACATAAACATGTTTTCATTACGGAACTAAAGTTGCAGTTTTCTCATGCGGAGTGTACGGGTCTACCGGACTGGATCCATTACACCAGTTCTCGGACATTGTTTCCAGGTAACGCGCCATAAAATATCGCGTTACTGGTTCCTGCCGCGCTCGGTAGCGCCGTACTCTGACGCATATTAAAGCACTTTTACATGCGTAGTACTAGAGACATATAAAGCATGGTTGCTTTTAATCATGCATTGAGGTTTATAGAACCAATGTATCTGTAAATGAAGCAAAAGAGGAATTGGCACTGACACAGATTTTAGAGACATTGGAGGTGGCCAAAGATATTTGTACACTATTCTAGACTTACGACGACTTACGACGTCTTCGTGCAATACTCAACTATTAATTCGTATGCCAAAAATATTTATTCAAGCTACATTTATATCCATTATCACAAAGTACTGATTCGTATGATCGACTACGGTGTAGTTTGAGAGCAAGCCCCGAGGCGAGGCACGAAAGTGAGACAGTCGTTATAGAGATTTATCGAGTACCCACACTAGTGACAGGCCACGCCTGATGAAGCACTTTACACAAAGCTCACGTCTTTTCCCAATTGCTCTTTAGATAGCAAGAAAGATACATTCTTTCCATACATATAAATACTTCGACATTTGTCAGAAAAAAAAGCCAAAATGGTAAATAGATTTAAACAAAAACTTGGGTTTTTTTTTTAAATTTTGTTAGTTTAATAACACGCATTGCTGCTAAGTTCTTATAGGATTTTTTTCTTTTTCTAGGTATTTTAAAACATCTAAAGAACATTGGCTTTTTGAATTTTTTCTGTGTTAATTTTAAATTTCATCCAATCACTCAACTTGTATATTAATGAACCGGGGAACACTTTGCTGGCAAGTTCCAACACCGTGTATGGAAACTGAGCATTCACGCTGTCAACGCGTTTGGCAGTTAACGTTACTTAATACCTACTTAGCGTCTAGGTCGAGGAGAAAAAATCAGTTTACACAAGGAACAGGTTTCAAGTGTAATCAATTCTTAGGTTCACCTTCGTCGTAACGAATGGTCTGTCGTATTTACAAACGACCAGGAAACATTGTTGATGATTATTCCAATAAATCTGAAATAGATTACATGTGTTTATTTATTTCAAACGTACTTTCAAACATTATTAGTTAGAATCCTTTGACGCGCTTTCGTCACCAAGTCAAGTGTCACAATTATTAGTGATGGGACATTAACGTTGACATTTTTATAAGGCCAGTGTTACGCCGTTTTTCCTCCTAACAAAGCTTACTATTGGATGTATGAACCTCTAAAAGATAGAATACGTCTATTGACAATCCTGAACGTAAATAAGCCATGAAATGTCAATCAATTATTCTAATATTAAGATAAAGAATAACTTAACATACAGTTTGACGCTTGCTTTATTATTAATCAAAACCTAATAGAAACCAATTTTTATCCAATCTATATGCTCCAAGATATTTCCTGAACAAGCAAAGATTAATTTGTCAAACAACGTCGGTTCCTAACAAAATAGTCTATTAATTTTGAACCCCAAGATACATTAATATTTATTTCGCGGTCAATCAATATTAATATCCGTTATACCCGCACCTGTTGTGGCAAATAATATGCAGGAATCCTAGACCAGCTAGGTCTAGATTAATTAGGACTTACCGTTGATGCCTATATGGTGTCGACTAGAACTCCGGTTTGCAACGCCCTGTATCATTACCGGCTTGTTACCGTTGGTACATTAGCTTTCTTGTCCGAGACAGCTGCTAATTATATCGTATATATTACAGATTTATTCGTTTCTTTTTCTAGTAATTTATCTTGATATATTTAAAATTATTTGAAATGATATCTTGATAGCTTAGAAATAACAAGAATCTAACCAAGTTTTGATAGTTCTGGAACATCTAAAATAGATAAATTTTCTGCTATTCGTTGCTAATAATGCTTACAGTCACATTAAATTCTCGTTTCCATAATTCAATGTCCTCACACTTTTCACGAAATATCATTAATTATTACAAAATTTCAAGCTTAAGAGGACCCAAACATTATATCATGTTTTTAAAGACAATAAATGTTCCTAAGCTAAAGAAAAGGAGTATCTTTTCTTTAAAAAGAAAAGATTGTTTATATCGCCTTCCTCGCTGCAAGAATCTATCATTGTAGCCTCAGTCTTAAGAAATGTAGTTTTGTATCAATAACTCGTGTTACCGACGTGAGACCAACATCTTACCACAGGATGATGTTAGAATTTATTTAGCTTCAGATTTATACGTGTCCAGTTAGAATATTTATCAAATTACATTTCACAGAATTCCCAGTAATTGTATCATCTTTAGATTAAAGTTGGCCAGTTTTTTTTTATATCATAAGGTGGCAAACGAGCGAGCGGCCACCTGAAATCACTAAAATAGCGAAGTAACCGTTGCCCATAGACTAACGCAATTGCATACGCGTTGCCTACCTTTAATCGACGGAGGAGAGGATGCACAGAAAAAAAATATTTTCCCTTTCCATGCATCCTCTCCGGAAAGTCCACTTTCACTTCCCATCCTTTCCTTATAAGAAAAAGGGTGGGAAAGGAAAGAGGACTAAATAAAGCCTCCGGGACGCACACTCATCAGACGAAACGCGGAATTGCTTCCACTTGACGCCTGTCTTCTGTGTGGTCGTGGTATTTCACCGGTCGAACCGGGCCAATTCGTGCGAAGATGTTAAAGCGGGCTCTACCACTTTTGTTTATTACATACATGCCGATTCGTAATTTACATTATCTGCAGGAATTTTATATCTTTCATGGATTGTGACTTTCATCTATCTGACTAATATAATAAATACGAATGTTTATATGGATGTATGGGTGTTTATTAGAAGGTATCTCCGGACCAGCTGATTGGATCTAGATATAGAACATAGTCTGGAAGACCGCATAGGCTATTTAATAATGTTTTATAAATTCGCTCTGACAGAGTCGCGGGCTTGTTGAGTCTTTAAAGATTGTAAGTACACATATTTGTGTTAGGTAACTGTAACGTATTGTGAGGGTCTTTCACGTGAATACATTGATAAACTCGGCTCACATAGATAAGCGGTGTTCGAGATTTACGATGCGTGTTATCTTCTAATACAGTTTGCTGTGTCGCTTCCATTAACTTGTGAGAACATCCTGTATCAATTACACATCAGGTACCTCGGTTTCAGTATCTAAATCTTTACTGTAATTTATGCTTTTATTTTTGACTGTACTTTCTTTCTTGTTCTTTAATTTATTAGAGCACTAACCTTCATCTAAGGCTTAAGTACTCTTCCGAATAGTAGTTCTTTGTTTAAAATAGGACTGCTGTATCACTTGTATGTGTACACTAGCCTCGACACCGTTTGTCCGGAATTAAAAAACAGCTTAATTAGTAGCCTATGTGTTTTTCAAGATTACGTTCTACGTCTGTGCCAAATTTCATCAACATTCGTGCAGCCGGTCTGGAGATACCTTCAAACATCCATCAATCCATCCATCCAAACGTTCACTTTGATAATAGTAAGATAATGTTGTCTTTGTTTTGTTAGATATTGAAAAGTCGCTGCAGAATATTTTCGCTAGCTCCGAGACTTGTGGAATTGAAAAATGTTATAACATTTTGACTTTTGTACTACAGAAACTCCCTATCTATATTCTTCAAATACCTCTATAACTTTGAAGGTACCACGGAGTCAATGATGTCCATTAAAGCTTTACATTTACATTCATGTTCCTAATTCTAATCTAAATGCGAGGCTGTTAACTCACGAGTAGGTACTACTTTCAATTTTATGTCTCTTATATTAGAGTCTATTATAGATTTTGTTATTAATTTTCGTGTCCTTTGAAAGTGTAGTACATTTCCAAAGGACGTTGTACAAGGCATATTGTATAAACGAAATCTTAAAGTAAACACATAATGAAGGAATGTTCTGATATACGACTTTAATATTCAAGTCAAATTATTATATGTAATTTATAAATTAGAATTGTCAAAACAATTGATAATTTTTTTTTTAATTTATGATGTTTTGAATTATTCTTAATTTATAGATCGTTTAAATTATATTCTTGCAGATTTTGTATTCCTATATTACAGATATATATTACGATATTGTCTTTTAAATTGGTCAGCATTAAGTCTATCAAAATGTGTCTAGTACACAAATAATATGCTTATTAGCATAATTATATGCTTATTGCAATTAGGCAGACACACTATTAGAATTAGTACCATAATCGAATTTCAACTAGGATCAGGCATATCAAATGCTCTGGAGTTTTACCTCATTGTTTTTTTTAAATCACGCCAGAAGTTGGCCGCCTGAAATCACTGAAATAATGAAGTGACTGTTGCCCATAGACATACGCAATTACATATGCGTTGCCTACCTTTAATCGACGGAGGAGAGGATGCACATAACGAAAATATTTCCCTTTCCATGCATCCTCTCATCCGGAAAGTCCACTTCCACTTCCCATCCTTTCCTTATAAGAAAAAGGGTGGGAAGGGAAAGAGGTCTTAATTAGGCCTCCGGGACGCGCACTCATCAGACGAAACGCGGAATTGCTTCCACTACACGCCTGTTTTCTGTTATCATCTCTGGACATAATTATGAAATATTCTTTCCTGTAGAACAATAAAATATAGACAAATTACATAAAACTAGGCGAAAGTTATGCCTCAAAATATAGCAATTTGTTGATCCATTTGCCACCTACCCGCCTACACTGGTGTACAGTAATTGCTGACTTAGGTATTTACGCAAACTTATAAGTTACAAGATACTTATCGATAATATTAAAGGAATCGATACTCTGTATCTTGCTGAAACTTAATGATCTTACTTTGGGTAAAGTTAACTGGAAATATTAATTTCAAAGTATATCATATCGTCCATCAGCTAATAACAGTAATTTAAATTTGTTAATATAATTTATATTCTACTCGCTGTTTCCTGCGAATCCGTCCGCGCGGAATTAAAAAAAAAACATAATAAGTAGCCTATGTTTTCTTCCGGATTTTGTTCTACATCTGTGCCAAATTTCAACAAGATCTGTTGAGCCGTTCCAGAGGTATTCAAACATTCGTCCATTCATCATCCATCCATCCATATATTGGTATCTGATATTTTTAATACTAAATTATTTTTTGTACGCATTATTACTAACGAGTCTTGGCTTTCTTTCACTTTCGTCTTTTGTTTTCACTTCATCTTAATTATATCATTTCTTCAATTATCAAATAGCTAGTAATATTATTTAAGATCTTTGATAAACTAATCTGGTCATCAGATTTATTTCTAGATTAATGAATGTGTCCTCAGATTTGGTCAATATAACACCTAATATTATTAAACACAAGTAAAAAAATACTTATGTACGCAAGACAGTCACGCTAACTCCAGTGACAAACAATTGAATCACAACAAATTTAATATTATTCTATGAGACCTTTTTAATTTATGGTACAGGATTCAAAAGTGGGTTTTTCAAAACTATACTTCCATGTACATCAAAGTATTTCTCTTCTCTGTACGTGATAAGACTGGCTTAAAGTTGGTATATAAAATTACAAAAGATAAAGTTGTGACACTGCCTGTACGTCGTGGGATCTTCGTGCACTGAAGTTTCTAAAGAAACTTATCTGATCACAGATTCCTTATCTGATATCTTCGCTTAAGAGTTGAGCTTAACGATTCAGAATGTTGCTAGGTTTAATGATGAATGTAAGAGTCGCTTTTTTCATTGCAAGTTTCGAAGAAGAATACGAAAAGTTAGCTGATTTAAATGACCTTGGATATACTTCTACTTAGTCTTACTCCTTACTAATATTGTAAATGCGAATGTTTGGATGCATGTTTTAAGGTATCTCCAGAATGGCTGCATGGAGCTTGCTGAAATTTAGCATAGAATTAGAACACAGCCTGAAGACGTAGGTTACTAATAAAGTTTTTTTTTTTTAATTCCATCAGCCTTCCGTAATAATAAATGCCAGATTATGTGTAATCAAATCCAATTAAGGCGGCGTATTCATTTGTTTTGTAGAAGCCAATTTCTTCTTAATCAATTAAGGTACAAATTCGATTAACAATTACGAGTTATTCAATATTACTATTGATTTCCTATGATATGTTGATACAATCATTTGTGTATGTTAAACAATTTCGAATCAATATTCAATTTGCAATAAACTTATACCCCCTGTGAAACTAGTATCAGCTCCGTTAGGCACTATCCAATAATCTAAGCTGTGCTTACTTTCCAGGTCAACGGTGGCTTCTAGCTGGGATTGATGTCTAGATAAATTGTCTTACGAACTAATGCTTTCTACTCTGTCTTATGTCCTATTTGAAGTTACACTTTGGATCTTGCTTCTAATGTTGTTAAAATCATATAATGCTCTTTAGATTTTCGTTTAGATAAAGTAAATTTTTAGAGTTTTTGATATCAATTATTTCCTACTTCAGTTGTTCTGTAGTATATTCATTCTTTCGCATTTTTTTAATAATTAGTAATTAGCTATTTTTATAATTTCTTAGGTAAAATAGATAAATACGTGTAACATAATTACAAGATAAAGCCTTACGACCTCTTTAGTATGTTTTATAATGTTGACACATACGTAATAACAAATAGCCGTGCTCAGAAGCAATATATCACGAAAACTTAGCAACCCTGTTATGTTGGAACGGCACTTGCTACCCACTTACATATTTTTTTATCTACAATCGGAAGCAAGTAATCGTAAAGTCTACATGGAAATAAATTTCTAACAAACAGTAATCCAACAAACGAAGTGCCGCTAGTGATAAAAGACATTCAAAATAATATTTAACTTTAAAACGGCCATCTTGTAATGCTAATTCACACGAAGGCGGAATAAATATAACCCTCAGGATAATATAACTGTGTCCAAGTAACACTGGTAGTAACAAATATAATAGTCTCTGTCTAATGGAAATAGATCGAAAGAGATAAAAATATGTAACCAATGACACTACAAAGAAGCCATAAAGGTATTTGACGAACAGTATTTTTTGATGACATGTGACATGCTTGTCATGATTAGCAATAATCGTATGTTATTGTCATTTCTATCTCGACGTTCTAACTGTGTACCCTCATCATCATCAGCTCACTATACGTACCCACCGAGGGGCTCGGAGCCTACCCTAAGTTAATAGTGATTAGGCCATAGTCAACCACGCTGGCCAAGTGCAGGTTGGTTGACATCACATATATCTTTGAATTTCTTTTCTGATATGGGCAAGTTGCATCACGATGTTTTCCTTCACCGTAAGTACGTCGGATAAATGTACATATGTAAATCGGAAATCGAAAAACACATTGGTACATGGCGGGATTCGAACCCAGTACCTGCAGATTGCAAGTCAAGTGCTTGACCTCTGAGCCACCGACGTTCTACCCTAGTGTGAAATAATATAAGTTTGCGCGATAACGTTCTCTTTAATACACCGTCTACAGGAAACTCATTTCTATCAATCAGACATTCTACCTCGAAGACTTTTATAATAAACGATGCCTTCACTTGATAGAGTCCAGACGTTTCCTCTACGACTGTTTATTTATGTTTTACCTTCGATATAATTTCATGATTACTTTTTAATTATTACTCAGTAACTTACGTTACTCTTCTCTCCAACCTGAAAGGATATGTAGCTTGATATACTCATATACTGCAATAACGTCAACACAACTATATGGTTTACTAGCTCTCGCCTGCGACTCCGACCGCGTAAATTAAATAAAAACTTAATTAGTCTAGGTGTCCTTCCAGACTATGTTCTACATCTATGCCAAATTTCAGCGATACCCATAAAGCCATTTTGGACATACCTTCAAACAAACATCCAAACATTCGCATTTATAATATTAGTAAGATACAAGCATTTCAGCAGTGGAAACCTACGGTCATCTTGACGTTAGTAAGTGTGTCGTATCAATAATAAATACAATATTTACTTTTTCCTACCATTTCCTACCAGCTTTCTTCCAAGATAGTACAAAAGTGTTACCAACTTGATGATGGAGTCTTCTAATCTCGCTAAACCGCTACAGCTACTGCACTCATATTAATTTATAGCTTTTAATAAAATAATTACCGTAATATATGCTTATATTAAATATTCCTTACGATAGTAATTTATTCAAATTTAATTACTAACATATGTCACCGTAGTAAGTATTAATATTAAGATGATAACATAAAGATAATATTGTAATTTTACTAAGATAACATGACCGTTTTAAATGTTTAGTTTTAGGTTAAATATACAATAAAAATAATAAAGATTTCGATTTAAGCCCAATAAGCAACGTAAATCTTCGAAATTAATATTGTATAGTTCATTGCGAGAATTGCGTTGCACGCGCGCTGTACGTAACGTTGAATCGTCGACGCAAGTCGTATATTCGGTCAGTATAGGCATAGCGAAATTGTTCCGCCATCTTGAAAATCATGGCGACTTTTTCGTGATACGTTCCTATCTACGTAACTCTATGATATTGCATTGTGTATGTCGTAGTGACTATAATCGTCGTATTTGGAAGATTTACGTTGCCTTGTATATGCCTAATACATCACAAAAACTAAAAATAAATAGGAATATTATAAACCCAGTCTAGTCAATTTTAAATCTATGCCCCATCTAAGTCGATCCATTAAATCTCAGCACTCAAGTTATAGATATATTTATAACTCCAGTTAAAATAATTCAATATTGCCGTTTCATAATGTTGCCGGCACTCCTGATAATGGACGTGTCACAAGCACACGAATAATCAATCTGTTAAAGTGAAAGATTGCTTCCACAGCATCCAAGTTAATAAAATTGTATCGCAGATGACAAATGTACATGACAATTGTGCACAGGCTCACAAATCCGTTAAATTATAACATCTTTAATCGTGTGGTTGATAAAATATTTATTTTAATCGATTAATTATTAAAAATAGACACTTAATAATATTTTTTATACGAGAAGTCGGCACAAGCATTATCAATATCTTACTAATATTATAAATGCGATTTCACTCTAAAGCGATTCCATAACGATCTTCAAAAATTAACAGAACTGACAATAACTTTCGATAAGTCATGTGATTGTCGCGCGTCAGTTCCAAACTTGAATTTCGTTATGAAATCGTTTCGAAGCGAATGCACATTGTATAGCTCCCAAGTGTTATGCTTTGCTTACATCGTATGAAGATTAAACATATATGTTAGTAATATTTTAAATGCGAATATTTGGATGGATGTTTGTTTAATGAATTTTGGCACAGATATAGAACATAGTCTGGAGGAACACATAGGCTAATTAAGTTTTTTTATTGCGTTCCGACAGCCAGTATTAGACATAAATGAGTAACATTTCAATTAACTTAAAATATACAGCCTGTCCCAAAATTCAACGATAAAACTCATAACAGTTTTATCGTTGAATTTTGGGACACGCTGTATATGCATTGACATAAATAAGTCTATCAGACAGTACAAAATCGATGCAGGAATTTAATCTAGATAGTATTCTACGAATCAATTCGTTCTATCTCGAAGTTTAATTGGTATAAAGTGATATCACTTGAGTTTGTTTCTACACCTAATTGATTCCATTTGACACTGAGCGCCGGAGACGGAATGTCAATGTATATCACAAGGGCGGGCCTCGCCTTAATTGACAAGTGTAAAAAACATTGCACGTTTGGAATAACTACCATTCATGATTTGATCAACGAATATGTTTTTACAATCTTATAGATTAAAGTTAACAGTTACAATTTTATCTAATAAGTATACTACTTCCTTGAAGGAAAAGTTATTAAATTCCATAAGCTCGTATCTTATAGGTCTTTTTCTTTTTTTATGGTCACAATTACGACAATAAGTCTTACTTACAGTGGGTTTCTGACAACAAAATCTCTGTACAAAACAGAGATAACAATATTTTAAAATGCATATTTTGGTCTCAGAAACCCACAAAAAAAGATACTTTCAACAACTAGAGAGTAGAATAATAGACTAGAAAGTCTACAATACATCAAAGAATAACAAGATACCAAAAAATACTTTGATTTATTGAATAATCTTAAAAATCTCCATGGCTGACAATCCACAACCGTGCGGTTTGCGCGAAACTTCCTGCCTCGCACAGTAGCGTTGTGGAATGGTCTGTCCTAGGCGGTATATCTAAACCGCTACGACTTAGGGTCCTTCAAGAAGCGAGTGTATCACCATCTCAAAGGCCGACAACGCATCTGCGGTTCCTCTGGTATTGCTAATGTCCATGTGTGTCGTTGAACACCTCGGTGTTCCTGCTGCTCGTTTGCCCCCTTTTGTTATAAAAAAAATAAAAAAAGCTTATTTATTCTCCGCGGTTTCCAACCTGTACGACCAGAAGAAAGGATAATACATCAAAAACGTGTCTGTCTGTATGTAACTTACAAACCACTTCCCTGTCCAAACATCATGCTTCACAAACACGTGCGCAAACCGAACGACAAAGAATAAATAATTACAGAAGAGATTTCTAAATGAACCTAACTATTTTTGTATTGAAATTCGGACAGACAATGCTAACACTGTTGTATAGTTTATTTACGGGGTATGTTTAAAATACTTTTAAAATTATTTTAAACTAACTTTCCAGAGACTAAACTGGTTAAAATTTGAGAAACAATATGTCCTCAAAACTCTTTATTTTACTTCAGCCTATATACTTGTTCTTAAAACAAACACACACACAAACGCTTGCACTTGTATAATAAATACGTTTAAACAGAACTTTATTTGGCATCTCACTAGCACTCATAAAAACACAATTAGGTTAAAGTGAACAGGACATGTCAACAGGATTTCCGACACTTAATAGACCTTAAAAAGGATGCCACTTTTAACCTCCTAATTTTTACCTCCTAACTTTTACTAACAACATCAAAGTTGAGTTTTTGAAAGGAAAATACGAAATGCAAGTTTGTCTAAGTTTGCTTGGTCTATGTACGCGTTAAAAAGCTACAAGGGAACATTTACACAGGGCTTGGTAAACACGAGCGCCCTCTGCAGCTGTCACGTCAAACAAGTACCGTAACCTTGTGTTGGCTTGACAATTACAGGAATATGGATACGCTCCTTATTACGTATGCATTGAGACGTAGTCTTCATTATGATTAAGTCTCAATTTATTAAACAAATTAGATCTAAGATTTCAAAACAGCTTTATCACGAAAGTAGAATTACTTATAATGTGATAACTTTTTGTAGGATAATAGTTTTCAAATATCTTGTCGGCTCGGAACTGCGCAGTGCTCTGATGACCTTGGACCGCCAAGATATTTGGAAAGAACTTAACAACTAGAAAATCAGTTACGAAACATCACTAAATAAAGTCTAGATAAGATTAGGTTCTGCATTTTATGCGTTAAACGAAACGCAGAAATATTCAATCTGTGCCGTTTGGAGTGAGTCATGCTTTTACTATTGTTTTTAACGAAATGTTTATCTTATTTTACGTATTTCCTATGAATAATTAATCACTTTAAATATATCAATTGATAAATACTTTCATTGAAATTGATTACTAGAAAGAGCTTATTCTTACTATCCATTTGTTCGTTCTATTCATATTTTATCTATGTAAGTTTCCACATCGTTCCATAATCTATGGTACACTTTCCAAAGCAATTTGTTATTCTGGATCATTGTATGGTAGATCAATGAGTGTGCGATTTTGTTAATCGATTGCTGTGATGAGAAATCTTCGACTTTCTCCCAATAATGATGTTATTAAGAAATCATTATTAGCTAATGATAAGGAAATAATCACGTTTGTTTCAAAATAATAGTACTATGCTGATTAATTTATATTAATCAGCTCAATAGCGCTAGTAAGTCGTAGAGCTAAAAAATCCAGACTTTGCTACCCAGTAGCAATAATTTTAGGTACAAAAAACTAGGGTTATTGACATCAGTTCATTCATTAAAAGCTACAACTATTAAATATTAATCACTATCTAATTAAGTCTATGCACGTTGTTGATGAAAACATGGCTCATAACTTTCGCACCTGTCCAATGAACAAGGAAGTTAAACTAAGAAAAGCACTGACTATTATGTCTTTACTCATTAACGATTTATAGAAGGTCTTAAGGAAACTTTGTTGCAACTATTCTTGTATAGCAAATGATTTGTATACTAGCTGTCGCCCATGACAGTCCTCGCGCAGTTAAAATAACTTAATTAGTGTTATTCCGTGTTCATCTATACCAAATTTAAGCAAGATCCATGCAGTTCTGGGGATACCTTCTAATAAACATCCATCCATGCTTCTATGCTATCGTGCGCGACCGAATGGTATTTAACAGTTGTATAATTGATTCACTCATTATTTTATTTATTTTCAACAAGAGTTCTTCTTGGAATTATTTTGCGCATACCATAAATTTACAAATATTTTACTAATAATTAATCTTACTAATATCTAACTAATATTATAAATGCGAATATTTAGATGGATGGATGTTTGTTTCAAGGTTTCTCCAGAACCGCTGCAAGGATCTTGCTGAAATTTGACGTAGATGTAGAACACAGTCTGGAAAAACACATAGACTACTAAGTTTTTTTTTATTCCGCGCAGAAAAAGTCGCGGATTACAACTAGTATCAAATGAAGTCGATTTCCAAAGATATTTTACACATCTTAAAATAACTAAGAACTTCTTTGGTCTACTTCTAGTTCATAGTATTACGTAATCATAGACATTACAAACTAGGACTGGGTTATAAGGTCGTTGTGAACATTAAAGTGATTAGGGAGGTAATTAACTAGCGGACTCGAGCGTTATGAGCGGACATAAAACGTGTGAAATCATGGAGAAAAATTAACGCTATAGAAGAACTAATTAAGATATGACTTTCGTAATTAAGAACGTTAAAACTAGACCACACAGACTTGTCATGAATATTAAACGCTAGTGCCCACATTTGCAGTGCACAGAGAAAAAAATCCAGTGCTAAATTTAGCTTATGTAATCCGGGGATAGTGTTACTTCCCAACAGTGAAAGAATTTTACAAATCGCTTCAGTAATTTCGGAGCAAATTCAAGGCAAACAAATAAACTTCTGGCATTCGACAACGATGCGATTCTCGCGCAATTTCTTTTCTCGCACAGCCGCGTTGTGGATCGGTCTGTCTTCGGCGGTATTCCCAAACTAATACGACTTAGGGACCTTCAAGAAACGAGCATACCATTTCCTCAAAGACCGGCAACGCATCTGCACTTCCTCTGGTGTTGCGCTCATTTGCCTCCATCTATTATAAAAAAAAACATTCTAATAAAAATCTTTCCTCTACGTAATATTAAGTATAGAATACTCCTAATTCACAAACGTATTATTATTATTTTTTTTTAATATTGAATAAACCAGTGCTCGACTACAAACCCAAGTGTGTGGCTATGAGAACGAATTGCAGCAAGAAAGCTGTAAATGTCTTTTGCAAAGCTTACAGAAGATTGTAATTAAATTTGAAAGTCTAGACTTCCCGTTGCCATTGCAGGAATTTAATAAGGAGCAATTTTGGATGATTTAAATGTGACTATTAAGTATCATTATTAATAATTTCCTTTACTCTTAAAATAATGTCTTGTGGAAATTAAAATGCACTTACAATTTCCCGTTTAAACTTATCAAATTGTGAGCATTCGCCATGGGTTTCTGAGACTAAAATCTCTGTATAAATATCGTCATCCCTGTCATTATCTTTGACAAGGGAGATATATGGAGATAACAATAAGTTTTAAACTGACATATATTGTCTCAGAAACCCACGGTTGGTGAAAGTATTACTGCGGTAAAATCTAATGGAGAAGCTTTTAACAATAAAATTATAGACATCACTGACCATAACTTGATAGTTCAATTTAAAAACTCTTTTGTCTAATGACAAAAAAGCTTTTATAGTAAACTACGCTTTTTCGCGCACTTCTCTCGAGTTTAAATGTATTATATTAAAAATCTTACACAAAATTCGACCTTAAATGTATAACACGAAAGTTGAAAATAATTAATTCTATTAGGTTTTGTATAAAACAATTTAGTTTCGCTCGCCAATTCAAATTTGTTTCTATTATTTTGGCACAGTTATTAACTGTTCAACCATTGGCGTACCGAAATAACGGTTTGTTTTATAAACATGAAATAAAATCTCAAAAAAAGATAAAGAAAAACTTTTACTGTGACCTCAATTAATTATACGTAGCTTAGTACTTTCAAGGCATTTACATACTAGTGAAAGTAAAGAGCTTGCCTAGATTTACCCGCAAAAAAGATAGAATCTTTACAACTTATCTTACTAATATTATAAATGTTTAAATGGATGGATGTTTGAAGGTATCTCCGAAACGGCTGAACGGATCTATTTGACATACATATAGAACATAGTCTGGAAAAACGCATAGGATATGTTGTTTTTTAATTCCGTGCGAACAGACTCGCGGGCGACCACTAGTTTAAGCATAAATTTAAGTATTCATTCCTAAAGTTGTATTTTTTCTTAGCACTTATCCTTGTGAACCTTAGTTGTAATTTCGATTTCTGCAACTCCCAAATGGCGCGTATTTTGCGTGTGACCAGGATTCGGATTTACTCCAGCCAAACTCTTAGAAGAATCGCTGTGAACAATCTTATGTAATAGTAAATTATTATATAAGGAATAAGGCTATTATATATAGATATAAATAAACTAATATTTTGTGACAGTATCATAAATATAGTATACTAGCGGATCCGACAGACGTTGTCCTGTCTACACGTCTTTTTGACACTGCGATGGTAGCGCCTTCAGTCGGATCCAATGTAAAACATTCCAAAATCAACAACAACTAATAAATTAAACATTAATTAAAAAAACATTGTCCAGCGGACAAAATTGTGAATCTAAGCCATTCCCAGATCCCCTTGAACACACACAAAAAAATTCATCAAAATCGGTCCAGTCGTTTGAGAGAAGTTCAGTGACATACACACTCACAGAAGAATTATATATATAAAGATATAGTAGAAAGCAATTTAAGTTGCAGATCTTCGATTGAACTCATATCGATGTTGCTCTATTAGTGTGACATTGCATTCATTTGTTGGCGTATCGTTGCATTGTGTAATGAATTCAACCTCACGACCGCTATCCGAAGCAATGTGATTGAGGCTAACATTTCGTGATGAGCTTCATACAAGCTCTTTCTCACGACATGTGGTGTTAGCATGTTTCTAATTTGATTTCTCCACTGAACCTGCAGCATTGGCCTGTGGTTAAAGAAAGGAAGACACATGAATAATGCATTCAAATTATATTCTACAACTATTGATATAAAATTTGCATTCCTTGATATACTTACACCCGCGTTCGAACACCCAACACATACACGCACATTGGTCCACTCAAACATTTATTAATTTCTAACTAATTTAGCTTTTTTTTATATAATTTCTAGTTACTATTGTTTGTTCTCTTTAAATTATTAAATTATTGCTCAACTTTAAAAAATTGTACATACGCAAAAACTTATAGGAAGTCATTGGCTCCTTTAATACATGGAGACCTAGTAAAGGAGCCAAGATTATAATGAAGCAGATTTGTTAAATGTACAATAAAACCTTATTATTATTATATATGAGTTTAATCAAATTCACTGGAAGGTGTAATAGTTCATCTCTTTGTAAGTTTGTCTATGTTTTTTTAATCTTTTACGTTCCAGTAAAGTCTATGGCAAGATTGATTTTTTTTCTTAGAGTTGTTTAGTTATTTAAAAGAAAATCCTTTATTGAAACCGACAAGTGACTATCGTTTTTTTTTAATTTATGTGATATATGGTTTGTTGATTTAACTATTAAGACGGCTATGGAGTTGTATTTATCTTTTATCACCCCACAACATTCATGTGGGCGTTAGAATGTTTTATTATCTTTTAATGAGTCGTACGTTTCCTGATCGAAGTATTTATAAGATCGTTAACACTAAAGAATACATGTATTTTCTTTCCTTTAACTTTCTTTCTAATGGTTTTTCGTATTCAATTAATTTTTGATTTATTAACGCGTATCACTTGTTTTAAAAAACAAATTACTTTAATGAAAGATGTAATATTAAATATTAGATTTTATTAAATTGTTATTTACAGGATATCAAAACATTCTATCTTGTAATGAGTTAACTCTCACTCTCTTCATTTATTTACATCTTTGATAAGAGAATAAATTTTATTTATGGTTCTTTATTAGTTTTAATGGTATGAAATAAAATTCTGTTTGCGTTATTTTTATTTGGAAACTATCGCTTAACATCGGTCATTATTTTAAAAGTCTTGTATTTTATTTCGTTTCTACTTCAAAGTGTGATTAGACTATAGCACACAAGTGCGTCGTGCGCATAGATTTCCGATCGCGTGGTCAGGGTTTCGAATCCCGCCATTTGACTATTGACGTAAACCATGTTCTAGCAAAAGCATATAGCTTAGTTGGAACGGTACAAGAGATATTATTAAAAACAAAAATCTGCTAATAAATTTTAATCAAAAAAAAATTATGAACCGGGATTTTCGTCTCAGAAATCCACGATTAGTGTTGCTTCTTGAAATATCATATTCTAACCGTTGTGTCATTGGATCCTCAAAACATACGTACAAAAACGTCAGTTTACGCAGTGCAAGCATAACGGACAACAATGAAATGGCAACTGCCATATAAGCCGCGGCGCCGTAAAGCTGCGCCGGCGCCGCTCTCTGACTCACGTGTGTGACGTGACATACAAGGTGGCGACTTCAATGAGGGCTTGTTTTAACATGTTGATAAGTTTTTACACAGTTCCTATTGATAATTTAGTAGAAAATATACTTTTATATCGACAAAGATTGTGACAACGTCAACAGTTGAGGGCTTTATTTGCTATCGATTTTGATCGACAATATTCAATATTTTTAGAAAGTGGATTCAATTCTTTTGCAGTACATTTCTTAAGAATACTTGGTTCTTTGACTATCTATTGTCCGCAACTTCGTCGGCGCGGAGTCAAAAAAGAACTTAATTAGATGCCTATGTGTTCTTCAGTTAGATCCATGCAACGGTATTAGAGATACCTTCTTATAAACATCTAAACATTCGCTTTTATAATAATAGTAAAATTAGGGGCCTAGATGAGTAACAATGATGTTGCACAATATTGCACTAGCCTGTGATGACAAGGGGCCGTTGGCTCGCAACCTTGGACCCACGCCCCGCTCTGAATTCAAAACAATCAATGAGCACGGATATGCTAATTTTTATGTGTCGGCCATGATCATCGGTTTATATTGCGACTACAGCGATAAGCGGAGCGGATTACTATTGAATAGAAACGATAACATCGTGTAACTTCTTAAGACATCGTATTTAAGGAATATTAAAGGGTTAACTTCCAAAAACAAGACATCTTAATCATTGCGATTTACTTTCAACAGGCTTAATTGTAACAGTTTCTTACAATTGAAATATATAAAACGTAAAACATGAGTAAAAAACATATTAATCTGTCTTCTTACTGTTAGGAAAAAAATCCGAAAATGTGGCAGTGTATTATATTGACTCAAAACTTTACTAAAATGTCGACGTTTGTGTCCAATCACTATTCACTCTGACACAGGACTTTGTAACGAAAGCACGTCATTCCCTAATAATGTCTAAAACTACTTTCACTAAACTATTTTTCTTATACCATATGCCATCTAAGAAAAATCTAATTATCTTCAATCAACCATCTCATCTATTTCATTACTCGTAAATCTTAATCATAGTATGATTACAATCGTAGGTGTCTAAGTTTAAAATTTATTACAAGAAAATCGTAACGAAGTACAAGAAAACGCTTTCTCTCAACACTATGTGTACATTATTAAAATCTAAAATACGAATGAATAGATGTATGCGATCCCGTAAAGTACTTTTGCTTTCAACGCACGTATTTGGAGATTCCATGACATGTCGATACGTATCTATGATATGCTGGTACAACTTTCTAATTCTTCATGTTATGATTTACTTCATAAGCCATACAGACCTACTTTCTTGTCTATTTTACTATGAATGCGGAGTGTTATCTGATGTTAACCGTGGGTTTCTGAGACTAATATCTCTGTATAAAAATTTCGTCATATTTTGGTTTCAGAAATTCACTGTAAAAGACTTCTAAAAGGATTTATTAATCTATGCTGTAATTGAAAGTAGTTTTATGAATAGAACTAAAAAAAATAGTTGATAAAAGATTCAATTTCCTGTCTTGTATTTTACTTTTCTAATTTCTGATCGTTTCAAAACAGACTACTTTAAAACAGCTGTAATAAATTATGTCAACATTTATTTAAAAATTGTGAAAGTTTATCCCTAAATTATAGTTTTATTTAATATTTATATATTATTAATTAGAACACTTTCGAACGCAATAACTCATATCGGATAGATTTATTCATGTACTTGGATGTAATATTTAAAACAAATCATGTAAAAAGTAGGACAAGAAAAAAGCTATGTTCGCGGTGGTCCGTGCCCGAGGCGTATGAATGCAGATTGATAGATATCAGAACATCCAATAAGAATTGATACATTAATGATTTATTAAAACTACATCAATAATAACAGACTAAAAAATCTTTATAATATATTAGAAATCTTTTAAATAAAACTAATTGCTACTGTTGATTTCAAAGTATTAAAATTAATAGTCTATTCATAATAATAGTTTAAATAAATGTATTCCTTGTTTTACTACGCTATACGGTCAAGCACTTGACTTGCAATCTGCAGGTCCTGGGTTCGAATCCCGCCATGTACTAATGTCTTTTTCGATTTCCGATTTACATATGTACATTTATCCGACGTTCTTACGGTGAAGGAAAACATCGTGATGCAAACTGCACATATCTGAGAAGAAATTCAAAGATATGTGTGAAGTCAACCAACCCGCACTTGGCTAGCGTGGTGGACTATAGTCTAATCACCCTTAACTTAGGGTAGGCTCCGAGCCCCTCGGCGGGTACGTATCGTGAGCTGATGATGATAACGCTATAAATTTCTTACATTAGATTTATAGATAAAAAACCGTGACTGACTTGACTGTAATGTCATTTCTTTCTAATATTTTTCTAGTTTGAAAATAAAATGTTACCCCCACTTGTAAGTCGTCTTGATACATCAGAACCTTTAGGGTTTAAATATTTTTTAACACCCATCACTTGTAATTCTAATACAAGGAAAAGATAAAAAGAATTTTGAGAAAACAACATAAAAGGTATCTATGTAAGTCATCCACCAGATCTCATACCTGTGAAATATATATCTTATTTGGCCAGCTGGTACAATGCGCCCGCGCACATCCGATGTCTTGTTTAGACAACAGAGGACGAGACGTGTCTTTTTGTCTCTCTCCGACGCTACATATCTAACCTACCTTGAACGTGACATTTGTAGAAAACATTTTACTGACAAACGGTAAACTTTCAATCTTACTTCTTATTCTTACTAACATTATAAATACGTATGTTTAGATGGATGGATGTTTGTTCGTAGGTATCTCCAGAACGGCAGAATGGATCTCGATGAAATTTGGCGTACATATAAAACATAGTCTGTCTATTTATTTTATTTTTAATTGCGCGCGAACGGAATCGCGGGCGACCGCTAGTTCTATCATAATTGTTTGTTAAGAATGTAAAAATATGTCGTTTGTTTCTAATATTACTTTCAATAACTTCCCAAAGTAATTATTAGTTGTCTAATTTTGCCATATCAATTCAAAGAAAAATCGACAGACCGATTGCGTTTAAAGACTTGTTAAATCAATCTCAGGTTATATTTGCTAATGAAGTCATGAATTAAACACAAGAGAAATCAATTTGCTTTTAACAAAGATTATTTACACGCACAAACACTTTAGTATCGATTCGTTCAGATAACATTATTATTATTGATGATGCTCTTAAAATAACATCAAAGTATCCTCGTGCTTTCAATATTCAAGACTTATTTATCAAAAATCAATTAGATATAGAATCATTACAAGTAAATTGAAAACTTTGTACGTATTTTAAAGGAAATTAAGCAAACAGATATGGTGGCAAGCATATGTGAGAAGATTTTCAAAGATATGTGAAGTCAACCAACCCGCACTTGACCAGCGTGGTTGACTATGACCTAATCACCCTTAACTTAGGGTAGGCTCCGAGCCCCTTGCTGGGGACGTATAGTGAGCTGATGACACAAAAAATGCTGTGTAATACAAACACTCAGACATAACCAGATACATCAAGACTTACTTCCTCAATTAAAAGTTGTTACAACTACAGATTTTCTATGTAGCTAGTTTAATTTCTCTCTTTTTTTATATATCATAAGGTGGCAAACGAGCGAGCGGCCGTTGCCCATAGACATACGCAATTGCATATGCGTTGTCTACCTTTAATCGACGGAGGAGAGGATGCACAGAAAGAAAATATTTTCCCTCTCCATGCATCCTCTCATCCGGAAAGTCCACTTCCACTTCCCATCCTTTCCTTATAAGAAAAAGGGTGGGAAGGGAAAGAGGACTAAATGAAGCCTCCGGGACGCACACTCATCAGACGAAACGCGGAATTGCTTCCACTTGACGCCTGTCTTCTGTGTGTTCGATGTTGCCAGATACAATTTATTAGTTGAGACATAATGTTTTTTTTAAATAACCGTATACGCGCGTCTCGTCCGTACGCAATGCATAAATAAACAGGTTCCATCGCTAAATATAGCATTGTACTACTTTTCCTCCGTTTTTAATTATTTATAAATAAAAAAATATATTTACAAGATAAATATTATTATTGAAATACTAATTTGTTTTTTAATTGTTACAGGTAACATATTTGGTTTGTTTTGGTGATATTTTAAGTAAGTAGCATTACTAAGGAACCCGCCATGAGACTTAATCAATGTATAATTTGAAGTATAACAAAACTCAGTCTAAGCTAAATAATAATTCTTCAAATTTATACACATGCTGTATACTTTTGTAAAGTCAATTAAACTACGAAGTAATAAATTAAAAATCACCCTGTATTTGTTTTAAATAATTAAAAATTATAGTCAAATTTTTCCGTATCTTCTTACTAGTCTTAATAATATTATAAATACGAATGTTAAGATGGATGGATGTTTGTTTGAAGGTATCTCCGGAACGACTCAACGATTCTTGATAAAATTTGGCCCAGATATAACATACTCTGAAAGAACACATAGGCTACTCATTAAGTTTTTTTTATTTCACGCGGATGGAGTCGAAGGCGACAGCTAGTAGAACATAAATTGTCAGTCTACGTTATTCTCTGTCATATAAGGAAGTGAATATGCAAAAGCTCCAGACTGGAAGCTTTAATGAAAAAGCTTTAGATAGCTTTTTTACAATGTTATCAGGCAACATCGTTATTGCAAATTGAGGATACTTTTATTGCTATAATCGAGTGAATTTGACTTAGTGAGCCGTGAACTTGAAGCTTTTTGTCGGCCATCTTGATTCGTTATTACATAACACGGTACCCTTTGCCGATTAACTATAGATTGAGTTTTTTGAATGATTAACTAAGGCACGTGTTGTAAAAAGCTTTCATAATCAAAGTACATTAGTGTCTAAAGAAACTTTAGTAAATCTAGATAAATCTAGAATTATTTTAATAAAAATATGTTGATAAAAAACTAAAAAATATTCTGTTTGTCTTACGTAAATATCTTTGAATGTCTTCGCAGATATGTGCAGGTTGCATCACGATGTTTTCCTTCACCGTAAGGACGTCGGATAAATGTACATATGTATATCAAAGAACACATTGGTACATGGGATTCGTACCCAGGACCTAAACATTACCAGTCAAGTGCTTAAACCAATGAGCCACCGACGCTCGCTCATAAATATTTGTTGTAAAACAAAACATTCAGAATGATTTCATTTCCCATTTAAAGGTAAAGTATTATTTAAAATAAACAAACATTATTTACGTGTCAGATGCAACAGCCAATACCGAAATACGATAATTTTAAGTATTCATTTTTAAAACAATAATCATAAATAATTTGGATGTTGCACACTGTTACAAGATGGCCGCCATATTGCGGGATATGCAATCAAAATGTAGATTACACAAGTTATGTCCGTTATTTGTTTATAATTTTGTCATTTTACACTTCACAACTGAAAGGAATTGTGATTACTTTCTTGAAAACGATAATCGTAATCCAAATTATTTACGATGTTTTTAATTTAAATATTTTTGCATATTAAAACATACAAAAAATAATATTTTAGACTCTTCGTACAAAAGGCAACGTGAATCTTCGAAACCAAACGATTTTAGTCGCTAAGTGACTTACGTAATACAGTGTCAGAGGTACTTCGTTCACAACGCGCGTCGTCGACATTTCTGTTTCATCTCTAAAGACACGTCGCTCGTCGCTCGCAACCTGTTTGTCAAATTCATCCTAAAAAATTCTTAGCAATTTTCAAGATGGCGAAGCAAATCTTTACAGTTGAAATGTTGTCGCTATGCGCGTACTGACGGAATAGACGACTCGTGTGTGTACAAACAAAACTATTTGCACAGCCATATAATCTTAGTTTCGACGATTTACGTTACCTTGTGTACGAAGGGCCTTAGGAGCTATAAACAAGTAGTCTAATTTTCGTTCAAACTTTTCTCGTTATAATTGTAAGGCTGATTGCATTTAACTAGTGTTGATGGCGCAACTAGCTCGTGTTGCCGGTAGCCGTGTCCTTAATAAATCGGAATTATTCAATTCACCGCGCACGAGGCGAGAGAGAACTGACGCTGTAACCAACTTTATCACGCATCTGTATGACATAATAAGCATGCAACTAGAATAATACCTTATTAGGATTATACGAAACAAGAATACTCTTAACGACAGAATAAATTGGTATACATTATAGAAATAATCCGAATGATGACAATTTTTTATACAAAATTATTGTAGTTTGTCTAAGCTGCAAGGTGGCAGCGGATAGAAATATATTTATCTCTTTCTAACAATTCCATCAATGAATCAAAATATTATATTTGCTAGACTACTATCTCCGTTTCGTCCGTACCCTAAAATTAATTACATTTGGATGGTACCGAATGTAACACGATATATTTGGTACTGTTTGCGTACCAGATAACGATATGCTAATTAAATAAAGTAAGTGGGTCGATCAGACTAACTCTGTTTGAGGATTGGATAGTGCGAAGCTACTGGTATGTTTAATATCACACTAGCTGTCGCCCGCGATTTCGTCCGCGTGTTAGTTAGTTAGTTAGTAATTAGTTCTTAAATTATCAAGTTAACAACTTTTAGAAAGAAAATCCAAAAATGAGTCAGTGTATTGACCCAACACTAGCCTTATTAAAATGTTGACGCTTGTCTTCTGACACTGGACTTTGTAACAAACGCACGTCATTCGCGCCAAATGATTCCAATTAATAAATTTCTAAAACTACATATTTAAAAAAAACTTTCGTAATGAGCTACAGCACTTACAGTTGACCTGTTTATTGTGTCAATATTCATAAACATTTCACGCATTTCAGGCATTTTATTAATAGATTTAATAAACATGACAAAACAATAACAGGAGATATTAATTTGTAATGTTTCCTAATAGGGTGACAACACTTCAATTATCCAACCTCAGTTTATAGCTTGGTTGTATAATTATTTACACTTCCCGTACTTGCATATCTGTCTACCGACCTCTATATTAATCTTAAACACGTCAAAGTTATGTTAGCACAGATTCCTACTTGGTAACTGTGGTTATTTTTAAATATTCGCAATACTTTAACCCAGTCATGTTAATTAATTGTGGCGAAATGTTTTTTTTTAAATTCTTCGTATAATGCAATCGAATAAATTTTAGATGGACAGTATTTTTTCTTAAATTGATATAGAAACTAGCTATCGGTCGCGATTCCGTTCGCGTGGAAATAAAAAAAACTTAGTAACCTATGTGTTCTTCCAGACAATGTTCTACATCTGTGCTGTGCAATTTCAGCGAGATTTATGCAGTCGTTCTTGAAGGTTCAAACCTTAGGGTCCTTCAAAAAGCGAGCTTATCACCATCTCAAAGGCAACGCATCTGCGGTTCCTCTGGTATTGCTGATGTCCATGGGCGTTGTTGAACACCTAGATGTTCCCGCTGCTTGTTTTCCCCCTTCTCTTATAAAAAAATCCACCAAAACATTCGCATTTATAATATTAGTAAGATTAGACAAATGTCATTATATTAGAGCTCAAAATCAGCGCTGGCATAACGTTAAAACTAATTGGCAACAGTGAGTCCATTCCGTTGATGCTAGGCCAGCCCTACTGTCCTGATGTACTGGCATATTGTAAACCAGATATAGGGCTAGATCCTAGAAATAACTTACCTATTCCTAAGTTATCAATGTTCCTATTCTAATCATATTTTTGTCATAAAATTAAAATAAAACTTAACTAAATGCTTACAAATACCGCAGATGATAAAAATAATTCGAGATCGCATATTGAGTTTGGCCATTAAATACAGTATTGATCCTGTTTTTGTGGTTTTCAACTTTTTCGTTACAGTTATGTAGGCTACATCTGCTTTCAAGATTCTTTTAACTTGTAACAACGGGTATTCATCGTCACCTGTCACCAGGTGTGCAAATCCTAGACGTCTAGACCTGTCACCTGTCCTTGCATTGTTTACGACAGGTGATAGCGTATTTTTCTGGTTTTCTTTTTAATTTTTTTAGCCTGTACTGCCTCGGCTATGATGTACAATTTTAACAATCATGAATATTTGTGAAATAAAACAACTATTTTGTGATATTTATAGACATACCAGTTGTCACCCGCGACTCCATTCGTGCTGCATTAATAAAAAACTTAATGCAGCAGATGTGTTCTTCCAGACCATGTTCTGCATCTATGCCAAATTTAAGCGAAATCCATGCAGCCGTTCTGGAGATAAACAAACGTTCCAAATCAAAGTAATGACGTAATTAAGAAAATAGATTTACAATTGAAATATCTATTAACCGTCTAATAAATCATAGTTAGTGCTAAAACAATACGCAGTAAATAAAGTTAACTAAATCCGGTTCTAGTAATTGACACTCACTGTCTGCTTTTGTTATAACAATAGAATTAAACTGTTCCACTTGCAAACTCAGGTGCAAGAACCCAGTTAAGGTAACCGCACGTTATGCTAATGAAGGATATGACTTTTTTTAAATAAATTCGTCTCACCAGTACTTTTAAAAATGGCTTATTTCATGGTCATACTACAGAAATGACCTAGCTACATAATAATTAACCTAAAAAGTAATTACTATATTGTAATATTATAAATGCGAATGTTTATTTTATGAATGTTTGTTAGAACGTATCTTCAGAACATTCCATAAATCTCGCTGAAATTTGTCATAGATGTAGAACATAAGCTGAAGGAATACAACACAACTACTAATCAGGTTTTTTTAAGTCGTCGTAGCTTCGCAGGCGACAGCTAGTTTAAAGAGAGTCTCAATACATGTGCTGTAGTATGGACATCCTGTACTTGCTCTCTTTGCAGAACAAGCTTTCTCTCACGTGGCAGCCAATACAACTGTCGTATGATTTATATTTAAGGTTTTTAAACACGTCGATACCAGAAAATCAACTGTTTTTTTGTCCTGATTAACTTATTAACACGCGCAGTGCAATCTTTTTTAACATGGGGAAATGCGTAACGCATACCATCCTTGCGGGGCCAATGGTGGTTATGTCGGCCTTGCACCCACTAAAACCCCACGGCGGTCGCCACTGGTGCTAATGAGGGGGGCCTGGATCTCCGTTCGGAACACAACCGCCACCCTCCGACGCCCAGCTAGGTCCTTTGGATACAGTTCCTTCATACTGTAGAGTTAAACTGCCTTCCCAGGGCCGCTTGAGTCTTGAGAACTCACTTTAATACGAATAAATCGTTGAAACAAGGAGTGTATACGTGAATCTTTTTCTTGTCTTTGGAATAATGATAAAAATACTTTACTGTAATGATAAATACATAATTAATCCACAAACTTTGCCATAACTGGACATTTAACATAAACAATTGACATCATATCATTAAAATATGTATTTTAAAAGAAGTTTGATAATTACATTTCATTAACGATGTTAATGAAAAAACTTTTAATTAACGGATCGTAATATAACGCCTACGCATACCACGGACTTAATATCATAAATGTATTTTAATAATTAATTCAAATCTAAACCAAAAAACTTGGACTTACATAATAATCCCATGTTACATCTAATTGCTAAGCAAAATTAGATCTTACACCATTTTAATACGGATTATTTTAAACTTAATGTTTACAAACCAATCATTCGGAATTTTTTAATTAACTTTTGATTTTTTTTTGTTTCTCTTGACATATTACGAAGGGTATTAACCCTGTGATTTGATATTTAGTACAATGTTTTATTATACGACCGATGGGCCAAGGATTTTTAACTTTAGTAATATGACTGAACGCCTCAGGCTATTTCATAACATAACCTTTGTAAAGGGACTGAGAAGCAGATTCGTAATGAGCGTCAATAGCCTAATGGTTAAGGGTACGAATTTCCGATCACGAGGTCGGGGGTTCGAATCTCGCCATTTGACTATTGTCGTAAAACATATCCTAGCACAAGCCTAGAGCTTAGTTGGAATGGTAAAAGAAATATTAGTAAATTTACTAAAAATCTGCTAATATTAAAATCAAAATGGACGAGTAAGATTGCGTAGATACAAAGCAGATGGATATAAATGTAGGCTTCCATTGCCCAAAATCCCCTACAAAAATAGTACTTTCTTTCCTCTTTTCTAAGGGAATGCGTGAAATGATCAATGTTGCCTTTCGTCTTTTGGTTTATAGAAACGTATTTTAATTCGTAATTTAATAGTAATGTTAATGTAAACCGCACGCATCGTGAGAAGGTTCCTGTCTCTCCAGCCCTGACCACTGGTTGATTGAGTCATGGGACTGCGCAGTCGGTGGTGCTCTATTTTTAATATAATATATTTTGTATAATTTTTTATTTCCAATATGAAATTTAATATATTAAGAATAAGGTTAATAAATGAATAAGTGGACGATGTTACTAATATTATTATTTCGAATGTCAGGATGGATGGATAGATATTTGTTAGAAGGTATCTCCGGAACGGCTCAATAGATCTTGAAAACATTTGACGTATATGTAGAACATAGTCTGGAAGAACACATAGACTACTAATTAATTTTTTTTTTATTCGGCGCGGACTACAGCTTATATAATCCTTTAGAGTACTTGCTTGTATTAACTTAAGTAACTTAATTGCGAGTATATAAAAGAGAAAAGGGTGTTAAAATATACCATAATCGCTTACAAGGCTAATGATGCTGAAAATATCTTTCGACAGTTATGAATCGATTGATACAAAAAGTACGTATTTACAATACTTGTCCCGAAAATATGTCAGCTCATATCTCCATGAATATGCATTTACATGGAATCTTGTCACTTATGAAATAAAATAATTTTTTATCGTTTATCTGAAATGTTAATAAGCAATTTAACACTTAATTAATATTTGCAAAATATCAACAAAAAAAAGCAGAAAATTTATTAAAAAAATGTACAGACTGTAAATACCGAAAGATAAAAATATTTGATTCAAATCGCAAGATTTTTTATTTCTTTTTTTAAATTTAGTTAACGACATGCACTAAAAATAGTCCATGTATAGAGTTGTTTGTCGGTTTAAAATTTATCATCAGCTCACTATACGTCCCCACCGAGGGGCTCGGAGCCTACCCTAACTTAAGGGTGATTAGGCCATAGTCAACCATGCTGGCCAAGTGCGGGTTGGTTGACCTCACACATATCTTTGAATTTCTTCTCAGATATGTGCAGGTTGCATCACGATGTTTTCCTTCACAGTAAGAACTTTGAATAAATGTACATATTATATGTAAATCATAAATCGAAAAACACATTGGTATATGGCGGGATTCTACCCCAGGACCTGCAGATTGCAAGTCAAGTGCTTGACCATTGAGCCCGACGCATTGCATATTATTTTTACTAATTTTATCTATAATAAAAATTCTCTTTACATTATTTAATGTTATTAATCAAATTACTTAAACAATTATTACCTCTTTTTGTTTTATCGTTAATTTATTATCTATAATTTTTTTTATAGTTCTTTGTAGAATTGTATTTACGTTCGTAACTTAGGTCGATAATGGGACTTAATGGATTTCTTTTCCTTTCAAAGATTGGTAAAAATTACTTGTATGTTTTTTATTACTCTTTTATCACCTGCCGGTACGAATGGGCTTTTAAGGCGGTTTATTTTTAAACTTTACTGTGAACTTTCATTACAAAATTCCACCAAAATGTTTTAAATCTTTCAACTATTACGAAATATATTGGTTTGTAAATGTTTTTGTGGTTATTTGATGATTTTTAAGTATTAAATCCCGTTGAAAGTTCATAATGTACGTTAAATTACGAATGACTGAAGTTTTAAATCTGTTTTTATGTTTAAAGCATTTTTAAATTCATTTGATTATCGCCAAATATTTTTATTAAAAGAACTAAAACCGTGGGTTACTGAGTCCAGGCTTCCCGTTAAAAATATTATGTTATATCTGTTTTGTTAAAGATGAAAGAAAGGGATGACGAAATATTTTATATTTTGGTGTCAGAAATCCACGGTAAGACGTTGTCATTATATTAATAAGTTTACATAATAATGCCATATGGGGACTTAAATGTATATTAATTTCTCTCTCAACTTAAAGGCTTTTTGAATAACTTGGACTTGTGTAAACATAACTGTTCCCAGAATGCTTCTTCAAACATGTCTTAAGTCAATAATGTAAAAGCTAAAATAACCTTTGTATTACGCGACCCGAAAATCCGAATGTTTTTGAGTTACTCTATCAGGTATTCTGTTGACTGAGTACAATATTACAAATTTATTTATTTATTTGGTTCGTCAACATAAGTACATGTGTTCTTATATATAATACATTTTAGGCACTATTAATAATAACGAAGTAACGGCCCGAGCCGAGGTTCCTGAGGGAGCCCTCGAGCTTAGTTACTCTTAAACGAGGTTTAGGCTAAGTGCCATCTGCGCTCGGCCACCTCAAGCCCGGTGAAGCTGTAAATGCCTCCTCAAGGCAAACAGTGGCAATCAGTCACCAAAAAAAAGCACTATTACAAAAGGTTTCAGGAAACATGTAATTTCGCTTACAGACAAACACAACATGTATAAAGTATTGGTGCATAAACAATAAAAAATAGAACAAAAGAGTATGAAAATAGAGTAAATTACAAACAATATTAAACTAAAAAATCTGAATTTAATGGGTAGGTATTTAAACGAATTGTAAATTAAACCACAATTAAAAGCGTGTATATAAATAAAAATATTTATATGACAGCAATTTATTTAAAGTTTAAAAGAACTCTACATAAGAGTAAGAGTAACATGTGAGTTCTTCTCATATCTTCTCTCGTCTTTCATCTCATTATTTTTCTCGGCATCTTCAAGAGTTGAAGTTTAAAAGAATGATGAAGATCTGATATGATATTGTAAATGTGCATGGGCGTCGGATCGCATAACATTAGGCGATGGACTCATTTTGGCCTTTCGCAATATAAAAAAAAATTAACGTAAGAATTATAACTGCTCGTTCTCAAGGCATACAACGGCTCGTGCTAATAAAACGTAGTTTATTTTTTTGTTAAGGCATAGGAACGGTCTCCGGTGAAAGGGCTCTGATCTGGAGCAATGCAATGCTGGAAAAACGTCTCGCTCGTGATACAGTCGCGAGTAATGGCCGACTTTATGTACACTTTGTTTATAATCGCCTTTGTGGCCATGTGACACACTTACACATCGTTCCGCGATCTTATCTACGATTATTGTGATGTCTGTTGTAAAGTAAACTATAACGCGTGTCATAAGTAATAGACATCTTAGGAGTAGCTTATGTGTTCTTCCAGATTGTGTTCTATATCTATGCCAAATTTCAGCAAGATCCGTGCAGCCGTTCTGCAGATGTCTTAAACTAAAATTCATCCATCCAGCCATCTAAATATTCAGATTTATAATATTAGTAAATTTTTTGTTAATTTTGCGCTTAAATCCAATGAATATCCGTATTCAATGTCTGTGTTAATTCATTTGAATTATGTTTTCGTTGCTCTTCAATTATTGTAATTTTACTAAATATTCCTTTTATTGTTTCAGGTAACTATCCAAATCATTTAAAAAATGTTTGTACGTAATCAACAATTAAGGTAAAATTTACCATTTTGATGTGTCCCTATAGTGTACCATTTTTATCTCTTAATAATTTATTACTTTATATCAACAAAAAAAATTACACTGAAAATATCTAACTCACGTATAACGGGCCGCGTCCGTGAAATAATACCAGTACCACTCATCCTGATAAAGGGCCCCCGATGGGATCGAAACTAGTCGGTGCCGCCACCGGACGAATATACGTGAGTGTTTAGCCGTGTTTATATATAAGTTTAGTATAATATCTCACAAAAGTTTGAATAATTTAACAAAGAACTATGTTTATAAGGTCCTAAAAACAAACATGTTAATATATTCATCATGGGATACTTTTTATAGCATTATCAAATTTCATATAATAACGATGTTGCCCATCCTTTACAGCAGTGAGTCACGTTATGAATTACTACAGAGGAATGCAGATCTTAACGATGCGTTTTTGTTCAACCCTAGCTCTTAGACTTTATAGCCAGCTCTGAACGATGATTCAGCTGTACCATTATATAGGTTTATGAATGAAGACAAACAATTTGCTCTGCTAGTAACGATAGTAATGAAAATGGATAACAAGAGAGAAGACTGAGGTATGGATGGATTGTATGAAAGAAGATATGCGTAAGATGAGGAAGAATTGGAAATTATTGATAGAGATGTATGAAATAGTAGATACTTTAACCGTAGGAATAAGAGCAGAGTAATAATGATAATTTAAATTTTATAATGCTTTTTAACTTACTCTAAGTTAAAATATTTAAGAAAATTTTCTTGATACGTATTTAACAAGTAAACTGGAATTGTATCTACAATAAAGTTACTGTTTATTCAAGTAATAGCTGTCGCCCGCGACTGCGTCCGCATGGAATAATTATTCGAATTTTTCTCAATCTTTTAAACCTTCCCTAGACATCCACGAACATTTCAAAACTAAGTTAACATAATTCAGCCGTTCTCAAGTTTTAGCGAGACTAACGAACAGCAATTGGTTTTTATATACAGCGTGTCCCAAAATTCAAACCTTTACAGTTTTATCGTTTAATTATGGGACACGCTGTATATAAATATAAGACTCGTCGCTCCAAAAACATATTTCTCTAGCTCAAGTGATACGGTTTACCTACAAACTATGTTAAAGCAAATGATTATAGCAAATACATATACGGAGAAAGCGGGAACTGGATATAAGAAAACATACATACAAATGATAGTATTATTAGATAGATATTATTAAAGAAATTGCTACAATTTATGCTAATGCTTCACGCTACTACAAGCAAGGTCTCCCTTAGTACAGATTTAATATCAGAAATCTACATTAAAGACTGCTTAAGTTATATTTAAAGAATCGTTAGTATTCCTAAGTGTTACACATAGATTAGTTATCAATTACCTACAATTCTCATCCTTGTAAATATAAAATTCAAATGGAATAGAAACTTTCTAAGCATTTGTAATATTTGCATTAGAAGACTTGCAATTAAAGGCGATACATATCTTTCAAGTATCCTAGCCTATAAAACCGTCTACACACATTCAGTTTTAACATCACTATCTTAACAGAGGGTATATTCAGTTGAAGTGAATGTGTGTAGCTGGCTTTAACTTACCTCTGATACTGGTCGTTTAAATAGAGAAACTGGGTTCATAAGAACACATCCCATAAAGAATCGATGCTAATAGATAAGTAGGTGAAGTCAGTGAAATTGCTTTTTGCTAGAGATGTATCCGCAAAGCAATAAAGTTATTAAATTAATATAAAATGATTTATTCACATCATAACTATATCGATTTGCAAAACCGTCAAAAGACATTTATGATTTAAAAAAAAATTATTCACACTTTCCGCTGCATAATGTTTTGCATTTGTTACAAGTTAGTGTTTTACTCACTATCTATATAATATTAATAAAAAAATTCTGTATATCTGTATGTCAAACTGCAAGGTCGCGTTTGTTTCGGGTAATCTCTAAAACGGCTGGACCTATTTTTGACGAGACTTTGAAGTTAGCTAGCAAGCAGGCAAATTATAGGCTAATTTTTTAATTCTTCGCTTATAAATTAGAGGGTGACTACGTAATTACTAGGTTATTGTAGTTTATGCATAAATATAGTGTTGTTTGTCTCGTAAACGTCCTAAGTACATGCCGGAGAGAGGGGGCGTCAGTCGATGTCAGACCTTTGGACCGGTAGCACGTGTCGGTACGTAAACTAGCCAAATATAACGCAACGAATGCTATAGTAATATATAGGTACTTTAAAAAATAAAAGACACATCACGATTATTAACTTAAACTTTACAAATTGTTTAGCATCGTTGGCAAAAATAACTTACAATAATTTGAATAACTTGATTGATGTTCTTTGAAGTCTTAGAATATTCAAAACACAATTTACACTTAAGAATAAACCTACTTTAAGTTAACCGCAAGTGCAATAACTGCGTTTGAAACTTCATAATATATGTTGTGCTTTGTGTAAAGGTGTGCCGTTAGCTCACAATGTTCAATATGGATAAACTAGTCGAAGTGGGTGTTTGAAATCATCAAGCGATTCAAGCGCTGATGTCTCTTACTTATATTATAAATGTGAATGTTTAGATGGATGTATAAAGGTATCTTCAGAACGACTTAACTAAGTCCGATAAAATTTGGCATAAATATAGAAGATAGTCTGGAAGAACACATAGGTTACTTTTTTCTTGATTCGGCGCGGACTGAGTCGCGGGCGACAGCTTATATAATTTAAATTTTACTAGAACGCTGTCAGATTTTAAGAAGAATGATACTCAAATTATCCCATCACTAGATACTAAAGATTAACGTCATTAAGAAATTGTCAATAAAATTTATAAGTCTATGAATTTTAGTATTATAACAAGTTCTACGATTTAAAGTAAGAGTTTCTAAAGTTCTCATTATTCTAGACGTTTAATCGTTGGTTTCTGAGACCTGGTATATAACATACCTTCCCTAAAATTATCTTTGACAAAACATAGATAATATGATTGAACCGGGGATTGGTGTCAGAAACCAACTATAAATAATAAAACAAGCAAATCTGAAAGTAAATATTTTATGAATTAATTAGCAACATAGAATAGAAGAAGTAGTTCAAGTTAGACTATGTTGCAAACGACACAAAGGATTCACTTAACAGGTACCAACTTAACGTAAGAATGCAAAAGTACAATAAAAAATATTCTGACCTTGTTTTGAATTAGAATTCCACTCCAGCATTTTAAATATCATTCACATATTTTGTATATGTTATTTCAAATAACTTATCCCCTTTTCAATTAAAGCACTTACTACAAACCTATACAAATATGCAAGTAGCATACCTCGCTGCGAATCGAGAGCAGGAAGACCTAATAATACCCGTCTGGTGACTAGGGACGCGCGTGACACTGTATCGATAAAACAAACGAGATGTCGACACTAGGTAATGGTTAGGCCCCGATACTCCTAATTAAATCGCTCGCCCTTGATAATAATTTAAAGCAAACAATTCCACTCTCTTGGACGTTCCAAATGAAATATAGATTATAAAACGTAGCGTGGGTACCTAAGCTATTTATTATTGCACGTAGTACTATAGAAATGACATACTCATTGTATTTGTTTGACTTTTTTTGTAAAATATTTTGCATTGGACCTTATTGTTTTCTTTCTATCATCATCATTGACTCTTAGCTCAGCTGCCCTAAGTTAGGGGTGACTAGGCAATAGTCAACCGCGCTGGCCAAGTGCGGATTGGTTGACTTCACACATACCTTTGAATTTCTTCTCAGATATGCGCAGGTTGCGTCACGATGTTTTCCTTCACCGTAAGAACTTTTCTTTCTATTAAATCCATTAAATGGGTCAAAGGAATGCTACTATAAATCTTCAATCCTACATAAATTAATATTTAGAACATACAAAAATAAATTGTTTATTAGGTACTGTCTTAAAAACTTTGTCTGTACTAAACCAAAACAAATAGACAGATAAATCAATAACTGAACTAAAAACTAAAGTTAAAGACAATTCTGAAACAATTATTTGTGACAGCTCCATCTATCTTCCGCGTTTACAACGCTTTTATTGCGCTAGTGACGTAAATAATCCATTTTACTGTACGATCCGACCCTTATATTATTTATCTGTTTCATTAGTATGAGATTTACGTTAACTGCCTATCAATGGGTTGATTGCTTATCGCGTTTTACACGCAATATAACTTTATAAGAGACTTTTCTGTAATCAGGTCAGTAGACGGTCTAGAGAATGTCTGTTACGGATTGTTATTTGTTATTTGAAGTGGACAGATTAAAATTCTTGTTAAATCAAAGTATCAATTAACTTAAGTAAACAGAAATACAAAATAGTTTAAGTGGATTACTTGAAGTGTAAATATTCTTAAATTCTATTTTCTGTATTTATATTTTTTCACACTAAAGTAATTTTTTACTGTTAATTAAAATCGGCTTCCATTATAACTTTGTAAATGCTAAATGTTCACATTACTCATAACAAAATTAAAAAATAAATTAAATGGATAGGCCGTGAAATCATACATTTACGACTTTGCCAACAGGTTTTTGCTTTGTTGCCAACAAGGATCTTTTCTATACTTAAAAAAAACACTGAGTTCCGACTGCTGTTGTACTGGTATTCCCACATCTTTTTGCCTCAATTTTTCAAAAATAATGTAAGGTATGAAAATGAACATTTAAGTATGTATTCCAAATAACTCTGCTATCTATCGATATATTTTATCGATAGTGTAACATCACTATAGGTATGGTGTTACGACCGGTCGGGTGTGAGCGCGCCGACGCCGGGAAGCCTCCTACAGTACGGGACTACTTGCCACGTTATCTTTTATGAAGACAGCCACTGAGCGTTATGTTACCTTCTTGACCAAGTATCAAGTTAAGGCATTGATAACAATCTTATAGTCAGACAGATATCATATCTTTATGATGCTGGAATTATTCTTGTTGACCTTTTTGCTGTCATTTGTATGAAAAGTTTTATTTGTTTTCATTGTTTTAAGACTTGACAAAAACAACTTTAGTTTGCTACTAATTTAAATATTATAACCATGTATTTATTCTGTGGTAATTCACTTGGAATGGACATTTTTAAATTGTAGCATTTTTTCTCGTAATGGCATTTTGCTTCAAAGGTTTAATTTCCTTTTAGGGTTCCGTACCTCATAGGAAAAAAACGGAACCCTTATTGGATGACTTTGTTATCCGTCCGTCTGTCTGTCAAGAACATTTTTCTCAAAAACGCGTGAAGGTTTCAAGCTGGAATTAATTTGTATAGAAGCCCCTGCTTATTACTTAAAGGTTACACATTTTTAAACTAGGTTTATTTAACAATAATGCTTAAGAATCTTAGATCTTGTATTTCAACAACAGTTGCAGAATCAAAATTCAAACTGTTAGGAAGAAAATCCGACACTGTACCAGTCGGCGTAACACTAGCCTTAATAAAATATCAACGTTAATGTCCCCTCACTAATCATTTTGACACTTGACTTTGATAACGAAAGCGCGTAAATAGCGCCAAAGGATCCAAACTAATAATATGTAAAAATACTTATTTAATTTAGTCGGATAATAAAATCTTTTTTCAACGTATAGTAATATTCTATATCTTCATCATTCAAGAGAGATGTGAGGTATCTTTGCAATAAAACTATTATTTCCTCACATTTCCAGGTTCTTTATTCATGTTCTGACACATGTTCTTATTTTTCTTAAACTCTAAAACAAACGTCACTTCTTTTTGACACATTTTTACAAAATAGGTTTTAATCTACAACACACTCCCGGGGGAGGCATACAAGGTTTTAAAACAATAAAATTATTAAGACAACTCCGATCTAGACTCTAACTATGATCAAGCATACCGAAGACTCATGTCTACGACTAAGAAGTTAGAGAATACACGTATTATAAAGGAAGGTATTATAGAAGTAGTAGAAGTAGAAGTAGAAGGTATTATAGAATTCAAGAGAAACAATGTATTGCACAATAGGAACATCAGATTTTATCATCTATTAACATAGACCTAACACTGTTCCTTGCGGTACTCCGTCTCAACAACAGTATATGCCCGGGGCAACGAAAGTGCGGACGCAATTGCTATTCCAAGCCCTTGTACTTCCAGCCTGTGTTTACGTTTCGTGTGCTTTTACAATTCTATACAATTTGTTTGTGATGTTTCGACAAAATGCCTTTGTAAATTGCGGATTATGTAACACATCTGAACACTGTAATATAGATTTTGGAATCGTCATTAGCTCTTATACTTTCAATGACTCGAGCCTATTAAATTAAGAGTGATTCGGCCCTAGTCAACCACTGGGCCAATGTATATTTTATCTCTTCCCAGATAATTGCATCACCTTGTTTTCTTTAACGTATAGCGTCTTCAGCCATGGAACCAGAGAAATTGGTGTCAGAAAATTTTAACCTAGCCTTTGAACTTTAGACCTAGTTATATTCTAGACACTAAAAACGGATTCACAGAACTGTTGTCTTCGTGAACAATTAAAATTCTTTATAATTAGTGAAAATTTTCACTTATCAGATAAAAATTAAGTCCTCATTTTAGTGTTACATTAAGATTATCTTACACATCGATATCGTGGGTAAATATTTTTATTTTCGATCTGAATCAACACTGTGTTCCAATTTTAAGTAATTTTAATACCATCTAAAGGTATTTTTGAAATGCCTTCTTTATTAATATACGTTCAAAATTTTAATTGCCCCAAACTCGAAAATTAAAGCCGATTTAAAGTTGTTTACAATTCTCCCAAAACTTGACATTCCTATAGCAATTGCGGGGAACGGGAAGTAACTGAAATACGAAATATGAATAATTATAATACGAACATCGTCATCACCAGCTACATGTCCCCACTGAGGGGCTCGGAGCCTACCCTAAGTTAGGGATGACAAGGCCATAGTCAACTACGCTGGCCAAGTGAGGGTTGGTTGACTTTACATACATCTATCTTTGAATTTCTTCGCAGGTTGCTTTACGATGTTTTCCTTCACCGTAACAACGGTAAAATGTACATAAAAATGCAAAACCATATTGGTATATGACGGGATTCGAACCCATGACCTGCAGATTATAAGTCAAGATTATAATGGTAACAATTTTCCAATATTGACTCTACATTGCATTAAATGTCCAAACTTATTTAAAAGCGTCAATAGCCTAATGGTTAAGGGTACGGATTTCCGACCACGAGGTCGGGAGTTCGAATCCCGCCATTCGACTATTGTCGTAAACCATATCCTAGCACAAGGCTTGAGCTGAGTTGGAATGGTTAAAGAAATATTAGTAAATTAAAAAAAAATCTGCTAATATTTTAATTATAAGAAAAAAAAATCAAAACAAGAACCAGATGAAATTCCGATCCTGCTAACCTTCTAAGTAATTCCTGATTAAAATTCTAACTGAAGGACGTTTAAAAACAAGCATGTAACAAGACAAGAGACGTGTTCGGCGAACCTACAAACATTCCCGAATCATTCCAAAGTGTACATTCCTAAAGGCAAAACAAACGCATTGATAATGAGGAAATTATCATCGACGTTCCAATACAATGTATCTAAACTTAAACAAGGTGAATATTAAAAAACTGGATGTTTAAGACTGTTTAAATTATTAAATATGAGCTGTCGGGCGCAACTTAAATTAAAAAAAACTTGATTAATAGGCTATGTGTTCTTCCAGACTATGTTCTACTTCTGTTCGAAATACCATCAAGTTTAGCCATTCCGGGGATATTTTCAAACAAACATCCATCCATCTAAACATTCGTAAAATGTACGTAGTAAAAATCCAATTGGTGACCTCTTATGGTGACTAAAAATGCACTATCAAATCTTTAGCAAGCTATTTTACTCCTGATCAAAAATATTGGCACAACATATAACTAAGACTGAATCTTTACTATTATTATTAATACGAAAGTTTGGATAAATGGATGGAGGTTTGTTATAAGATATCTCGAGAACGGCTCCACGGATCTTGATGAAATTTTAAACAGATATAGAACATAGCTTGGAACACATAGGCTTTTGATTTTCTTTTATTTCGCGCGAACATGTTCTTGGGTGAGAACAAAATTCACATCACAATTTGCTTATTACAATATCTTCCTACTGTCCATACATTTCCTAGTTTCTGCGTACATTAATAATGTATTTTCATTATAAAATGCAAATGTATGCCGACCAATGTTTATTATTCTTAGCACGAGCGTGTGTCTCTATGTGCTATAATCGTTTATAACGCATTGTAATTGCTTCACACCATGCATCAATTAAAATTGTTTATGTATAAGTTGAAGATTTATACATAATATAACTGTCGCCTGCGTCTCCGTCCGCACTGGATTAAAAAACAGATAGCTGATTTACACACCTGTTGAATATGCGTATAACATTTCATAAACGGTCAAGCAGTTCCAGAGGAGTATGGTAACTAACAGCATGACACGAGAATATTATATCTAAGATTATATAAACATTCGAGAATAATAAGAAAGAATGGATTAAGGGCCCGATACAAAAGGCAGTCGTCCTAGACACCGCGCGCATCGTGAAAAGGTTCCTTGTCTCTGCAGCCCTGACCACTGGTTGTTTGAGTCATGGGATTCCGCAGTCGGTGGTGTTCAATTTTTAATATATATTATGTATTTATATTTTTTTTTGTTTCAAACCCTTAAACGTATTTTTTAAATCAATACATTTAAATAGGTAAAGGTATAACGAAATACAGCCACAATTTAAACTTTCAACTTGTTTAACGGGTTACGAGTTTAAGAAAGTTTGTCATATTTGGAACACCATGCATTTAAAATTTCCAAGTATATAAACATAAAGAATCCGTAAATAACTAAACGAAATTATACAGTAATTAGCTGTAAAGTTTTTTTTTAATGAAACTTAATAAACAGTCTATGTGCTCTTCCAGCCTATGTTCTACATCTGTGCCAAATATCATCAAGATCCGTTTAGTGGTTCCCGAGGTACCTTCAAACATCCATCCATCTAAACATTCGCATTTATAATATTATTAAGATTGTACAAGTTTAATCGTCATCATCAGCTCACTATAAGTCCCCAACAAGAGGCTCGGAGCCTACCCTAAGTTAGGGGTGATTAGGCCATAGTCAACGACGCTGGCTAAGTGCGGGTTGTTTGACACAAGTTTAATATTACACATAAATCTAGACAGATCTAGGTCTTTTAAAAGTTAGGTAAACTGGACATTGATAGATATGCCAACATAAAAGAAAACGGACATGTAAATCACAGTTAATTATGTACTATTTTAGACGAGTTAACATAAAATAAATAGTTAAATTAAATGCTAAACTGCTTCGTTTTACGATATTAAGGTCTCAGGCTGGTTAATTAGACTAGTAAAGTTAAAGGGGGCAATTATGTCCCTCATATGGTCAGATTAATGATCACTTAAAAACTAAGTAAATAACTTAAACGCCACAGGCTTTTCCGTTGTGTTACCGGCAAATTGTGTACACCAAGCAGTTTGTAATTTACCTAAAAAAAATTGTAATGAATCAAAGAATTGCATATCGAATGAATTCTTCCAGAAAGTATTATGTTATTACATTTTATTAGTTTTCATTACGACTTTTCGTCTCAATTTTGTCAGAGAGAATGAAAGGGACACCAGCAACATGTATTAATACACACACAATGAGTTTCTGTGATCAAAATCTCTGTGTAAAACATATCGTCAGGTCAATTTCATGGACAAAACAGAGATAACAATATGTTTTAAACGGACATTTCGGTGTCAGAAACTCACAGTAAGTCACTGCAGCGAATTTCTGGTGTTTAGGTGATTAATTGGTATAATGATCACTTTATTGGCTGGACAGAAATATAAAATTATTAAGTATCCATGCACCTTTACAGTGTCAAAATACACATCACTTTGTGAACGAATTCGTTCGAAATTTGCTCAACTTTTATAGCTTACCTGGGCAAATAACAAACTTGCAGTATTCATGTATTATCTGTCACATGCACAGTCGGTATCGGATTATAACTTAAATAAATAGCACTCTCTCTTGCATGAAGTGTTGCACTCGTGCGCCTTTAGGACAACTTTCTTTGCATAATTATATCAAATATTAATATAATTTGTTTACCTTAGTTGTACCCTTACTGTCTTATTGTTTTAATTATGCGTACTTAAATATAAATATATAATTAGTTGTCGCCCGTAAAAAGTCGTAAAAAAAAGTTTTAAAACTTAATAAGAAGCCTATGTGTATTTCCAGACTATGTTCTACATCTGTGCTAAATTTTAGCGAGATCCATGCAGTCGTTCTGGAGATACATTCAAACAAAGATCCATCCATACATCTAAACATTCACATTTATAATTTTAGTAAGATTAGTCTGAGTTGATGTTAAAATAATTATTAATTTTGTGATTTTATTAGATATATATTACATAGGTATATTTGTATTATATATATTACGCTATTTTGTTATACAATTGAACTATCTATATGTAGTTATTTATTTTTAATGCATTTGAGAATACATAACGATTAATTACATAATGTACTCGTAAGTTACGCATTATTTACATTGTTGATAAATAAGATAAATTAATTTTTATTTATTTAATATTACATGATTTTTCATGAAGAATTAAATTGTTATTGCAATTTTATTATATACCACATATTAACATAGTGATTAAACTACATAATATGACAAATAACATAAAGATTTATTACATGCGTTGATTTCCTTATTTTTAAATTAATTATTAATTTCTTTGAGCTTGTGTACTTACAATTGCAGTTTTATAAAACAACAGATTTTGCTTTTTATTATACTAATATTATAAATGCGAATGTTTAGATAAATTGATGATTCAGAACGGCTGAACGGATCACAATGAAATTAAGCATAGATGTAGAACATAGTCTGGAAGAACACAGACTAATTAGGTTTTTTTTTATATTCCGCGCGGGCGACAGCAAGTTGATTTATAAATAACTGAAGCTTTAAACATAATTACCTTGTGCTTATCCCATATTTTCATTTGCCCATCAGTTCACACTACTAAAACATGTTTAGGCAGATCGATGTATGTATTATGTTTGTATGTATGTATTTATGCATTGACTTAAGCGTTAAATCTTTTTGACACACGTCAAATGTCAAACCGGTGTTAAATATTAAATCACAATTGAAAAGTTCAAAGCTTTCTTATTGTTATTGAGAGATAGACATCAAGTAAAAGTACTAAAGTATGTCACCGCTAAAATGCGAATATCGTCAATTTATAACAACACTAGATTAGTAGATGACTTAGTATATTATAAACTCGTAAAGTTATAAACATAAAAAAGCGTTTACTTATTTCCAGATAATTTACCAATCATTATTTTAAATTCAACTGTTATTTCGACATGTTAAATTGTCACAATATTAGTAACTTCTTAAATTTTGCATGAGGTTAAAATAAAACTAGTAAGATTATAAATTGTCGATATTCACAATTCGACGGTGACATGCCGACTGAGGCGTGGCTCGTTATCTAGGGACGATTGTGTTTACGAGGTACAGTGAGAGTCGGCCAGGTGACGTATTTATGCGGCGGAACCACAACACTAATTGTAACCTCCGACCGCACACGTAGTTTGGATTTATAATTAGTATTATCTGTTATATACAATTTTTCTCACTTAAGTATATGATACTAGTTGTCGCCCGCGACTCCTATGTGTTCTTTCAGGCTTTATTCTACATCTTTGCCGTATTTCAGCGAGATCCATGGAGCGGACTGTATGTGAGAAATAGTAAAATTTTAAATAATGTAGACACAAAACATTAAGTGTTTGGTATTTTCTATCAACAAGCATGTTAAAAACATCCTAATTTTCAACAGTGGTAGAGCCCGCTTTAACATCTTCGCACGAATCGACCCGGCTCGCCCGGTGAAATACCACGACCACACAGAAGCCAGGCGTGAAGTGGAAGCAATTTCGCGTTTCGTCTGATGAGTGTGCGTCCCTGAGGCCTAATTTAGTCCTCTTTCCCTTCCCACCCTTTTTCTCATAAGAAAAGGATGGGAAGTGGAAGTGGACTTTCCGGATGAGAGGATGCATGGAAGGGGAAAATATTTTCTGTCTGTGCATTTTCTTCTCCGTCGATTAAAGGTAGGCAACGCATATGCAATTGCTCATGTCTATGGGCAACGGTCACTTCGCTATTTCAGCGATTTCAGGTGCCCGCTTGCTCGTTTGCCACCTTATGATATAAAAAAATCCTACTCTTGTACTTTATTCTTTGTTCATATAAACCATGTCTATTAAAGTTAATATAGAAATATTAAATTCAAAAACTTTATCACAGTATGTTACGATTATGCATCATGAAAATTTGTGCTCACTCAAGCAAAGTAAAAATGAATTAAGCAACTTATAAAATTCATGTCAAATTTAATTAAAATTCGTATGCATTTAAAGATCACCCACGCATACCGAGAATTCAAAACCTAAAGGATCGCGTAAAACAAAACAATATTTTGTTACATTTCGTTATTATTATACTTATATAATGATCTTAAAAATCGATTATTAGGTTCTGCCGTAACTTATACTAGTTAGCTTAACCCTTATGTTCATTTGGTATAGTACCATACAACTTTATAAAAAAATACGATCACTATAAAATATATTTTTCAAAATAAATCTTGCCACAATTATAGTTAAGAAGTTACTATATTTTGTATATGCGATATTTCAATAATCTTGTTATTTGCTACAAACACTTTTGCTGACATGAAATACGATATCATCCAGAATACCATAAAATACAGACTAAAGGATTAAAAGATCAAACTGTATCCATGCTTTATTACATTTGCAATAAATTTAATTAATAAATTATAATTTCTTTTGTATCTTATTAATATAACTGACCGAAATATAAAATTCGGTACATTTTATAAGCTCATAAAGATATTTAAGCCTGCATTTAAGTATAATACAATAACCAAAGCAACATAGTAAAAATACGATACGTTAGCAAATGTAGACTTAAGAAACGATAGATAGCCTGTCTTTGAACCCTGTAATTATGCTGCATCAATCTCTAACAAGGGCTTACGGGAAACGCAGTTAAACTGCCCAAGAGATGTATGCAACCGCCCATAAAGTTTATCTTGGTACTAAGCTTCGTATAGTTTAGTAAAACCTTGTCTATGACTTACTGGACGTTGTCTTTAAAAAATGTTTTAGGGTCACAACAAGTTAATGATGTAGGCACATCGAAAACATTCCTTTCGGAGTGACTCAAATCCCTAATTTATTTTATTTTATAGTATAAGGTGGCAAACGAGTAAGCGGCCAACTAAATTGACAATTCTTCCAATCTACTTATTACATAAAAATTTACTTTAATTTTGACATAAAAAAGTTAACTGAAGATTGTATGAGTAGACACAATTATAATTTTAATATGACACAGAATAATAATATTGAGAAATAAAAATTGAGTTTAAAACAATTAACTTGAAACACGCGAGCCGAGGACCAGTAAACAATTTTATAAGAAACCTGTTTTGTCTTGCCAAGTTTATATGCAGCCAGCCTTTAAATATTCGTAATACTTTAATTATGAATATATTAGATTAAAATTGCAATTTTAGGACAATTCTGACATCCGAATGTACGTCCTACTTGAATTAATCGCACATTAAATTAGTAATTTACAAATGACAGGCGATTTAATGTAGACAGTATATGTTGATTAAAAATTACTACTTAAAATTTTAACATAGTGTTGTCAAAACAGTAAAAATTGACGTATATGTGGCTGAAATTCGAACTACAACTGTCATATTAAAATGTCAACTGATTGCTATGTGAGCCAATCAGATGCCTGTATTTAAAACAGTGGCGCCATCACTCACTTTGCAGTTTAATCCGATCTAATCTCGAAAAAAGTAATCTTCAAATTATGCAAATCTATATAAGTTTAAAAGTATTAGGCAGTGACAGCAACTGTCAAATATTTACACTTGACATTGACAATTAGATATTACGTAAATTTTTTAACATTTTTTTTTACTATTACCTTTTACCGCGACTCCGTCCGTTCATAATTAAACTTAGAAGTCGATGTGGTTTTTTCCACTATGTTCTACATCTGTTGAGCCATTCTGGAGATACGTGGTAAGAAATATATACATGCATTCACATTTATAATATTAATAAAATATTAGTAGTCCCATTACGTATCGATTTAAATCTGAATTTCCATTGCTATGATAAATGTATTTTAAAATTTATTTTGGTAAATATCATTACCTAAAACAATTTACAACCTATGTCAATTACTATAGTCGATTGCAATTCATCGAAACAATATCGTATCATAGACAAAAGAGAACTTTATCGTTCTCTAAGTTTTACGACTAAATCTTGTTTACGTGTATTAGTATTTTACGATCTTCAGATATTCAGTAACCCGATGAAACAATTCTATGTCAGACCACACACGCATTACATTTAATGCAATATTATAATACTGTTCATAAATTTGCCAATAATATTGCTAAACATTGTAACTATTTCACAATTTAAATAAACGTTGTTTGTTTTATGGATCATAAATGTCCTATGAGTTCACCAGATTTTGTACTCAAAAGCTAACACTACCTATATGTTACAATATAATAAATAAAATTGAAGTGTCTGTATGTGTAATATCTAAAACAAAATACTCATAATTTGATTTAAAAAAAAAACTATTTATAATTTTTTTGTCTTTGTTCACAAATGTGCCTCTGTTTCGGATAATCTCTGAAACAGCTGAACCGACCTTGATGGGATTTGTACTCAAAGATGATGTATGCAGGAATCATCATCAGCTCACTATACGTTCCCACCGAGGGGCTCGGAGCCTACCCTAAGTTAAGGGTGATTAGGCCATAGTCAACCACGCTGGCCAAGTGCGGGTTGATTGACTTCACACATATCTTTGAATTTTCTATTCAGATATGTGCAGCATCACGATGTTTTCCTTCACCGTAAGAACGTCGGATAAATGTACATATGTAAATCGGAAATCGAAAAACACATTGGTACATGGCGGGATTCGGACCCAGGATCTGCAGATTGCAAGTCAAGTGCTTGGACCCCTGAGCCACCGACGCTCGCAAGAATATTATAGGCTTATTTTAAAAAGCCATACTGACGTAGACGCCGACGACGGCTGTTCTACAAAACACACATACGAGACTTGAAAACTTTACCGTCCTGAATAAGTTGTGCAGAATCCAAATTTAAACTCCACTTTTATTCATCTTGTTTTTGAATCAAGCTTTACCATTTTAATCCATACGATACTAATATTGACATAATTTTATATCCATAAAAAACTGGTGACGATCACTATCTCGATAACCCCAGGTGGGAGAAAAAGTCGAACTTTTTAATCAATTAAAAATTATAAATATAATAGCTTTCAAAGTATTATCGTGTTTAACATCAGATAATTAGCTAAATAAACGTACTTTTATTCCATAGCCAATTAAAATGTACGGTATCGAACTCACCGCTACAGGCGGTCCGCTTTCAAGATTGTTTATCACAAAATTCTATATACGATTGATCTCCGTGATACTTTTTTTAGATAGCAATTTATTTGCTATAGCTTCCATTCGTAATTGGGTATTAAAATCTATATATATAAAAGAAAGTTGTGTTAGTTACACTATTTATAACTCAAGAACGGCTTTACCGATATGCCTGAAAATTGGTGAGGAGGTAGCTTAGAGCCAGGAGACGGACATAGGATACTGTTTATTCATTTTTTTTATCGAATTTATACCTTTTTATTTGACTTACTGATATTATAAATACGAATGTTTAGATGGATGTGATGTGGATGTACACTACACTAATTAAGTTTTTTTATATATCCACGCGTACGGAGTCGCACGCGACAGCTAGTCCTTTATACAATCAAGATTGCTTTCTTTACTTAAGTTTTATAAATAAGATAATTTTACGGTAAGTAACGCTGTGTTGAGTAATTTATACATTTTGTACGCTTTAAAAGGTTTTTATTGCATTATTATTTGGATTCAAATAACAGCATACTTTCAAATCAATAAGCCCTTTCATTTCTTTTGATGAAAATTTTAATTCTAAAGTCTAAACCGATCGGTCCAACGAGAACCAACTATCAATAGTACTTGGCCTTTAATTATGAAATTAAAAAACGACATTAGATCGATCATTCTAGAAAAAAATCACATATTTTTTTTTCTAAAATTGTAAATTTATGACTGTGCAACCAAATAAATTACATCTTATACATTTTATCAAATAATTTATTAACTAAACATACATTAGTCACGGCTGCAAATCGACCAAAAAACAGAGTATGCTTTTTACAACAATCCATTTGTCATTTCTTTTACTTTACATTTCGAAACGGAAACTGCATATAAATGCCCGATATTTTATGATGACACGACTTTTATACCTTCAATAAATCAGCCTTCCTAAACCTTTAATAAGGTTTGATACGCAACAGGTTTTAAAATCCAAGGATAAAGATAAAATCAGTGAATTTGGTCTGTAAGTTTTATTTTAAGAGTAAAAATTAATGTATAGACAACTTTGACATTTTTATTTTGTATACTAATATTATAAATGCGAATGTTTAGATGGATGGATGTTTGTTGACTCAACGGATATTGATCAAATTAGGCATAGATGTAGAACATTAAGTTTTTTTATTGACGTAAAATAATTAGATTACACTGAAATTGTACAATTGAGCAATCTTTATAGTGAGACTTAGTAAAAAAGCCCCGGCTCCTATGTAAATAAACGTAACTCACAATTTTAACATTTAATTTGTAACTTAACAATTTTTTTTTGAATATAATTTATTTCCTAGTATAAAGTAAACTAATAATTTAAATAAAGTAAATAAAATTAGTACAGTGAACTTCTAAAGTAAATTGAAAGATTCCATTTCCATTATCTATGCCTAGGTACACATCTTAGATGACTTTATTAAAAGTACAGATTTTATAGATATTAGATGCTTAACCTTATATTCAAAGCTTAGGTATTAAAATTTCCGAATACATTTAAGCTTATAACAGTTTCAAATCCGTGATAGTGTGTCCATTAATATTTAACGAAATCTATGCTAATCGTGATATCTTGTGTGACAAAGAATATTTGTATTGCCGTGAAGATTATATTCGCTCCTTTTCCGTCAGCTTAAGATAAACTAAAGGAGCATTTACACTAAACATTTAGTAATGTTGTGTATAAAAATGTAGTTTAAACCTACATAAATATTTGGTACGTAATAGATTTTCAGTTTAGACTTTAAAAAATTTTTACCACTTTCTTCTTTCATTATGAAATATATTGAAGATTTTAATACTTAAAGCCGGTTAATCTTAAATCCTTTGAATTAACACGACTAGTTAGACGCTTTCTTACAGCATCATTTGTTTTTTTAAGCTTTTCGTTTTATAGCTTTGTAACCTCTAATTTGTACAAATGAATTAATTTTTAACGTCAATTGTACAATGTATACGCTGCTTTATAAGTTACAAAACAGCTAATATCAATCGGGGACTTGCACAAGTTACCATAAAGGGTAAGCCGGTGCCTTTGCCAGCTGACATTTTAATTCAAAATGTCTTTTACGTGTTAGAAATTAGTATGGGTGATGGCTGAATCGAAGTCTTGATTATGTTTGCATCCATGACAAGACGATTGGCTTTATGACCAAATTAGTTACGCTATTGTGATAGCTGTTATATACATATTAGTATTCGTAGACATTGTATTTTATAGTTTCATTTTATAGCTGTATGTATTATAAATAACGGACACTGATTCCAATTAAACAGATAGAAACCATCATCGGCATATTACGAAATCTGAACGAAGTATTAATTATAGAATGACTAGCTGTCGTCCAAGACTCCGTTCGCGCGGAATTAAAAAACATATTTAGTCTATGTGTTCTTCCACACTATGCTCTATATGTATGCTAAATTTCATTGAGTTCTGTTCAGCCTTTCTGGAGTTATCTTCAAACAAACATACATCCAACTAAACATTCTCATTTATAAGGTATGATATTTGGATGTTTAATTGTGTACTACGGAATCCAGATATCTTGTCAGAAATAGTTTTTTGTGTTGTAAAATGAATGAAAATTACGCTTTACTCATATTAGAATAAGATCTAAATAAAGAAAGCACGTAATTATTCATAGTCAAAACACCATCACGTGAGCCCCGTAAATATGCTACCGCACCATTAGCACGCATTACCACGTATAGAAATTAAATTCAATATACAAGTCACGCTTTGTACGCAGCCACGAGATGTAATAAATCAAATGCTTTCACGCAGCGAGCGATCGAAATGTTCCAACATGATGATGTATATCGTTAATTTATGAATACAATTGTACACAATCAATGTGGTACACACAAGCTCCTGTGAAATGTACAGGGATGTTATTGAAAACACTTACCGTTGGTTTCTAAAACCAAAATCTCTGTATAAATATATCCCTGTCATAGTCTTAGAAATCACATTTCTATAGGTTGATGTCCAATGTCAAAACTTATTTTCCAAGACTAAAATGTATGAAAACTTATGTATTGTTTATTGCCCTCTCTAACATGATTACTACTTCTTGTGTCCATAACTATGATTAAAAAACCGACACATCTATTTGAATATATGAAAAAATAAAACCAAGATTTAAAAAGGATGTATTTTTCAATGCTATTACTTTAATGCAATATTTATTTACTGTTTATTGGCTCTTCGCCTGCTAATGAGAGTAAATTCTTTTATTTCACACGATTGCGGATTGTAATCGGCTTGACACAGCGAGATTATCACGACTCACATACCAAGGGCTTCGCAATTTGTGCACTGACATTCGTACGTAGAGCAATTCTACGTTTTTCAAATACCTCATAAATAGAGTTTTACGTTTACAGTACCAAAGCCAAAGTGGTTCCCTTAGTGTAAATTTAGTAAGAGATAAAACACTAAAGGCTTTGTTTTGTGGACAATTAAGTGTGGAAAAAAATGTGGAAATGAAATATTTGACATAAATGTTAAACATATAAGACATTTATTTTGTCGTTGAGTCGAATATATTTTTCTTAGTAAGATAACAAATAAAAGCTTAAATACAAATTATTAAGCAATACAACTAAACAATATTTTTAAATAATCACATGTAACATTTTATTAATAACTCGAGTACTTTAAATAAGTCTTATTAAAAAACAATAAACCAAACTTACGTAAGTTTCCACTGGAGCAGTGGTTACGTCAGAATTGACGTTATCTGTGGCCCGGTCAGACCCTCATTAGAGTTGTACATTGTCCATGCCTAAATAGGACCGCGCCCCAATTTAATTGGTGAAACCCTTATGGGTATTTACTAAGACCAGTATTTATATACGAGTATTTAATAAGAAGTACTTAATAAGAAGTACTTAAATATAATAACATTTACGAAAGTTTAACTTTCTATACGAGTAAGATGTGTTATACAGGTAAAGACTGAATGTTGGTTTCTGAGACAAAATACTGAAACAATATTTAATCTCTGTTTTGTCAAAGATAATTATAGAAATGACGATATGTTTTATACAGGAATTTACGTCTTGGAAACCATAGATAAATCTGTGTAATACTTCCTAAATATTTAATTGAACTATGGGATTATCTTTAAGAAACTAGTTTTTTTCATTTAAATACTGTAAAGGATAAAACAGTGTACTTATTTATTAAAATAACTGTACTACGACCGTGACCGTTATTTTTCCTGTCGGCGCTAAGCACGTCACCACCGCATTGATATCATCGCCACGATGTCACCTGGTGAGTCGTGGTGTCGAAACCGAGCTGTATTACAATTTGTACTCACGATCACATCCCTGATTGTCATCTTGACTCATCACGAAATGAGCACAGGTTACGGTAGTACTATAATAACTCGAATGTAAGTCGAAAGTAAATATGAATATTTTGTGAAAGTTTTTTTGGAGGAGTCACATGTAGTATGAACAACCCCTAAAGTATTGAACGTTTTATAAATTTGATTTAGTTTTCATATCGGACAGCGTGAATGTAAATACTTTTAGGATATTGTTATTGTGAATGAATTCGAGTTATTTTTTAAAATTTTGTATCAAAATCTCTCAATAATTATACATACAAAATGTATTTTAATTATTCTTTTGCTATACCTTCGAGTATCAATAGTAGATGATTTCTGTTAGAATCATGTCGGATCCGCCAAAACTGAGTCACGACGCAACAAGTCAGCCGACACGGACGGAGCGAGGGATTTACGATCGAGCGGCGGCCGCTAAGTGGCGTACTATCGGACAACGGTACGGGACAGAACTTAATCGGACAATCACCTTTATCAGCCACAGTAGCGAACTTTACGGGTGATAAGGACCTTCCGAGTTCAGAAAACGATAGGAATCAAAAAAAAACTTAATTCGTACTCAAAACTCAGTATTTAGAACGACGTGTTGCCTAAGAAATAGACAAGTAAAAACAGACTCCATTTGTCTATAACAGTAAAATAACGTCTTACAAAATATAATTATGTCTAATAACAGCGATCACAGCACGCAACATAAAAACTCTATACAAAACCACTCTAGCAATTAATATGAAAATTAAGCATAAGTTCCCACGACTTTCCATCTTAATAACGCGGCTAATAGCGTAATATGAATACAATGGCCCACGTTCGATGCCAGTAAGTGCACCTGTCAACTCGCCCACGGACCCTTTATTCTTTGGAAACGTCAAAACTGACGTACGACAAAGATTATGTAACTCAGATATGTCGTACCGATTGAAATTTTAAAATTATTTTTTATGCGTAAATGAGTACCAAATTTACGTGCTCGCTATTATATATTATTTCTTGGTTATATACTTTATGTGTATATAAAATAAACAGTGACATCATTAATTATATATCACTGACAGTTCATAGGTCAAAATGGCGACCTTGCAAGTTGTTTCCGTAATTTTATCTATAAATTATTTGCACTTTTTAATCTATATTACGTTATATAATTATGTAGTGATAAAATTTTTATCTTATAAGGAAAAGTAAGGAATAAAAAGTGATTGAAAAAAGATATTCATATGATGATTTTGTAAACTGTACCTATTATTATTACGTCTTTTTTCTATATAAAAATATCGTTTAATTATTGTATTTTTTAATATTGATAAAATTTTCTTCTGCTATAGGTACCACAGTCTAGGCGACACGGCGTCGTTTGTGAGTTAAAATTAAATAGTTACAAACTGACTCACCGTTTGGTTTACGGTTAACTTACCCCGTAACTTAACTCTAACATATTGGTACTTAACTCTAACATAGAGCAATGACCCCAACAAATTAATTCTAATAAACATCCCTGGGGGCTACACTAACGATATCCCGCAAAATAAATTATTTATTTAAAAAAATAAAAAATAAACGAATTGTAAATTTTTACAAAAATATGTTTTAAAATTATCATAAAGAATTTTTTTTCGTAACTTACGTTACTTAAAATAAAAGACCCCATTCAAAAGTTTTAACAGTGGTAGATGCCAACAACAAAATCTGTTGTACAATGGGTCGGCTCATCTGGTGAAATACCACAACCACACAGACGACACGCCAGAAGTGTAAACAAATCCAGGCTTCAAGTGATGAGTGTGCGTTACAGAGGCTAAATTTTTAGGCCTATTTCCATTGTTATAATTTTCTTATTAGAAAAGGATGGAAAGGGGTAGTAGATTAGTAATTATAGATTAGTAAAATAATAGACACAGAAAGTGGAAACATCCTCCTCTGTCAGTTGCCTCCGTCGATTAAAGTTAGGCAACGCATCTGCAATTGCGGATATCTGTGGACAGTTTAAAAAAAACCTCCAAAAATTATTAAACCAGTTTGACAAAATTTTGTAAAAAAATTGGGTACAAATTGTTATTCATCGTTATATGTTTTTTTTTTTCAGGAATATATCCGTTAACTTAGATAAATGGTATTAATATGCAAATTTCAATACAAGTATTTATTAACCAAATAACAGGTCTCTCTATATTATTAACTCGGCCACGAAACGAAACTTAACAATTTACTATTTAATTAAATTGGTTTATATCATTTAAATATAATAACGCTACTGTTTAATAAAATGTATTCTAAACTAGCTGTCGCCCGCGACTCCGTCCGCGCGTAATGAAAAAAAAACTTAATAAGTAACCTATGTGTTCTTCCAGATTGTTCTACATCTATGCCAAATTCAATCAAGATTTCTTCTAACAAACATCTAAATATTCGCATTTATAATATTCAGTGTGAAATTGTGAGTTCCAAAAATGTTATGTAATCATGCTCGTAAAAAATTGTTTTCATTATTAAAAGTTGAATGAAATGACAAGATTAGGTGATTTTGTCATACAATCTAGTGTGTTGAGGTCTAAACGTTTCACTAGTGTCCCACCGAATGTCCATGTCCGTACCGAGGACAATTAATGCTGTAGTAAAAATAAATGACACTTAATTAGCTTGTTAGCTGTAACGCTACACCGAGCGTTACTCACTTCCTTTTGACTAATGATCATTACCTCCTGGTATTTAGAGATCCTTGTTTAATGGTTAAGAAATAAACTAGCTGTTGCCCACGACTCCGTCTTGCCTATCTGTTCTTCCGGACTATGTTCTATATGTATGCCAAATTTCATCGAGATCCGTTCAGCCGTTCTGGAGATACCTTCAAACAAACAACCATCCATAACCGTAGAATTTCATTAACTTGGATTCGCGTCTGTAGCTCAGGGGTTAAACCACATGACTAATCTGCAGGTTTGGCGTCGATTCCCGCCATACATCAATGTGTTGTGTACATGGGCCTGTGTGGTGGACTATGGCCTAGTCACCCTTAACTTAGGGTAGGCTCCGAGACTCTCGCTAGGGTCGTATAGTGAGCTGATGATGATGATGATGAGTTGTTTTAAAAAAGACTAGACCAAAACATTTCGTTTAGTTCATCATAAAAATTACGATTGTTACGTTATAATTAAAAAAAAATCTTATATGAAAGTATTAATTTAAATGTGCTTCGTTAATTTTATGAGTCAATAAAGAAAGACTCAATCAACGTTCATATTACAGTTAGATAAACAAAACACGAACGCACAATAAAAAACAACAGAATAAAAACAATAAAACAAAACATAATGATACCGTCTAGCCACAACCCGAAGATATAACCTAATAGCTTCGAAATTAATGAATTCTTTTACCAAAAATTACCCAGCCTTAAGCTACTCTTTATAGCCTATTGAATAAGGTCGAAAATCGATTATAAAAAGTAGATTAACTTAATTTGATTTCTTTTTAATACCGGCAGCAAAATTACAGTGACTCAGCGTCTGTTCTGCCAGACGGAATCTATTCTCAGCTATCAGAAATATTTCATCTCTGTCTCTCGTATACGATTGAAAAGAGAGATAATGATAAAAATAAAGGTCCAACATTTGTACCGCTCTAGTAAAGTAAAAAAATGTGCTATTATAGTAGTTTTTATTGTCATGATTTCTTCTTAAGTCCTTCGTAAACAAGACAATGTAAATCTTAGAAACCCGGTAATTGTAGTCGTTAAGCAACTTACAAAATACAATCTCATGTTCTTCTTCTTCGCACTTCATTACTGAAGGTCATGCTCGTCTTGATAACATAACATCACTGTGCAGAAGGGAAGGGGAAATCACTGCACTATTCTCCCATTAAACTTGTCATGAATTATGCTGTATACAATCTCATGGAGCCTCGTAAAAGAGACCATTTTAACTGTCGGATTCAGTGGTTAAATGTTCACGTACCATGGATTTCTGAGACCAATATCTCCGTTTACAACATCTCTGTTGTGTCAAAGATGAAAGAGAGGGATGATGATAAATTTCATAAACACATCTTGGTCTCAGAATCCCACAGTATGTGGCAAATTTGAGTGAGGCATTAACCGTGGGTTTCCGAGTCAATAAGCTCTGTATAAAACATATGTTTTTTTTTCTTGCGATTTTAACGAGTTTTTGTTCTTAGAAACTTACGGTTAAACAATATGTCTATTTGAGTTGTTAAACCAATATTTTCTTATACATTTTGTAATATAAGCTTTAATCAATTTGTTGAGAAAGCGTTCATATGAAGTAATCGGATCGTTCAATAAAATTCTCTCTTTACGCGAGTCCTAGTTAATTGCGCTTTCGGAGATTACCTACCAAATTACGGTTATCATTGGACATTAACAAATTGCCCCCTATTTTGAGGAACCAGTAAAAGTAAATGATATGATTATGTGAGTATCATCAAGTTTATAAAAAAAACCTTGTAATTTTGTTAATTTTAAATTACAGAATAACGATAATATTTAAAAAGAAATCGATTGGATTATTTATATTTAAAGATAATTCATAAACTAACTTATTAAATAACACTATCAAAGCATCTTACATAAGTTCTATGAGTAAGACCTAAAATAGTAATTTTTTAAGGAATTATAACTATTGCATACAATTAGAACATGATTACACGTTAATAAATACTTTCTTACTTATTAAATTATTCAAACTTTCGTGAGACATTATACTAAACTGATATATAAACACGGCTAAACACTCACGTATATTCGTCCGGTGGCGGCACCGACTAGTTTCGAGCCCATCGGGGGCCCTTCATCAGGATGAGTGGCACTGGTATTATTTCGCGGACGCGGCACGTCGCTCATCGTCGCTCGTCGTGTTTATATATCATTTTCTTACTTTGTTATTGACCTTCATTTTATTGAAAATATAAATCTATAGTTAATCTTACTATTTAATTTACATTTATTTATTAATAATATATTAATTTAAAAGAAAAATTAAAATGTTTTAAGATTCTCGTAATCAATAAAGTTGAACGAGTAATCTTTTTGCAAAGGTCAATATAATGAAAGCTATTTCGTGTAAGTTTACGAGAACAATCACTCATGATAATAGAAAAAAGAATCCAACAAGGAATAACAAGTTAAAATATATATATACTAGCTGTCGCCCGCGACTCTGTCCGCGCGGAATAAGAGAAACATTAAGTTTGACAAGACTTTTATTTAGTAATTTAAAAAAAAAATATTCGAAAATCAAAAATGAAAGGATAATAAAATAACTTTTTTACAAAAATCCTGCGCTGGATAATGATTTTAATTGCAATCCGCGTATCAATTGTGTCCCAATCTGAAAGTATTTACCAATAACTGTCATTGAACTGTAAAACTGATTTATTACGACTTTTGAAATGAAAAGTAGTTTTTTTAAAGTTAATTTTGAGTTACATTTACCTAAAATTTAAACCGAAACCTTTTACATTTTATTTAATCATTACTTAGTATCATTCCTACAATTTACCTTCGGCTATTGCTCAGTTATATCACTACTTTATAATATAATTATTACTCGTCTCTGTCCATTAAAGTACTCTAGAAAGTTATTTAATGTCGTAAAGATTGCATCCTTTATTCTTCTATTTATGATGTGGTTTTTATGTTTCTAAATTGTATCTATCCTTTCTCTGAAATAGCTACATAGTTATTTATTTCAGACTTTATATTTACATTGTTTTATTTAAATTATTAAACATATTAATTTTTTTGTTTCAGACCTGGCTGCATTACGACAACTACTCGAAAACGAAACCGGTGGCACATCCTGTCCCAGTTGTAACATGCCCTTTGACAAGGGTAAAAAGAGAAAACTTATCGATACATGCGGGCATGAGCGGTGCTACTCGTGCATGTTCAGGAACGAAGCCTGCCCCATCTGCGCCCGCAACAGCCAGACCCGGCGGCCCGGTATGGAGCGCTGCACGCCCTCGCCGCAGCGTCCCCGCGACCATGACTGCCCGTCTCCACTGCGCCTGCCCCGGCCCCCAAAGCAGCCCTCGTCTCACGTCCAGGCCTGCCCTACACCTCCCCACACAAGGCGGAGATTCTTCCTGAGCCCCAAGTCTTTAAGAAGCCCCTTTGGCCAGCGCACCTCGCGACATTCGCACGAGAACCACGTCCCACTATCTGGTGAGTTTAATTGTGCAACATTCATTGATCGCTGACCTATTCGCATCGGATCCGATCGCGACGTGATCCCCCCGCTCGTAAATAACAGAGCGGCCATTGCGACATGGCGACGGCGACACTCGCCCACGCCGTCCGCACCGGATGTACGTAGGGGTTCCGTAAAAGACCGGTTGTCTGCGTGTTTATTAGCCTAGCCACGGATTCGATAGACTTTTGCAACTCCGGCCCCGCAGACAGGCCGGCTGCGGACTTTATCTTTACATCTGTTACATTTTCGATTAATTGCGTCACTCCGCATCGATATTTATCTGCGGAGGCAGTGCCACAGCTGCCGTTTCCCAATAAATCAACTTCGTTCAACTTTAGTTCGCTACGCCTGTAAATTCTGCTTCATTGATTATTCTACATTGATGTTATCTTTTATCTGTAAGATCATTTCGAGGCTTTCGTGTCGTGCGATGCTTTGGAGGATATTAGCTTGATGGAGTGATATTCCAGGGTTACCGGAAGAGGGCGCGAGGAGCGCTGCGTGGCATAGCCTGGTGTTCAATAAGATCCGCTCTCTGTGGTCTGCGCACTCGTCCGTGCCACAAGGACTCAACCAGCTGACAGGCACGGATTATACTTTATTTCATCAGGGGAATGTGGATCAAATCATAATACTCTTTTTCCTACCATCATTTAAAACTAATCATCCTTAAAAATGAATGGACAAAAGAAGACCTATTTTGTTGTGGTCTTTCATTGAGATATTTTTTTTTCAATTGCCTACAGCTAAAACATTTTATTGCCTTATTAATTGAAAGCTTTTATGACAAATGGCCTAATTGAATATATTATCAAGAGCGCGGTCCACATTCCTCTGGTCCGAATCGGGCACGGTTGCTGTATTGTTGCACTCTTTGCCTGTCGCCTCGGCTCGTTTGATGTGAGCCTCTTTGTTTGCGTGTTTTTGTGCTTGCATTGTTTTTTTAATTCACAACGATCGTGTTGAGCACTAGATACACACCATTTTGTTTCATGTTACTTATGCATGCTCAATTTTTTTTTAAATAAAACAAAGCAATTATTTTTTAGATTTTTATATTAGTTAGCTAAGGAGATGTCGAGGAGATGGAGAGGAAAGCATATATTTGGTCAACTTACACACAGCGTAGGTTGACTTCTTCTAAAATAAACATAAGAAGAGCTGTATCATCTATCATTTTTAGAATTTCAGAATGTGTGTGCGTGTTTTGTGTTTGTTTGTTTTTGATTTTGTTTTGATTAGTAACGTTACTTATCCAACAGAATTCGAATCTATTAGTTCACCATTAATTCAATATCTAAAGCTAAACTTTAAGGAAAAAAATAATGTTGTTTTATTGGACAGTTTGTAATGCATCTTAGATAAAGCAATAGTAATTAATATTACCGAAAACCTATTAAAAAATGTCCATACGACGAAAGAATTACATCTAATATCGTTGGTTTCTGAGACACAACATCTCTGTATAAAATATCTCGTCATCTCTGTCATTATCTTTGACAAAAGAGTAATAACAACATGTTTTAATCGGGGATTTTGGTCTCAGAAACCTACACTTAAAGAGCTTCATTTCTCCAGCAAACTTTGATCATTCGTTTATAACATATCTTGAATCTTCAATAATTACTTTATATTCCATAATACTGAAAAACCATTCATTCAGTCATTAAGCAATTCTCTATGTTTATAACTTTTGCATCAATGTAACGATATTGCAATTAATTTTCAACATTACTGCATCGTAAGATGGTTTAAAATCCTTTAAACATAAATTACATTCATCTATCCACTTTCTAATGGATTGTAATCTTATATCTTTGTTTACAAACTTGATTTATTGAAGAACGTGATTAGAAATATGTTAATTCAAACAAAATAAGTTTGTCTTTTATTGTGTTTGTTTCATTGACCTTATAATATTTATTATTTTTAATGTGTAAACTAAAGTATATGTGATTTCGTTACCTACTTAAGTAATATCGTTAGAGACAGTTTAGTTAAACACGTGTTTTAACCCTTTGAACGCTGGTGAAGGATATTATGGATGTCATAGTTATTATGTTTCATCAAAAATATGTGTCATTGTTTATTGGTGATATATTCATTTTGCAAGCCTTCTCATAATAATGTTTTCTATAGATATAAGCTTACTATACGTCCCCACCGAGAAGCTCGGAACCTACCCTAAGTTAAGCGTGAATAGGTCATAGTCAACCACGCTGATCTAGTGCGTATTGGTTGACTTCGCATATACCTTTGAATTTCTTCTCAGATATGTGTAGGTTTCATCACGATGTTTTCCGTAACCGGACCGTAACGTCGGATAAATGTACATATGTTAATCGGAAATCTAAAAAACACATTAGTACATGGCGGGATTCGAACCCAGGACCTTGCTTGACCCCTGAGCCACCGATGCTCCCTTCTTTAGATACGATTTGTCAAAAATGTCCGACGGGCGTTATAGTATGTTAAATCATTGTCTAATTTTTTTATAGTAAGTCATAAAATTATGCTGAAAAAAATCCTATTTTCTTAATTTAATTCTAATAACAGGTCTTTAAATAGGTACACTATTATCATTGCTTTCATTAAACAATATCTTCAGTACGTCAACAATCAAATGAGAGTATGCAGTGGGCGCTTGAAGGTTGCTCTGGTACAGACTTGTCTGTAATGGAGCAAGGTGAAAGACGCCCCCAGCAGTATACATCCTTAAGTACACTTAGTGTTAATAACTAGTTAAATACTTCATTATCTACACTGAGTACATAATAACAATTTAAGCAGCCAATAAAGTTGATATTGATTTCTGATATTAATATCATTATATCCTAAAAATGTAATTATACTAATTTAAATGCGAAAGTTTAGATGGATGGATGGATGGATGTTAGTTATAATTTATGTCCCGAATGGCACAACGGATCTTGAGGAAATTTGACAGACATGTAGAACATAGTCTGGAAGAACACGTAGGCTACTTACTAAGTGTTTATAATTCCCCCGCGGTAGGACGCGGGCGACAGCTATAAACTCATATTACAGATTAGGAAGCGTATAACGCAAGTTTAATAAAGAACAATGAAAGTCAAAGCATACCATCAACATCGGAGATTTTTACACTTGATCTGCTGACGACTTAACACAATGCAGTCAGCCTTGACAATGGCCCCGCGTAGCAACATTGTACTGACTACAAAAAAACAAGCAATGTACTATCTGCTAGATATATTTCGATTCAAATGACATATTTTCCCGTGGTCGTTTCGATAGTCTAAAAGTAGCCTAATAATAATGTTTATTTAATTCACATTACATAACTATTATAATTCTACGGTTAGTAACGCTTTAAAAAGTAAAGTTAGTAACAACAATATTAAAAAGAAGTGGAGTTCTTCAGCGATTTTTTTATTTATTTCACAATTAAAAATGCTTTAAAATCTATAACCGAATAAGAATAAAGATGAGAACTCCGTTTAAATTTATTAACTTTTACGAAATGTAAATAATTCATCTAAACAGGATTTTTTTGTTGACTGTACATTCGACGGCTGGGAGGTCGCATTGATATTTTCAATCGCACCACAATGGCACGTGAAAGGTTTCCACGGCCGATGTTTTACGCCTCAATACCTCGTGTTCCGGTGTTTGCCTTTCTGCTTGAGGCGACTAAGAACCTCAAATCTTAAATGTGAAGTTTAAAACACTGACGGCTTAATCCAATTGACTGTACGGTTCAAAGTTGAACTTTGAACGATGGTTAAAGGTAAATCATGAATTAGGTTTTATTTGTTTCAAGTAATGATAAAGGATCAGTTTCCAAGATTCTATGTGTAAATTTATAAATATTTTTATAGACTTCCAATAAAAGAAACCAAAACAAAATTAAACTCGACTTAAATATCAACAAAGAAACACACATAAATCTTATCTACAATCAGAAAATATAATTAACAATAACTATAACAAAAACTAATAAAATTATAAAAATATGAATAATTCTATATTTTATACGAATACCAGTTTGTCAATACGAACAACTGGTGTAAGAAAAAATGATGGTTTGACCATATGGTGTTGGGACGTATCGTCATTCAAGTGTAGCCAATAGGCTGAGACTCGAACCCGCTCGCCTGCGTGGGAGAGACCACTTTTTGTGTATCACCTACCCGTATCCCTAATCATAGCTATACAACCACTGGAAGTGTTCTTACAGCGTATTTTATTTTGACAAACGCAATTTAAATGTTTATGAAATTATTCACTTAATTTATATTATCTGGTTGCTCCAAAAGTTTTATCTTTATTTTCTTCTTCTTCTTAAAGTTAAATTAAATTAAAATTATTTTCTTCTTCTTCTTAAAGTCCTATGTCCCCGTGGTGGGGCAAAGGGCGTCCACAGTGCGCTGCCAGTTCGCTCTATCTTAGGCTCTGCGTTTGGTCTCGGGCCATGTCAGCCCTATTGCCTTCATGTCGGCAGTAGCTGAGCGCCACCAAGTTTCCACTCCACTCCAAAGCCTCCCTGGGAATATGACTTCCCAGTCATATAAAATAATTATTTTATAATACAAATATTAATAATATTAATATTTATTTCAAAAATAAAATCTATATTTTCATCTCGAAATGTCTCTTCCATTTATTCAACGTCAACAATTTGTCAAACAATCAAGCAGTAATAAATCCATTATACATCTGTCTCCCTCAGATAGACGACGATTGTCATCGATGAATGCTGGTTTTCAAAAATTATAACTATGCGATCTGATTCTTTGAAGATCTTGAACGATATACGACTTTTAATAATTCCTTTCCATTACTTGGAAGTTGAACAATGTTATTTATACAAACAAGCATCTTTTATATTTGCGAGAGTTTAATTACAAAATATGCGATTAGCATTAACTGTGGGTTTCTGAGACCAATATGTCCGTTTAAGAGAGATAACGATATGTTTTATTTACACATTTTTGTCTCAGAAATCAACGGTAATTATTTTTTTCCGGTAACAGTAAATTTTTTATTTAATCAATCATAAAAAAAATCTTATTTATTTACTATATGTTATGTAAATATGATACTGTTTTAAAGTTAAAAATATAATATACAATTAGATAATAAACAAATTGTCCCACAGTGTAATCTTCCTCAGTCTCGTCTTACACCGCAAAGACCTAACGCACATCCTGACCTCCGCTTAGTGTGTGCTTCCACTGTTATATCTCAAATCATATCGTCATCCTTTTTCCCTCGTTTCGAACAGAGATATTTATGTTGTTTTGAAGTTTTCCTCAGTGAAAACCAACCATGTTTACACAGTCGAAAATACTAGCTATAGGGTTTATTATATTAAAAGGTTTATGCCCATCCCTTAATGAAAGACTAGCTGACGCCCTCGACTCTGTCGCCGCGGAATTAGCAAGAAACTTAATAGCCTATGTGTTCTTGCATACTATGTTCTGTATACATGCTAAATTTCATCGTGATCCGTTCCGCCGTGTTGGAGATACTTTCAAACAAACATCCATCCATCTAAACATTCGCATTTATAATATTAGTAAGATATAAAAGATTGTAAGTTCAGTCAACGATGGTAAATAAAAAGATTCATTATAAAGTAATTTGCATCTATTATCTTAAAAAACATAACTACACAATAGAATTGTTCAATAGATAAAGAAATGTTCTGTGAAAGTAATTTAATATTAAACATGAGATGCATGTATCCTCTGGTCATTACACGTTCCCAGTAAATGTCATGGGAACATGATAAAACAAACATGTTGATCCGATGATTTGTGTATCTTTTTACATCCGTATAATTTGCGATTGTGTACTGATGAACTATCCTTTTTATAAAGCAGTAAAGGTTAATCTAGACTAGATTGTGTAATAGTTTTATGATACTAAATGCTTAAGTTCTTGAAGGATTTTTGTTTTTTTTTAGACTCTAAATAGGTAAATTACCTCTTTTTGGATCCGGTTATAATGTTAGTACAATTTTTTGGTTATGATTGTTAGGAAGAAAATGACGTTTATGTCCCCTCACTAATCATTCCGACACTTGACTATGTAATGAAAGCGCGTCATTCGCGCCAAAGGATTCTAACTAGTAACGTCTAAAATGATGTTTTTTAAGCAAATATTTAGAGGCAGTATAAACCCACGCTAAATTCCAATAAACAAGTAAATCCCAAAACCGCAGCATGTATAGCACGTGATTGTTTTTGAGTGTGAACAATTTTTTTATATATATTCGTATACTAATATTATATAAATTTCTAGACGATGAAGGAGGGCACATCAAGCAAGGCTTCGAGTCGAGACGACAGAACGATCTATACATGCGTCTCGGTCTACTCCTGGGGGAGAGAAGGGGTCGGAATAAGTCTCGGGATAGCTGCACCTCGCTCGCATCCCTGGACGCTCATACTTTGGCCTCGCATAACACCAGCCCGGTTTGTGAACTTTCTGATAAACGCTAACCCAAAATAATTCTATCCTCCAATAGATGGCGCTATTACTAAACTAAAAGATGACATTGTTTAAACGCTTTAATCTCAAGAAGATCAATTATTTTTAGCGTTCAATAACTTAATTATTACTGAAAGTTGTAGACATTTATAGCTAGACTTTATATGCACCAGAAACGAAACAGAAATAAACCGACGAAATTGTAATATCCTGAATATGATTTGCTATGTCGGGAAAGAACTTACTTTTGACTCGACGTGCACCTCCAATACCTTACATATATGTATAATAAACCTACTCGTCGATTGAGTACCATTAATCCACATCACCAATCTAAGATCCCTAGCGTTGATGTGATATATAAATCTAGAAGCAAGTATTCTATTGTATATTCTGTGTCCAGGTGTCAACGCTGACTGGTTCTTCAGAAGTGGAAGCAGCAACGCCACTTGGTCGCGAGTCACTGGGCTCTCTCGCCTCCATGTCCCTTTCTGCGGCTAGCAACTGCTCGTCTTCCAGTCCTGGCAGTAGACGGCACTCAGTTAATGGTAAGAAATGTTTCCAAGTTAAAGTCCTTATTCCACCTGAAGAGATTTCTTTGTTTAATAGATTTTTATATTCTTCTAAATCACGCCAGTAGAAATACATTCCACTGGCTTAGTGGAATCTATAATAGGTCTAAAAACTTTAAGCTTTAACAATCTTCGAAATATGAAAGTAAAGATTCTAATCACCCCTTACCTGTAAAGGTGACTTACGACTCAGTTATTTCAAAGAGAATGACCGCTTGCTATGATGATTATGAAGTTAAATAACTACTTATCCTCAATATGATTTCAGCTTTACAAAGTCGTTCAGAAGAACTAACTCGTATGTCGAGTGGCTTCTTCAAGAACAGAAAAACTGCTGCCAGAAGGTCCGCTAGAGTTGGCAGCAGCAAATCTTCTACATCTTCAGATATTAAGAAAGGTAATTTTTGATATATTTTCAGTCCATACAACTGTAAAATTAATGAACAAGATAAGAATGTAAAAAATAACACTTAAAATTATTTTTATTATATCGTTATTATAATCATACGGTTAATTTAATTAACAAAATTTACGACATTATTTTAATACTAGCTGTCGCCCGCGATTCCGTCCGCACGGAATACAAAAAAAAAAAAAATTAGTAGCCCATGTGTTCTTCCAGACTATGTTTTATATGTTTGCCAAATTTCATCAAGATCCGTTTAGAAGTTCCGAAGATACCTTCAAGCATCCATCCATCTAAACATTCGCATTTATAATATTAGTAAAATTAGTTTCAAACATAACTGCATTTTTAACAACTTCCATTGTCACTCAAATACGTTAATTAGTCACTAAGGGATACTCTTATTTATGAAACACTTAATATGAAAAATCAACACTAAAATAAAACTAAGCTATCAGTTGTAGCCTCATGTCGAGTGTTGTAGTTCATTTGAATAAAAAATCAATTAAATTGAATCCATCCGGACTTCTAGCTTAAAATGAGTCTAACGATGAAACTAGAAATATCATTGAACTGTTAATCTTGTAAAAAGTACTCGATTGAATAAAAACTAGCTCCCGTAAAGCCTTTTTTCATACCACCGAACAACCTGTACTGACTTTTTGCACATTCAGACTGAGATGTTGTGCCTGACAAGCTTGTTAACTAGATATTACTGGATTATGTTAGCAAAGCTTAATAACATAGCGTATTTTTTTCTTTTTTTTATTCCAAAAAATATGAAAAATACAGCAAATAATTTTTTTTTATCGCAAATTGATTTAACGTAACGTAATTAATTTTTAAATTTAACGTTGTTTTTTAATTTGTTACATCAAAAAAGACTTACTTTAATTATCCTAAAAACATAAAAATATTGCACAGTTTATCTAAGTGAATATTCACAAGAAAATGAAAATATACGAAGAACGCTTAACTATAGTCATCTCTATCTCTCTCCCTCTCTCTCTTCCTTTATTTCATTAAGAATGATGGAATTAACAAGATGTTTATAAATTTCGGCTCAAAAAATTTATGATACAAAGTTTAACGTCTGATTGTTTGTTCCTAGTACACCCAGCACCACAACTGAACCTCCGGCCTCTCTTCTTCGAGGTTCCTTCCTCTGATAGTCAGGCCTGCTACTCCGGCCGCCAGTGGCTCCTCAAAGACATGGAAAAAGCCCTGGAGTCTTCTTCATCAGGTATTTTATATTTAACCATGATTGTTGATTGTTGCTTTATTAAATAAATAGCTGTCGCACGCGACTCCGCTCGCGCGGAATTGAAAATCCGAATCAGTAGCCTGTTTGTCCTTCCGGACTATATCTATACCAACTTTCATCGAGATCCACACAACCGTTCTGTAGATATCTTCAAACAAACATCCACCTATCTATCCAATCTTTTGCATTTATAATATTAGTAAGAGGTAAATCATATTATTAGCAGTAATATCTCGTTATTGTCTCTATAATTAGTCTTGTTATTTCCTCAGGCATCCTAATATCCGGCAGTCCCGGCACTGGCAAAACAGCACTCATCCTGCAGCTGGTCCAGCACTCCTGCTTCGGCAGGAACCGGAACTTCGAGTACGAGGAGCTCCGGGAACAGTCAGACCTCGGGGATATCCTGCCCGAGGACCTCGTGGAAGGAATGTTCACACACCTCGCATCACAAGTTGTCGCGTATCATTTCTGTCAGGTCAGCAAAAAAACCCAGTCTATCTTTAAATCTACCACAACATACCTGAAAAATTCGTGTTCAAGTTAAAACTGATAGAAGCATTTTCTTTTCAGGCGGATAATAACAGCACTTGCCTAGTCGGGGAGTTCGTACACTCTCTAGCAGCACAACTCTGCCAAGCTCCTAGACTACAAGCCTACAGAGAATACCTTCTCAGTGAACCCCACCTCTTAGCATGTCTCTCCCTCAAGGAATGCATCGCGGACCCCGACCTCGCCTTCATCAGGGGCATCATAGAACCCCTCACAATACTCAGAAGAAACGGGAGCATAGACTCAACCAACGGCATCATCCTTGTCGATGGTCTTTGCGAAGCGGAGTACCATAGACCTGACCACGGCTACACCATCGCCACCTTCCTAGCGCGCCATGTCGCCGAGATGCCCACCTGGCTTAAAATTGTCGCGACTGTAAGAACGCAGTTCATCGAGCTCACCAAACAATTGCCCTACACCAGACTGAGTCTAGACGAGTCTGATAATGTGCAGAAAGATTTATTAAAATATTTCAACGCGAGATTACAGGCCGCTCCTATCATAGAAACTAACATCAAATGCTCTACTGGCAAATCTGAAAGCGCTCACAATTCTGTTATGAAATTCGCTCAATACGTCCTCCATTTGAGCCAAGGGTCGTTCCTATTCCTCAAACTTATCCTCGATCTTCTCGAAAGGAGTCACATCGTCGTCAAATCCACCAACTACAAGGTGGTTCCGATATCACTCGCTCAGATATTCCTTCTTCAATTTAATCTTCGCTTCCCCACAGTTCAATCTTTTGAAAAAGTCACTCATATCCTGAGCGTCTGCTTAGCGGCGCTGTATCCTTTGACTTTAGTCGAAATATACTATTCCGTGAACTCCTTGCTAGTCGATACCTTTCTTCCGTGGGACGAATTCTGCCATAGATTCGACACCTTAACAGATTTCCTCGTCAAGAGAATCGACAACACTTACATGTTCTTCCACCCGTCGTTCAGGGAATGGTTGATACGTCGCGAAGATAACGAGAGCGCCAAGTTCCTCTGCGACTTGAGAGCGGGTCATTGCAGCATCGCGTACAGACTGTCCAGGGTGCAAGCTCCGCTAGACCCAGAAAAGACGATGGAGTTGGGCCACCATATCCTCAAAGCTCATATGTACCGGAATCTCGGTCCGGCACAGTTGGGTCTCTGTCCGAGAGATTTACAAGCTATGTTGGTAGCGACCAGTTCGGCGAACGTTGGTGAAGCGATTGCGAACTTGAGGAATATCTACACTCCGAATGTGAAGGTTTCGAGACTGATGCTCCTGGCCGGCGGATCACCGAACCAGGTCACGGAGTGTCTGGGGAACGCACCGCTGCTGTGCATGTACTCGTACCAGGGTATTCTGGCGATGGTCGGCCTGCTGATAGAATTCGGCGCCGACCTCGAGATGACCAACTCGCAGGGATGCTCGGCGCTGGCTCTCGCCTGTCAGCGTGGACATACTGATGTCGCGAAAAGACTTATAGCTGCCGGTAAGTAACATTATTTAGCTTAAGCGTTTTTGGACAAAAAGAAGATTTAATGAGGATTCGTTGAGAAGATGCCGAGTTCCATGATTAAAATACGACTATATTCTCAGGTGCATCCCTGAGTCACACGGACACAGCTGAGCAGACGCCGCTAGTGCACGCGGCTAAGAACGGTCACCGCGACACCGTCATCTACCTGCTGGGCTGCCAGGCGGAGCGCGACACACCCTCCCCCGCACATCCAGCACCACCAGCACCCCCCGCCAGCGCCCGCATCGAGCACCTCGTGCCCGGCGCCCGGCACGCCCTCGTCGCCGCCGCACAGAACGGACATCTGGACATCGTCGAGTATCTCCTCGACACCGCTGAACTTATCGTAAGTAATTCAATCGATATAGCTGTATATAGGAAAATGAACTTTGGGGCACAACAATAAGGTTGTTTTCCCCTCAGCCGGACGGCATCTGCCCGGTGACGGGTGAGACGGCGCTGACGGCGGCGTGCGGCGCGGGCAAGGCGGGCGTGGCGGACGCGCTGCTGGTGCGCGGCGCCACGCCATACTCGCTGAACGCGCGCCAGCTCTCCCCGCTGTCGCTGGCAGCGCGACATGCACGCGCCGCGCTGCTGCTGCGTCTGCTCGACTGCGGCGCTGACGTCATGGGCTCCGGCGGCAAGAACCCTCTCATACTGGCCGCCGCCGAGGGTCACGATGACATCGTGGACACGCTACTGGCACATGGTAAGCCTCAGAAACATCTTCATACTTTTTATTTTTAAATTTTCACTGTGTACTGAAAACTCGACAGGTATTCAACCCCTTTTTCTTTTTAATGTTACAATGATTTATTTTATCAGGAGCCGACCCAGATGCCGTGGACGCGGACGGCATATCAGCCCTCGGCTGGGCTTGTCTCCGCGCTCGCATCCCGACTGTCATGCTCTTACTGGATAAGGGCGCTTCTATAGGTAAACTTTGTTTGCTATTATTTTATTATTTGTAAGTTAATCCAAAGAGCACATAGCATGCTATTCCATCCGCCTCGAAGGACCAATTTTCATTTACATCCAACAATCTATTTTGTTAATTTAATTCTAAAAGTGTTTTTAGTGATGTATGCTTATTTTTAATGTTGTTATCATTATGCAGAGCTGGCAGACAGCAGTGGTCGCACGCCACTAGCGTTGTCGTGCGGCGCGCCGGCCGAGCTTGCTGAGCTGCTGCTCGCCCGCGGCGCCTCGCTCGAGCGGGTCGACCGCAACGGCCTGCGCCCGCTGGACCGCGCCATTGGACAGCGCAATCTACCCGTAAGCAATAGAAACCTTCCATTCTCCATCTCTGTTTCTCTTGGATGTTTTTCTCTCTCTCTTTCTCTCTCTATTCTTCTCGTATTAGTTTTGCATTCACAAGTAAAGTGATATTTATTTTTGCAGGTGGTGAGCTGTTTCTTACGGAAGGGCGCGAAGCTCGGCCCCACCACTTGGGTCATGGCGTCCGGCAAACCTGAATTTATGTTAGTACATTATATAAAATGTTTATAGTAGAATTTCGAAGTTCAACTTTGCAACTTTTGATAGCTTTATTAACATTCAAACATCGGTTTTTATATGATGTTTGCAGGCTTCTACTGTTAAACAAGCTGCTGGAGGATGGAAACATGTTGTACCGCAAGAACCGACCTTCAGAAGCCGCTCATCGCTACCAGTACGCGCTCAAGAAGATCAACCCGATGGTGGGGGAGGAAGCGCCCAGCCCGGCAGCCCCCCCACAGGAACACGTCGCCGCATTCGTACAACTCAAAACCAATCTGCTTCTCAACTTATCTCGGTGTAAACGGAAGTTAAACGTAAGCACAAAACTACCATTAATACTTTACAGTAAAACCAATCCAACTTTCTTACCGTAGGTTTCTAAGACCAAAATGTCCTTTTAAAACATATTGTTATCTCTGTTTGGTCAACGACAACTTTTTAACGGAATTTCTAGTCTCAGAAATTCACGGTTAGTCTTTTTACGCGTAGAAAACATAAGATTACTGAGTAAGATAATATACTTATATTAATACCGTTTAATATTGTTTTTGTATAGAAATTTGCTTAATTCATTTATCCTTATGTGTATTAAAAATAATCGAAAATTTATTTCCAGGAACCATCAGAAGCATTGGATTTAGCGGCGCGTGCGTCGATCCTTCGACCGAACGCATTCGAATGCGCGTACGCAATGGCTCGAGCTATTCTAGCACTAAACAAGCCCTCAGAAGCTCTCCCCCACGCCAGAAGAGCGCTGCTCCTGGCGCCACCTACCGACATGTCCGCTGTACGAACTTTGAAAGCTTTACAACAAGAAATATTAACAAGAATCAACGCTGGATCACATAGTTTGAACGGTGACACTCGTTCTATGAGAAATTATGACAGCATCAGTCTTAACATGCCTTAATTTGACAATATCGTAGAATTTGACAGCCGTGACAGTTGCATTGTTACATATTTTTGTCTCTGTTATGTCAAAGGGAATGAAAGAGATGGCTATAATACAAGTCACGGCAAAGTAAACCCACTATGGGTTTACTAAGTACAAAATATATTGAAAAATCTGACAGGGCTTTATCCTATATTTTTTAAGATAAATCTTCAATAAATTCTAAAAAGAATATGGTTCTATGTAGCTATTAAATAGTCAAATATAAATTCGTGAATTTTGAACATTTTTATACAAAAACAAAATTTTTGAAATCAAATATGAATGTTAATTTTAGTAAATTACTAAGCATATTTACTTATATATTTATTTATAAACTTAATTTTTTAACTGTTTTATTTTAAACAAGTTTTGGCACATTTTGTGTTTACATAACTACTTATACATAATATTGTTTTGTAACTATAAGGTATGAAACACGTGCAAGATAACATAACACTTTGTTTACGCATTGTATACATTGTACAAATTAATTGTACACTACATTGTATTGTATACTACATTGTACAAAATAGTTGTACATTGTACAAATATTTTGTACAACAATGTATAAAATGGTTGAACCGTAAAATAAACGAGAAGAGTAACAAATATGGTGAAACTTTATTGCTAGCTGTCAATAACGAAGTACGAAGTGTCATGTTATGTTGGTCGTGTTGTATTTAGCTTGTGATTTCTTAATTTTGTATACTATGTGATGCGCTATGTAAATATATAATCTGTAGTATTAATTTAATCAGAATGTATTATAATGTTGTCTCGAATACATTTATACAATTTTTGTACACTTTTATACACAACTTGCCATTTTTATACAATGCTTTAAATTCGACAGTTCATATTTTGTATAGTTGCATGACTATCATTTTAAAAATTAGTGCCTTTTGAATACATTTTCGGTACCTATACGTATTATTTTTTATTGTTATTTTTTTAGGTTAGAAAAAAAAAACTTTTGAGTTAAACTCGAGTGCCCATTTTCTTGCTTTGTTCTTAATTTATTTAAAAAAAATGTATTCCTTGTTTTAAAAGCGAAGTTTTCGGACGTATCAAAAATAATCAAAAGAGTTTATTTAAAAAAAATCATTTGATTTTAAAACGTTTGATAAAAATAAAAGTATTTATTGTGAATTATAAAATTTAAGATGTGAAATTGATACATATTGAGTGAATACTGTTAGATATTTAGTAATATTATTAAGCGATTGGTAATTAATGGAAAAATGTTGACAAGATTTTAATATTCGACATATCAAAAGACTGAGGATGTTTTTGGTTCAACAAATTCAAACAATTCACTGTGACTTGATTGTACATAATGTATTCTTTGTACATTATGTATGTATACAATTGTCAATGTATTGGATGACAGTTGTATATGTAAGAATACAATTACTGTGACTTTGTATACATAATTATGAATACATTAAAATATTGCTTCTATTTTCGTTTTTTTTTTTTCTTTCCTAGTTATTATTTAAAAGCGGAAAAACACAAAATATTACAACTAAAAATAGTAAATTGCTATAGAGAGTGTTTTCCATAGTTTTTATTTTCCTAAAATAAATTTAAAAAAATCAATTGAGTGATTTAATTTGATTTAAATTTCTTAATAAAAAAAGATGCATTCCAGAGTTTGACTGGTTTCCACTGACACATTAGGATATAGAGTAAATATTTTTTTAGAGATGTATTTAGGCAATAAAAACCCACGGTTAAATTTATTTATTATATAATATTCATTGTACCGGAGATCCGCGCCATATCCCATCATTATTGTAAGATCTTCCTTTCATCCTTTGGTACACAGGCAGAAGAATCAAAGGCTTTTCCACTGGAGGAGTTGGTTTAACATCTATAACTCTCACTACAGGCTCATCTTGGGAACCCAAAAACCCATAGTTAAATAAATATCTGGGATACTTTACTAATCTGGTATTAGTTGGACTTATATGAGGGATTTGTCCAGGTAAGAAAATATGTTGGAATCGACGCAGTAAATCTTCTAGTGTTGCGTTGCTAATTTCTTGATGATATCCAGGTAAGGAAGTTGTCAGCTCGGAGAATATTCTCATGCAGTTCTCTCCTCGTCTTCTCTTCGATATGGGACATGTCTGGAAAAAAAACCCAAATAATTTCGGTATTACACTAAAAGCTCTTTATTCGCGGGGGTATTCCATAAATATGCCGCAACAGAAAGCCTGAATATGTAATGGTAATACATACAGGATTATATACGTTCCAAGGTGGTCAAAGTCTGAACCAAAACAGCTGCTAATATAAGAATTGGGTCCCAATTTTTCATCCGCGAATAAGGAGCTTTTACTGCACTAAAAGGTTCTTGTACAATGAAAATGAACTTACAGCCAGCATTGTATCAAGTACATTGAGCAGTTTGTTCGGCGAGCTGCAATGCTGCGCGTACAGCGGCGCCGCATTGTACGCCGCGCTGTACGCATTACGCATCGGATACCACACGCCTTGACAGAAGTTACGTAAGCGCTCCTTCAGCTTGAAATAATCTATAAAATTGTATTTGTTCAAGATGTCCATTTTACGCATTATGCAAGTCGTTGAAGGTGTTTCTTCTTTGCACTGTTGGATAAATGTTAATACAATATAATAACACATTGAAAAAAAATTGCAGCCATGCAAAAGAATCGAAGTCCAATAAAAATATATTCACATATGGCACTGGCTGGCTTTTGGAACATTTCACCATGAAATTCTGACTGTTAAATGCAATGACAGAGATAAAGATATGTTATATAACAAAACAGAGTTTAAGTATGTTTTAAACGGGCCTTAGAAACCCACGGTTAGTGTTTAAATTGATGACATGAACATCATCATCATCAGCCCACTATACGTCCCCACCGAGAGGCTCAAAGCCTACCATAAGTTAAGGATGATTAGGCCATAGTCAACCAGGCTGGCCAAGTGCAACCCGCACTTGGCCAGCCTGGTTGACTATGGCCTCTTCACTTCTTGACTTCACACATATCTTTGAATTACTTCTCATATATGTGTAGGTTGCATCACAATGTTTTCCTTCACCGTAAGAACGTCGAATAAATGTACATATGTAAATCGGAAATAGAAAAACACATTGGTACATGGCGGGATTCGAACCCAGGACCTGCAGATTGCAAGTCAAGTGCTTGACCACTGAGCCACCGACGCTCTGACCACTATGAATGACCTGTTTTTAATTAGTCTGTGATCATAGCCTTAAAAGGATATAATTGTTTAGATGAGTTTGTTGTCATTTGTAATAAATTCGAGTATAGCATTTTATTTGGCATGTGGTCAACAAAGGTAATCTTCTAGCAGAGGTGCCAACTGCGAGCTTACCTTTCCCCCTTCAGTCCAGCCTCGTTTGAGTGCGGGAGTCTCGGGCGCGTGTTCAATACGCACTACTGTCTCCACACCACATTCCTTTAGTATCTTCATATCCACAAACTCAGGGACATTGCATAACTGACGACGCTTGCGCTATATACGATTCAAATTAGATTAAGCAAAGGAACAGAGATATAATAATTAATAAACTATTTTTTGTGATTAATAACTACATTTTATTACTATTTTACCTTTTGAACTGGAATTTGTCAGTAATTTCTAGGTATTAATACTTATTCTATGACCTTAAAACTTATAGTAATTAAATAGAATGTTCGAAATAAAAAAAACAGTGGTAGAGCCCGCTTTAACATCTTCGCAAGAATTGTCCCGGCTCGCCCAGTGATATACCACGACCATACAGAAGACACGCGTCAAGTGGAAGCTATTCCAAGTACAGCCTGATGAGTGTGCATCCCGGAGGCCTAATTTGGTCCTCTATCCCTTCCCACCCTTTTTCGTATAAGGAAAGGATGGGAAGTGGAAGTGGACTTTCCGGATTAGAGGATGCATGGAAAGAGAAAATATTTTCTTTCTGTGCATCCTCTCCTCCGTCGATAAAAGGTAGGCAACGCATATGCAATTGCGTATGTCTATGGGCAACGGTCACTTCGCTATTTCAGCGATTTCAGGTGACCGCTCGCTCGTTTGCCACCTTATGATATAAAAAAAAAACTTCGTGTACATACCGGTCTAAATTTAGATGAACTGATTTGACAAGTTATATTGTTGTGTGAGCCGTTTGAATGTCTGCAAAAGTAATTTTGATGTTAATAATATAAGTAAAACCTTTATATATATAATTCTTCTGTGCGTGTGTATGTCGCTGAACTTCTCTCAAACCACTGGACCGATTTTGATGAAATTTTTTGTGTGTGTTCAAGGGGATCTGGGAATGGTTTAGATTCACAATTTTGTCCGCTGGACAATGTTTTTTTAATTAATTTTTAATTTATTAGTAGTTGTTGATTTTGGAATGTTTTACATTGGATCCGACAGACGGCGCTACCATCGCAGTGTCAAATTTTAAATAATATTCGAATTTGCAAATTAAAGACGTGTAGACAGGACAACGTCTGTCGGGTCCTCTAGTCTTATATAATAATATAAAAATTACAAACTTACTTGCAAGGATCGTCTTTTTTAGCATCAGGACAATTCTGTAATAAAAAACACAAATAATAATATAACTTAATTGCCTTTAAATAAATATCTTAAAAAGCAAACAAATGAACTGAAAATTTTAACTATTGTTCATTTACAATGAAACATAGCACTCTATAACCCTCTCTTTCTATATGAAAACAGAAAGGGACAACATGTTTGTTGTTGGTTCGGCTGTTAAACAATTAAAATAAATAACTCTATGGCTCCTACGTAGACTATCGTAAGTCACAATTTTGCAATTTAATATTTAATTATTTTTAATTAACTTGATACTATAAATTACTGTGTAAAGAATTAGAAAAAATGTAGATTTTGATTGTCCAATGAATGTTCATGTTTGAAGCGTTATAATCGTATTAATATTTAAAGTTTTGTCATGCAAAATTTGCATTTCAAACATATGATACTCTACGTAGAAACCATCGGAATACTGTTCTATACCTCAGTAAGTACATCCAGTACACAAGCGAGCACTTTATTGATCTCACAGTCCGCTTCGTACGTGGCTAGTTTGGTCAGACAGTGGGAGTCCGCGCGCGCCTTCGCCCTCACCCAGTGACCATCTCCAGTTATGTTGTTTAACAGCCGCGAGAGAGCGAGCGTGTCCACCACGCCTGATGATACTACACCTAGCTTGCTGAATATACACGTCTCTATCTCGCACTATATAACAGAAAGACAGGCATATATATACGTCCAGTTGAGGTGGTTTATTTCTTATGAAGCCAAGGAAATTTACCTTGAATTTAATTAAAATCAATTACAGTCAAATCTAGGTAAAAGAGAGTACAAGGGATTTAATTTTGCTTATAAAGGCTTTTCTCCCAACCAGGTTCGATTATACTATGAAATTAGGACAAGATGTTAAGCTAAAAGGTTATTGAACTCCATTACAATTTTGAAATATATGCCGTATTACTTAAGAAAATTATTAATACGTTAATCAGGACTTAAGAAGTATTTCCTACTTACCGAATGAGGTACAATCTTGACGTCTGTCACTTTAGGTTCATTGGTCTCTGTGATGACAGGAGGGTCGGTGACAGGTTGCCGCGCCTCATTGATGACCAGCCTGTCATGGCGGTGCCAGGACAACTGGAAGGCACATTCCTCGCGCCACTCCGGTAGTATAAAGTCTGTCATATCACAGCAGTCAAGAGGATCATTGACCGCCTGCAAATGTTATTTTTCTGTTAATATCACAAGTTACGAAAGAAATGAAATGGTAATCGAACAAATCAATTTTATCTAAACAAGTGTTTTGGTGAATTTGATTTTCTTTTAAAAACGCCGTGATCAGATAAAATCGGATATAAAGATTCACAAGAAAGCTGTATAAATACTTGACAAGTACAACAACCCTATTTTGCCCCAAAGTGTGACGCTGTTAGTGATAACCTGGTGGCGAGTGGATTGAATGTGATTCAATCCACTCGCCACCAGGTTTAGTTATTGCCTTACTATAAAAAAGCTTTAATAATGCTAGATAGTTTTTTACGTATCAGAAAAATATAACTTACTTCATTTTCCTCTATTCCACCGAAATCTGTGGTGGCTGTGTCTGCCGGCTTATGTGATCGTACCGGGATAAAGTGAGATATAGATGCACGGAGATGATTCGATGATAATGGTCTCTGAAAATAATCATATTACACTTCAACAAGATAATTAGGGAGAAGGGTAGAGAGATCATGGACCTTCATTTGTTTACATTTACACTTCTCTTACCTCTACATTCATACATCTACGCATATATGCATGTCGGTGCTCTTAATACTTATTGAGAATTTTGAACACTATACAATGTTACTAAATTGTCGCACTTAATGTAGATTCGTACTTATAGTCGTCAATTGAACGCGGCATATAAACTTGTACTTGTATAATTATACTATTACTTGTATTTTTACTTACGATGTGTTCTGATGGCAAATGCGCGTCAATTTGTGGATCGTGCAAGTGGTAGAGCAGGAAAGTGTCAAAGCCGCATTCAGTCAGTACTGTGGAGTTGAACAGCTGCGGTAAATCGCAGCATTTCGTGCTGAAGTACTGAAAACAAATAAACATCTCAATGACTCCTTCGTAAACTATCCATGTTTAAAATCCAATTTTGCAAGACAAAAATTTAAATATTAAATTACGAAGCATCTAACATAAATATGCAATAGTTAATAAAAATCTACAATTATTCTTCTTTCTAACGTTACTTTTACAATACAGAAATTAATATTTATCAAGTAAATTCATAAAATATGAAAAACGCAAAATCGCGGGGTAAATCGCAAAATTGTGACTTATGATAGTCTCCGTACGAGCCATCGCCTAACAAACTTCAAACTCGGGGCGCGTTAGTGACCTTAGTTTTCGTTAACCGTTAACAATTATACTTTAATAACGTAACAGTTTTTGTCAGTAGAATAATAGCTAGTCATGTTATTAGTTATTTTGTCTTCCAGTCTATACAGACTAAAAAATATTAAAACGTACTTACATGCTCTAAGAACCATTTCGGACGGCGTTCTTTTTGTATATTCTGTTGTAGATTTACATAACGACTAAAAAAAAATAAGAACAATTAAAAAAGACATTCTTATTAACAACTTACATAAAAATAATAAATAAGGTAAATAAATGTTTACCTTTGAGAAAACATATATTTACTTCCAGCTAAAGCGGACACCGGGTTACACCCATCTTCTTTGGTCCATTTGTCACCGGGACAATTCTGACAACATGAAATACGTCATCTATCAAAAAAAATTACTTGATATGTTTCCCAAAGTGAGTGAAGTGAGTGGGTGATAAAGTTAAGGGTTTACAAGTTGAAAAAAATAGCAATAAGTTGATCTAAATTAATTAAATATTTAATGGGGTTTAAACAAAAATAAATTCCAGCTTGATACCATCACGCGGTTCTGAGAAAAAGGGCTTGACAGACGGACGGACAACAAAGTGAATAAGGGTTCAATTTTTTTTCTTTCGAGGTACGGAACCCTAAAAATTTTAAATATTCCCTAATTAAATTGAATAAAATATTTACCGCCATAAGATTATCGACAACACAATGCATTAGTGCTTGTCCGGGGCACGTGTTCGTGTACCTCCTTGTCCGGTTGCTATAGCACGTGTCTAGTGCCTCTAGACCTGCGTCGTGCCATTCTGCAGGCAATAGATTGTCTAGAATATTGGTAAACTGCTCTCTAGGAGGTAAAGTGTCTGTAAGACCTAACTTCTCGTTTATACAGTTCCATTGGTGACACTGAAAAAAGGATTGTAGTAAAGTACAGTCAAAGAATTAAATTCGCTAACGTTCGTAACGTACGTATGTTGCTATGAAGTTTTGCTGATTGCATTTTAGCATCTAATATAATTTCGCCAAAATGTGTAGGAAACAAATGTCGATGAACGTACAGTGTTATCCAAACTTTAACGCGGCTCGCATTTTGTACGACTGCGAGCAACTAAATTTAAGTAATAGAGAAATTATAATTAAAGTACATACCAAACGCGAATTTCTTAAATAGGATGTTCCAAAACCAACTTGTGCGAATGCCTGAAAATTAAATTTCAAAACTTTCATATAGACAAGAGAAACAAAAGCTTAGATTTAATAAAAACAATACGTATTATGTGACGTTGTTTTCACTTAATATTGTTAAGTTTTGCAACATAATGCGATAAGTTAATTAAGATACCGAGTCCCTTGAGCTCATTCCTATTGTTTATTATCTTTGCATTGTAACAAATCGTATCATTTGTATGGAACCATTAAACAATAAAGTATGAACTTTGATACTTGAACTGTCGAACTGATATCTCTATCGAAAATTAAAAAAAATATCCTGATTTAGTCTATTGGTTCAATTGAAATTAATCGGTTTAGATCACCCAGTAATCAAACTGATGGAAACACTAGGAATTATGTGTATTTGTTTTGAATAAAAAAAAAAGATTTAAAAAATAAAATAAATACCTGGAGAGATTGACACAGGAATACAGTACAGAATTTTGTAATAAACATATCGAAGAAAACGACAATAAACAAGACATGAACTATGAACTTTTTAATTTCAAAATTATTAAAAAGCAATCGACACAAATATCGATAAGTAAGTTATTGTTGATTTAAATTTGAGGACTATAACATTTTAGTACAATTAAAAATATATATTTATACTTACATATTGAAACAAAGCGCAGATGAGCAAAATGCGCATGTTTGCGAACAGAAGATCGACTGTCAACTGTCTTGTGAGATAAAGACGGCCTCGCGCTCTGCAGGTCAGCAGGGCACTGATAACTTTTTAAATTAACTCGCATGGATATCGAATATTAATAATAAACACACAATAACGAATATACAGAGTCACTCAATCATGATGCTTGTTACCGACCTTTTACTAAAGATTGTTATTTCGGTATAATTACGAAATGACTACTGTCAAATTCTACCTTTGGATGTAATGCAGCGTGCTTCTGTCCGCTGCAGTAGCTAATGCAGCTCGACTATACCATGAACAACGTATCAGTTGTATTTACAATGGGCGAGTGAACAAAATTCGGAACCGCCATAACGTTTGATTCTTATTATACCTCTAGTAGTAGTGTTAAGGGCTCCCTCTTTATAATTATAAATAAATATAATATTCTTTTCGTTTGGATGTTAGTTTTGCAGTTATTTATGATGTGTAGGAAATAATTCATGAATTTAATTTAACACAACATAAAAATTAAATATTATTTTTATCATCATAGTGGTTAACCCTTTAATGATAAAGTCAAATAACCAAATGCTGATAAAACTTAATTTAGTATAGTTTTGTCTGACTATTAATAGTAAAATCATCATGACATAGTAAAAATGAGTTTTTCATCGAGTTCAAAATATTTGTTTTTCAAAGAGAACTAGAATGTAAGCAATTTTTCGTCGGTGGAAACATCTTATGTCTTAATTTGGATCTTTATAAACATTACTAACGGCGGCCCGTACCGAATTAAAAAAAAACATAATTAGTAACCTATGTGTTCTTCCAGACTATGTTCTACATCTGTGTTAAATTTCAGCGTGATCCATGCAGCCGTTCTAGAGATATTTTAACAGTGGTAGAGCCCGCTTTTACATCTTCGCACGAATTGTCCCGGCCCGCCCGGTGAAATACCACGACCACACAGAAGACACGCCTCAAGTGGAAGCTATTCCGCGTACAGTCTGATGAGTGTGCGTCCCGGAGGCCTAATTTAGTCCTCTTTCCCTTCCCATCCTTTTCTTTATAAGGATGGTAAGTGGAAGTGGATTTTCCGGATGAGAGGATGTATGGAAAGGGAAGATATTTTCTTTTTGTGCTTCGCTCGTTTGCCACCTTTTGATATAAAAAAAAAATCTTCAAACAAACATCCATCCATCAAAACTTTCGCATTTATAATATTAGTAGGATATACGCAATATATTTCAAGCAGTACTATTATAAGTAGACTATTTTCGTTTCAATGGCGAGTTCGGGTCAAATATAAATAGTCGTATAGAAATAATTTTCATAATAAATTCAAGCTCACGAACATAAATAACCCTTATTATCAATAAATGTTAATTAGTCTTAATATTATAAATGCGATAGTTTTGATTGCTTGGATGGATGGATGTTTGTTATAAGGTATCTCCAGAACAGCTGCATGGATCACGCTGAAATTTGACACAGATGTAGAACATAGTCAGGAAGAACACATAGGCTAATTATTAAGGTTTTTAGCTTAGTAGTTTTTTTCGTAATAAAATCAATCTTAAGAGCATAATTCAGGTATCACCTCCATTAGTATTTATTAACGATTTCTTAATATTTACTAAGTATGAGAGGCAGTTTAACTTGAGTGCGACAGACTCAAAAGTATTTATTGTTTTTTTTATATCATAAGGTTGCAAACGAGCGAGCTGAAATCGCTGAAACAGCGAAGTGACCGTTACCCATGGACATATGCAAACGCATGTCATGCCTACCTTTAATCGACGGAGGAGAGGATGCAGAGAAAGAAAATATATTCCCTCCATCCTCGCATATGCATCCTCTCATCCGGAAAGTCCAATTCTACTATCCATCCTTTCCTTATAAGAAAAAGGCTGGGAAGGGAAAGAGGACTAAATTAGGCCTCCGGGACACACACTCATCCGACGAAACGCGGAATTGCTTCTACGCCTGTCTTCTGTGTGTTTTTATTAGAGAATGAAAAAAAAAAACACATAACAAATACCTAACATAATTTATTAGTGGTACAATCAACTAATCACTTGCTTACATCAAGCTAATTAAATAAAAAAAAACAAGCAAGACACATTGTCCGGAGCTGTTTGAAACTGAGAATGCTGCACAATGCATTGGATCAAGTGAGGTTTAACTTAAAGGGGGCTTAAGCAGACAACGCTCATTTCATTGGATATTCCTTGATATAATTGGATCTGAAAAAGAAAAAAAATATGTATTATATATAAATTTTATAATGGCTTATGGTAAAAAGTACATCAATATCTTTTCCGTTTAATAATACAGAAATCTTACTTCTTACTAATATTATAAATGCAAAAGTTTGGATGTATGGATGTATGGAAATTTGTTATTAAGTATCCAAAATGGTTAAGCAGATTTCAATGATAAGCACACGTGTAAAACATAGTCTGGAAGAACGCATACGATACTAAAGTTTCTGTTTTAACTCCGCATAGACGAAATCGCTGATAAAAATTAGTTATAAAAAGCATTTTTTTTTCAAATATAAAATTTTACAACATTCCACACACTTTGGTAAAACAATGAGAAATTCCTACACAGTTATAGACTCTTAATGCCTAATTCCACAAAGCACATAACCATTTGCATTAAGCCTTATTTCCACTAGTGAGAACGTTATGCATACAAAATGACAACAGTCATTGTCTCCCAGTTATTGGAAATACTAACCTAATTTTTCTAACCTTGGTGCAAAGATCAGAGGAATGCGCCGAAGCCGAACGCTCTCTTGATACTGTTAAAGTAGTAACGCTTCCAGTTCTCCTCCGTCTGCTCAACTTCCGCAGCCGGGACCAGTTCCTGCTTCAATGTCACCAGAGTGTGGTCATCCTGAAACAACCAATTTTGTAAGCACAATTACTAACATTAGTAGTAATAACTATACTAACTAATAGATAAAAGAATGAGTATTGAAATATATATAACACTAGCAGTCTCCTGTGGCTTCGTCTGTGCGGAATAAAAAATAAATCTAGTAATAAACATAGTTAATTTCATCTAAGTAAAATAGCTTCGCAAGAGTAAAAGAATCTTTCTAATTTGTTCAGTATTTTTGGAGACTATTCAATGAAAACAATCTAAACTTTACTGTTTAAAAGTTAATGCAGAAGTATAGGTATAAGATAACATATGCTTAAGTTATTTCCGCAGTAAAAAGCCACAGAACATTGGTAGATAACCCACAACCTGTTTTGTGGTCAATAACTTTAAAATTTGAAATATAATTTTCACCATTAGAAATTTACATCTAATTTGGACGAACTATATATTTTTTACATTAAAAATTCAAATAAAAACTATTTTTGATAATCTTCAATTTCATTTCTTGATTAAATTAACATCATCATCATCTCACTATGTCCCCACGGAGGGGCTCGGAGACTACCCCAAGTTAAGGGCCCTAGGCTGTAATTAATGCTGGCCCAAGCAAATTTTAAGAATGAAAATGGAAAAAAAAAGTTACATCATACCTTTTCATCGATAGTAAATGTAACTTCAGAGAAATGTTGTTCTGGCCATTGTTTATATCTCCAATACTGGACAATTTTCTTCCCAGGGACCAACTCTTTAAATTCTCCTGTCACATTTCCACCAAATAATGCAAACTTGCCTCCTTTCTCTGGATCCATTTTCACATGACCCTGAGTGAAGGCGGTCACCATTTCTATCCTTGTCATTGCATTATAAAACTCTTCGGCACGGCATTGGAAAGTTTCCGTTAATTCAATAGTTTTAGTGTCCAGTTTACAACCTATTTGCTTTTTCTCTGTAGAAATTACAGGTTCCATGTTTATTTTCTTATTAAAACCACTTGTGATGGTTGACACACTGTCCGGTTTGACTGATGTTTCTCCTTTCTTAGGTAGGATTAGACCTTTAGAGAACTCTTCCTTCAAACTTCTTATATATTCCTTGAGTTGTTTACGGATTTCATCTTTTCCAAAGTTGTGCATGAAAGATTTAACCCTCTGGGCTTCTTCACCGCTACCCTTGATTGTTACCGTCATCTGCAATATAGAATTTACATAGATTATTATTTGACTCAAGCACAATAGCTAAGCAGTGCATAAATTGAAACAAACTTTATATTTTAATTTCTTACTAGTCCATGCGGAATTAAAAAAAAACTTAATTGGTAGCCTGTGTATTTTCCAGACTATCTGTTCAGCTCTTCCAGAGATACCTTCAAACAAACATCCATTCATTCATCTAAACATTTGCATTTATAATATTAGAAAGATATAATGAAAAGCCTAAATATTTCCATCAAACAATGTTTCAAAGTTCCTGATGGTTGAACTACATTTGCAAGTAACTCATGTAAAAGAGAAACATCTACAAGCAAGATAAATATTGCTTTGCTATAGGTTCGAATGTAATTAGAATGAAGACATTTCATTCAAACAATAGTTAATCTTTAATAATGCAGTGATGTCATACAAAACACCATATTAGTAACAATATAAAGGTATTGTTGATGATAGAAGTATTTATATTTTAGCCAATAATGAAATTGTATGAGCATGTATGAACATGAATTTCGTACTTACTATAAACTTTTAATTATTAAATAGACTTTTTGACTAATTTACTTTGTAAATACATTAGGTGATGAGATGAAGAATTAAAAATTTGGAATGTTTCAGTTCTTAACAAATTTTTAGGTTAGACATTTTGTTTTATAAATCAAACGAAAGTAAAAAAATTGTTATACTTACATCCACCTCACTGACATCATTCTCCTCCGAAAGGTTGGGGATGTGCACCTCGCCTTTGACCAGTTCACTAGCGCCGGCCAGACGACCTTCCCACTTCAGTTTAATGTCCCACTCGTAGAAAAATATTAATTTTCCTTTCCTATTATTCGCAGAAGCTTCACCATCAACCTTTTCAACCTCAGTCACCTTACAATCTATACCATTCTGAGCTATTATTAAATTATTCAATAATTCTTTTAGACGGTCCTTGGACCACGGACCGGCATTTTTTTCCGTCCAGTGCCAATTATTGACATTAGTAGCGTCAGGTCGTTCTTCCACAATCCAGCGTGGATCTCCTTCGCCCCATTTGGCCATTTTCTAAGCACGAGGCCAGCTAAATACTGTTTTATATCGGATATTCCAAGGTAACTTGACCAACTGGTGACAATCTAGACTAATATTGGCAGTAATAGGTTTTGTTCACACAACCGTCACACTTTTATGTTGACAATACCAAGAGAAGTATTTCTTGATGCTTTGATTTTCAAATTCTATCGCAGAAAATCTTTAATTTCGAGAAACGTCGCGCAACCACACCAGTTCACTCTGCAACGGTAATACTGACAAGACTGAGAATGTTACCAATTTAACATGATTTGTATTTCCAGTCAGCGTAAAATTATTTCACGCCAAAAGAAAAGAGTAATTCATTTCCCTAAGTTACCTTTAACTCTAGATTTTAAATCACTTACGGTGTATTTGAAACACGTCATTTTTTAATTTTAGTATTTCGTTTTAAACTGAAACTCGTTTTATTTAGTAAGGAATTCTAAACTAGTCGTTGTTAATTTAAATAGTAAGATTTGTGACTTACCAAAGCTGGAAATGTGTTTTTTAATTTGCTCAAATTCTTGCAAAACCTGTAAATCTAGCAACATTAATATTTTCTGTAAGTTTCTAGAAGTTGCCAATCGAATCACCGTGAATCTTAATTTCCGGACGTCATTGTCAATTTATGAATGATTCATTTTACGCTGAATCGTATTTAAATTTGAAAAATCAGTTAAAAACTTTGTTTTAATATTTTTACTATTCTGTTATATTTAATAATCGTTAGCAATACATAAAAGTTGTTAATTTTCAAAAGTGACTGAGAATTTTTCTTGTAGTTTTGAAACAACGCCATCTGGTGGGTATAACCATAAACTTTGTGAATTTACTCATATGATTGTGCTTTTGGAACGCGCGTTTTTTGAATATATCGATTGGATTAGTATACAAACAATTTATTTTAGTTGGTTACTAAAAAGGTTTTGTAAATAAATACGATATACTAATATTCATCACTAAAATTATCAATAAAAATTTTGTTTCAATACCAATGGAAACTTTTATTGTATAGGGGACTTCTCAATATAATTCAATGTCGAATGAATTGGTTTTCACGAGATAAATTCTTTGATTGCTGCCGTGTATACATTCAATTTGAGAGTTTATCCTAAAGTGCTAAAATGCCTCATAATGCTTGTGACAGGAGTTTATTAATATTGTTATAAGTTAAAGATAGAATTTAAAATCAAATTGTTTTCAACCCGTTATTGGACCCAAATAAAAGTTGAATATTACACTTTGTTGTGTCCAGCATTTTAAATCAATTGAAAATAATTAAAATAAAACAAATAATTATATTTTTATTTAATAGTCTTCTATTACGTTCTTAACTAATACTAGACGTTTAATAATTAAAACATAATCTTACTTAATAACTAACCACTACTTATAAAACAAATGAATTAATTAATACTATATTAAATAAACTATATATTATACTAAAACTAAACCAAACTATAACTTTAACTAAACCGTTATTGATTTCGAATCTCGTCTACATTTTATATACTCTTTGGTCTACATTATAACACGTTTATAGGTATGAGCATTCATAGCTATTAGAACCAAGATGTTTGTATATTTATATAATAAATACTATTGTGTTCTACAACATAAATGATTTGACTGAATTGAATGAATGATCTTTATTATTTTAGCTAGTATTTCAACGTTAAATAAGTTTTTTGAGGTACATTCTATACCATCATGAATTGGTCTTTATCGAACTTGCAACATTGCGTGCTTTGAAATGTGATACTTGACCGCAATTGCACCTATTTAAGTAGGTACCCCGCCACTATTACGGCAGGCTGTTTCTCGTGTCATATTTAACTTAAAATTAAACATATTACGCGCTGACTAGATTTAAAAAATGACAAAAAGAATAATTAGAAATGTTAGAACAAGCTGGTAACGTAAATATGTTACGTTATCTAAATATATAAATAGTAGTTAATATATAATTAGTATTAAGATGTACGTGTAATATTATTTTGGGTTTCCATTTTTCAGTACCTTTAGAAAATACGTGGTTTTATGACAGTGATATATCGTTAACGCTGGCTGACGTAACATTAAATAGTTTTAATTACTCCTTATGATCCCACAAGATAGTTCATACGTGAGTTCTAATCACTTTGTAATTAATATTATTCATTTTATTCACAAAACACGTTATCGCAAGTGCGAGCGAGATACCATTAAAACCAGACCTTCTACTTCGATTAACTGACGTAATGTCAGTTTAAAATCGGGTCCGCATCGCGCAGACGCGAAGCTTGTGCCCGGTTTGCGCGCCATTGCAAAAAAAAAGTAATCAAATATGTTCCCTCTGCGACGAATTGGCAACAAGGTGCGTTCTTGTTACAAGTTTTTTTTTGTACATTTTTTGTGATTATAAATAAATAAAAAACACATGTGTAGTTTATATACAACTATTTTAGGTTACGTTCTAGTTTTTATCTTATTGTAATTGTCAACTGATCGATATATAGGTCCATTATAATATTCGTTATCATGTTGCCATAAACTTTTGGAACATCATAAAATTAAAAAGAAATATCTTGCATAAAAAAATTCTTGGGCTCAACCGGCAAATGACCATGAATAAAACATGTTTTTGTAGTGGACCGGTGGACTTCGCTGATGATTTTAATTAGAAATATGATTTAAGTATGAAATAATAAGATAATCAAAGAAGACACTATAATAGAAATTTAAAGTTTGTTTCTAATTTTCTGTTATCAGTTATTTAAACATGTTTTTAAACGGGTTATAATTGTTGACGTGGATTCAACGCTGAAGCCTTGAATCTACTGTTTGTATTACATTCTAGATTAAACAGAAACGTATTTGGTTTGAAATATAAACATATACCTATATGTGTAAACCTTGTGTTGTTTTGTCCTGCGTACTAAATGTGGAGATCCTGAATGGAATTCTAATTGAACGGTAATTGAGGTTGAAAATATAGGTACGCTAAATATTGTTCGTATAATGGTCGTAGAATATACTTAAAGTTAAGTCTAGCATCTGTTTTAAAATGAATAAGTAACGCTTGGTCTCTATCCCACTAAACAGTGGCCATGTGCTTTGAAGGATCTTGAAGACCCTAATGTTTTATGGACGGAGATACAACCGGCAATTTATTCCACTCCTTTTCTTGTAAATATATTTTGGTTTAACTTCATTATGACTATCACAAATAATGTTTAATAACTTCTGTAGTTATTGAAAATGTGGTATGAAGCTTAGGTCAAATTTTAATTTACATATTAAAATCCATAAATATTAGGTTATGATTTATTTTATTTTACCAAATTACTAAACCTTACCAATTTTATGTCAATCTTTTTTTTTAATACTGGCATTATGACTTTTTTTATCATTTTTATGGTCATTTTTTCCGCATTTTAGGTCTTGGAACAATGGCGGGCACCGGCCGCTGTCGCCATGATGCCACAGAAGAACTACAGCACCCCAGCGCCCCCACGGCCTCTCACCATGCTCACAGATGATGAGCTGGCCATGAAAGAGACAAGTAAAGCTTTTTATCTTTTATTTGCTCGTTTTTAGGTTTGTATGTTCGTAATGTTAATGCCATAGATAGTAAAAATTTAACGTTTGATAAAAGATAATTTATAGTCTTGGCCCTACTCAAGTTCCCTCACACTTTTACACAATTACATGTAAGGAAACTGACGATAACATCTACATTTATGCCTGCAAAATATCGTGGATGAATATTGGCAGGATGTTCTGTTTTAATATGATTATCTTTCATTACCTAGATAAAAAAATAAATATCATTGTTAAGTAAAGGTCATGGCAATACGATAAGATTAGCAACCGACAATTGAATTATTTTTCAGGCTTCAATTACTCACCGATACATCATCATTTAATTTTACTAAAAAATATTGTCTCTGTTGCATTAAATCGACAAAGATAAACAGCCGAAATTAATTAACGATGTATTTGTCATTCTACTCTAAATAATGATCCAGGGCCGGCGTTAGGTTAGGGCTCAACTGCCCAGGGCGCTGAACAAAAAGGGCCCAGGTCTGCGAATTACGCAGTCTCCACATAACTTTAGAAACCGTTACTGAATATAACTAATATGTTTTTATTTTATTTGTTTAGTGATAGTCTCTAGAAAGATTAAAAGACTTGAGTATACTTTTCCTTCTTCATTAGTTTATATTTTATTCCTTCGAAATAAATGTTTAATTTTAAAGGAAAGTAATAGGCGTGTACTCATACATATGTACTTTTGAATGTACACTAAGTACATTGAAAATGCTGATAACAAGCATTTCATAACAATCATTATATATTTAATGATAAAATAATCATACGTAGCTTGTTTTTATTATTATTATTTTGATATCCTCTTATCATTCATACATTTCTTTGAATAATTATATTAAGTAACAGTATTTTAACAGTGGTAGAGCCCGCTTTAACATCTTGTTATCATCATTGAAGTGCCCCGGCCTGCCCGGTGAAATACCACGACCACACAGAAGATAGGCGTCAAGTGGAAGCAATTCCGCGTTTCGTCTGATGAGTGCGCGTCTCGGAGGCCTAATTTAGTCCTCTTTCCCTTTCCACCCTATTTCTCATAAGGAAAGGATGGGACGTGGAAGTGGACTTTCCGGATGAGAGGATGCATGGAAGGGGAAAATGTTTTCTTTCTGTGCATCCTCTTCTCCGTCGATTAAAGGTAGGCAACGCATATGCAATTGCGTATGTCTATGGGCAACGGTCACTTCGCTATTTCAGCGATTTCAGGTGGCCGTTCGCTCGTTTGCCACCTGATATAAAAAAAAATAACAACACGTTGCTTTATTTTAATTTCATTACTATGATAATAAAATTGTATTAATAGTTTAGCCGTGGGGTTCCACTGTTTTAACGCCTAAATATTATAAAAAAGTATAATATCTCTTTGTACAATGCGGCAATAAAAACCCAATGTTAATATTTCGTTGAGTATTAACTCGTCAAATTTTGTTCGAGCATATAGCAACAAATGATAAAGTATTCCGTATTATAAGCTTATGATTACTCTGACTGTTTAGTTCGTAATAATGATTTTGACTGAATTCCACAATTGTTTCCGCAAACCACCAATAGATGGCGCTGCTCGGAAATTAAAACGCGCTATAGAACTATTAATGCATAATTACTTACCTGTTATGATTTTTTTGTCGTTGTAGTTGGCCTGTCAAAGTGTTAAATAAAGTGATTTGTGCTAGTGTGAGTGTTTTCGTGAATCCCTAAGTAGTTTTATTGTACATGGTGCCGAAACCCCGGATGGACTTTGGACTCTGCATTGTAAAACACTTGTAAATTTTCAAGATTTTATTCTACGGACTTAGAAAAATTAGCAGTGGTTTTGGACTTAGAAACATTTTGGGTCATCTTCAACTTGTAATTTTTTGAGATTTTATTCTACGGACTTAGAAAAATCAGCAGCGGTTTGGACTTAGAATTTTTTTGGATAATCTTCAACTTGTAATTTTTTGCGATTTTATTCTATGGACTTGGAATATTTTTTAACAATCTTCAATTTTTGAAAAATGGCTGAGAAATTACTTAAGAATCAAACTGATCTACTGGGAAGGTTAGAGAAAGCTCAAACAAATTATAAAAAGACTCCAAAAATTAGAATAACTAAAGGTTATGTGGACACAAGGATTGATACGTTAGAAAAATTGCGTGCAGAATTCAACAGTAATCACAGAGAACTTATTCAGATAATCAGACCTGAACAAGAGCAAGTTTTACCTTACTTTACTAATGATAAATATGATGAGTTTGAAGAGACGTACATCGCCCACATGTCGGATCTCAAAGAGGTACAGAGCAAGTTCACTGAAAAGCACAAACCTGAATCGAATACCCCGCCGTGTAATGAAGTTAAGCTTCCAAGAATACAATTACCAACGTTCAGTGGTAAATACGAGGAGTGGCAGACATTCTACGATATGTTCGTGTCGCTAATACATAACAATGAGAAACTATCAGCTGTTCAAAAGTTGCACTACCTGAAAAGCAGTGTACAAGGAGAACCAGAGAGCATGCTGCGTAATTTCGCTACCACAGACCAAAATTATGATGAGGCTTGGAAACAACTGACTAAACGTTACAACAACAAACGGTATAATTCAAACGCAATTCTTAAGATACTTTTCTCACAAAAACAAATCAATACAGATTCCTCGCATGGTATCAAACAATTACTAGATACAACGTCTTCTTGTTTGAAAGCTTTGAACAATATCGGAATAAGAACTGAAACATGGGATGTTATAATAGTTCATCTTGTGGTTTCCAAACTGGATGTGGAATCTCATAAACAATGGGAACAGCAGATAAGTCTTATGGCGGAAGATATGCCTTCGTGGTCGCAACTGGTTGAATTTCTAGAAGCTAGATTCCGAAGCATGGAGATGATAGACTCTAGTAAGCAAACTAAGTCGTTGACTCAAGTGAAGAAACCAGTAACTAAGGCTAGATCATTCCATTCATCGGTGCAGCAACAGGATAACAAGAAGAACGATTTAATATGTGCTCTGTGTGGCGAGTGTCACTACTTGAATTTGTGTAAACAGTTTGAGAAGAAATCTGTGCAGGAAAGGAGAGATTTTATACAATCAAAAGGGCTATGCTTTAATTGTTTGCAACCGACGCATGTTGTTATGAAATGCCGATTACCAACGTGTTGCAAGAAATGCGGCAGAAGACATCACACTATGTTGCACTTTGATAAGGAAGAGTTCATGGAACAGACAATTAATAATCAAGGAGAGAAAAATCAAAACAAATTTGACGGAACGAAGCAATCTGGGTCATCCATAGCTAACCCACTAAATATAGTGGCGAATTTCTCAAAGCAAGACATAAGCTATCAAGTGCTGCTGGCGACTGCTATAATTAAGGCTCGTTCAAGAAACGGGAAGACATATCCTATTCGTGCGTTGCTAGATCAAGGTTCTCAAGCTTCTTTTGTTACGGAAGCAACGGCTCAATTACTTGGTCTCAAACGTTTTTCTGTGAATGGCATGGTATCAGGTTTGGGAGGTGGTCAAACGCGTGTAAAATATATGGTAACTTTAGGTCTTAAGTCGCGTCATAACCCCGAAATTACCTATCATGTAAATGCTTATGTTCTAGGTTCACTTACCTCGCTGCTTCCAGGTTGTAAGCTGGAAACACCTGACTGGCTGGAACTCCAGAAATTGAATCTAGCTGATCCAAATTTTGCTTCACCAGGTAAAATTGATGTTTTATTAGGAGCTGAAGTTTACTATGAAGTTTTATTAGACGGCATGATGAAACAACCTCAAGGAAAACTCTTAGCGCAAAATACGGTCTTTGGGTGGATTTTATATGGTAAATTGTCGGATTCATCTTCAGCTAATGACAATGTTACAAGTTTACATTTACGTTTCACTCCGGACGACGAATGTCTCAAACGTTTTTGGGAATTAGAGGCTGAACCTGATCAGATTCAGAAGAGACTGACTAAGGAGGAGCAATTATGTGAAGACATCTATCAATCTACAACTGTTAGAAATAAAGAAGGAAGGTTCGTTGTCAAACTACCATTTAAGAATGAGGATCCTGTATGTCAATATGGACAGTCGAAGGATATAGCAACGAAAAAACTTATAGCTTTAGAAAGGAGGTTAACAAAAGATCCTAAATTATATGAAGAATATCGAAAGGTGTTAGATGAGTATGTGACTCTCAAGCATATGACTCTTGTTGATGGAGCAGACATAGATAATCCTAAAGCGGTTTATCTACCTCACCATGCTGTAGTTAGAGACGACAAGGACACAACAAAGGTTCGCGTGGTCTTTAATGCATCAAGTAAAGGCATCAATGACGTTTCTCTTAATGATGATCTGCTGGTTGGACCTAAGCTTCAACAAGATTTAAGGCATTTATTGATGAGGTTTCGCACGCATCGAATTTGTATTGTCGCTGACCTTGTAAAAATGTATAGGCAGGTGCTTGTACATGCCGAAGATGCGGATTTTCAAAGGATTCTTTGGAGACCTAATCCAGACTTGCCTATTCAGCACTATAAGTTGCTGACATTAACTTTTGGAACGGCATGCGCACCGTATCTGGCAGTAAAGACGTTACAAAGGCTGGCTGACGAGGAAACACATAATTTTCCAAAGGCATCTGAAATTACTAAAAGAGACTATTACATTGATGATTTAATGACCGGATGCAATACAGAAGAAGAAGCTAAAAATATTTATGATGAAATGAATAATCTAATGATGTCTGGAGGATTTCAACTTCAGAAATGGAGTAGCAACAGCACCGAGTTATTACAATATATTGGAGACAACAAAAACAATAAGGAACAGTCAGTGCCAATCAAAGCTGATAATATGATGAAGATTCTAGGAATACAGTGGGATCGAGCTACAGATAATTTTGAATACACGGTGGCCTTACCTGAAGTAAAATTACCAATTACGAAGAGGCAGGTTCTGTCCGACATTGCTCGATTATATGATCCAATGGGCTGGATTGCGCCAGTTGTAGTTTTAGCAAAGATTATTATCCAGAAAATATGGCAAGAACATTTAGACTGGGACGATCATATCACCGGTGAGTTGCAAGAGAAGTGGATTACATTCAGAAATGATCTGGTTGAAATCAAGAAAATTGAGATTCCTCGATGGATTAAGAGTACTAGCAGTAGCTCTCTTGAGTTACACGCATTTTCTGACGCGTCTCAAGCTGCGTACGCTGCAGCCGTCTATATTAGGGTTATAGAACCTGACGGATCAATACACGTCAACTTGATATCGGCTAAAACAAAGGTTGCCCCAATAGATAAGGTAGTGTCAATTCCCAGATTAGAACTATGCGGTGCAACTCTTGCAGCAAAATTGCTATTTGAGATATCTCAGGTCATGAACATACCGAAAGAAAATCTTTATGGGTGGACTGACTCCACAATCGTATTGGCATGGTTGAAAGGTGGAGCTAGCAAATGGACCACATTTGTCAGCAATCGTGTATCAGACATTCTCTCGATTATGGACTACGGACAATGGCAACATGTTTCGACTGACACAAATCCTGCAGATTGTGCGTCAAGAGGTTTGCAGCCCTCAGAAATGCATTCCGAATATTTATGGTGGCACGGACCTGTTTGGCTGAAGCAATCTAAATTAGAAGAGTCAAAATGTAAAATAGATGAAACACATGAAGAAGAAAGAATAGTTTCTATGAAGGTAACACAGATAAAAGAAGAACATTATGAATGGACGAAATTTTCAAGCTTAACAAAGATGTTAAAAGTAATGTCATTTTGTAGAAGAATGTTGATGAAAAGGGAAGAAAGACAGCAATTACCTGTATGGGTTAAACGACACGTGACAGTTAAGGAAATGAATCAGACATTAGAGATGTGTATCAAACAAGTTCAAGGAGTTGAATTTGAAGAAGAGATAAAGTTGATACTAGAAGGGAAAGAAGTCTTGAAGAAAAGTGTACTTCATACTCTTTGCCCAGTTTTGGATCAAAACGGGTTGCTTAGAGTGGGAGGACGAATCGATCAAGCTAATGTGAGTTATGACACTAGACATCCAATTATATTACCAGCTAACAGTCACCTTACTCAGCTTTTGGTCGCGGACGCGCATGACAAGACTCTGCATGGTGGTCCGCAGATTATGTTGAACTTTCTTCGTTCCAAGTATTGGATAATACGAGCTAGAGATCAAGTCAAGCGATGCTATCGCAAATGTATCACTTGTATGAGATACTCCAAAGCTGCTAGAGTTCAGTTAATGGGACAACTTCCTGACGCGAGACTGAAACCTTGTAAACCATTTAAAGCGACTGGAGTCGACTACGCGGGTCCTATTAATATCAAATTTTCACCAGGCCGTGGAGCGAAATCTTACAAGGGATACATCAGCTTGTTCGTATGTATGGTTACGCGTGCAGTTCACATTGAGGCAGTTACTGATTTGTCAACTAAGGGTTTTATTGCAGCTTTTAGACGGTTTACTTCGAGGCGAGGTCATTGTCAAGACCTTTACAGTGACAATGGCACGAATTTTGTTGGAGCTGATAAACAATTACGTGAGATGTTTGATAGCGCCAAGTCAAATCTGCCCCAAGAGATCGCTGAAGCTTTGACGTTGGAGTCTACGACATGGCATTTCATTCCTCCGCAATCGCCAAATTTCGGTGGATTATGGGAAGCCGGGGTACGATGTGCTAAGGGACATTTACGAAAGGTAATTGGGGATACTACGCTGACTTATGAAGAGTTGTCTACAGTTTTATCGCAGGTTGAAGCGTGTTTAAATTCGCGTCCCATATCGGTTTTGAGTAATGACGCAAATGACCCTCTCCCCCTGACGCCAGGTCATTTTTTAATCGGAGAACCTATGTTTAATGTTTCTCATGATAATTATACAGATTGTAATATTACTGGTATTGATAAATGGAAGTTAGTTCAGAAAATGGTTGGTGATTTTTGGATAAGATGGTCTAAAGAATATTTGGTTTGTTTAAATCAAAGATATAAATGGAATTCTAAATTACCAGAACCCAGTGTTAATGATATTTGCATTATTAGAGACGATAGCTTACCACCAACTAAATGGCTTTTAGGTATAATTGTAGATAAGCATGTTGGACCGGACAATGTAACTCGGGTAGTAACTATACGGTGTAAAAATGGATTAATAAAGAGACCATTAAGTAAAGTTTGTGTTCTTGACAAATGATTTACATTGTCACGGTGGGCGGATTTTTTTTTTTGTTGTTTATCATTTGTAAGAGTTTATTTTGTTGTTTGTTTTAAAAGGACAAGTCCTTGGTGGGCGGAATGTTTAGTTCGTAATAATGATTTTGACTGAATTCCACAATTGTTTCCGCAAACCACCAATAGATGGCGCTGCTCGGAAATTAAAACGCGCTATAGAAATTAATGCATAATTACTTACCTGTTATGATTTTTTTGTCGTTGTAGTTGGCCTGTCAAAGTGTTAAATAAAGTGATTTGTGCTAGTGTGAGTGTTTTCGTGAATCCCTAAGTAGTTTTATTGTACACTGACAGTCATATCATTCAGAGATAAGAACATTATTAAGTTAGGGCGGTTTATTCAGTGTCATTTCTAATGATACACACATTCGTAGCATAAATTGATATTTAATATAAAAAACAGCATACAGGAGGTGAAAGAACTGGATAATAATTAGATAATCCACAAATGGTCGATAACTCACAGGTCGTCGGTGGCTCAGCGGTCAAGCACTTGACTATGACTGGCCTAATCACCCTTAATTTAGGGTAGGCACCGAGCCCCTCGGTCGGGACGTATAGTGAGCTGATGATGATCATGATGATGAATCCACAAATGAATAGCACACTTCAGATAGAACAAATTTCGCTAGACGATTCTTGTTGTTTCCCGATTTTACGTATGGTCAATCTGACCAATTGGATTTTTCCCAATATTGGATCTATTGGGAATTTTTTAATGATTCTGTGGACACAATGGGAAATTTCTAGCGAAACTAAATTTTAACAATGCATTATGATATTTTGTAACTAAAAAGTTTTTGCTGTGTCAAAAGATTTATTCTTTGTCGTAGCATAATTTTTTCTACACACCTTGACCTTGACTTCTTGTTATATTTTTTCTTATAAAAATTTACGTTTAATATTTACCTTTTTGTTTTTCTTCCAGTAAGAAAACTAGCAACAGAACAAATAGGACCATTAGTTAAGAAAATGGAAGCGGAACATAAAATCGATGACAGTATTAGACAGTTATTATTCGATAACGGGGTATGTGTTTTTAATAAACATGTTTAATATTTATATAACTTGACATTAAATATTATAAACATTATACGTAAATCGTTTGCTATTTTCTATTCGTGATAAGACGATGTTTATAAATGTGATAATTATTTTCATTTAAAATTACTTTGTAATGTTAATTATTCACCTTTTAATTTTTTTGGGGAATAACAATAAAGACTTTTTCATTTTATTTTACCTTATTATGTCAATACCAAGATAGTTTGACCACTAATCATGATTTTATTGGGTACATTTTATAATTTTTGTCAACCAGGGGTGTCAAACCTTTACGTATTAATGCCATTTTTTTACTGTGACAATTGTGCCAATGACATTGTAATGTTAATAATACTCCTTGCTATATCCTTACCAAGAGAACTTCATCACTAATTATTAAAATCTCAAGAGATTGCCTAACAAAAGTGGGTTGGGACGACAGGCTCTAATGGGTTCTAATCCTTAATTTAGTTATTTTTGTAAACCAGGGGTATCGAAACTTTACGTATTAATCATTTTTCTAATGATAAATAATTTTGACTTTAAGATTGAGTACTTTCCGTAGCGTTTCATTTATTACTCTTTTTTCGTACATCTTAATGTATTTTCTTATTACTGACGTGCCATGCCATCAATTGCCTCGCGTGCCATTGGTTCGACACCCCTGTCTTAAACTATAAGCACAAAAAGCATTAGCACCTAGTCCTAACTCCTACTGGATATCACTAATCTAAATCTATCCATTAGCTAATGGGTATTGAAACGCCTGAAGAGTACAGTGGATCAGGCTGTGGGTTCCTCACCATGATGTTAGTGGTAGAAGAACTATCGCGGGTTGACCCCGCTGTTGCAGCATACGTTGACATTCACAATACTCTTGTCAACTCTCTCTTCATGAAGCTGGGTACTGAAGAACAGAAGAAGAAGTATCTGACGAAACTCTGTACTGAATACGTAAGTATTAATGTCCCAAACATAACTTAATTTTTGCCATAGACAAAATTTACTTTAACATGTTAATTCCAAATTATTTATGGTTTAATATTTGCTATCAAATTACTGTATAAAAGTAGCTATACATACTCGTATAAGAATACATAACTTCACTAATCGTGGTTTTCTGAGGCTAAAATTTCAATATAAAATATCGACATCGCTGTCATCTTTGACAAAACAGACATAGTAATATGTTTTAAACAGATAATTTGGTCTCAGAAACCCACGGTTTATTTAACTATTTTCATAAAATAACGAACATTGAATACCATTTTTTATATCATAAGGTGGCAAACGAGCGAGCGGCCACTTAAAATCGCTGAAATAGCGAAGTGACCGTTGCCCATAGACATACGCAATTGCATATACGTTGCCTACCTTTAATCGACGGAGGAGAGGATGCACAGAAAGAAAACATTTTCCCTTTCCATGCATCCTCTCATCAGAAATGTCCACTTCCACTTTCCATCCTTTCCTTATTAGAGAAAAAGGGTAGGAAAGGAAAGAGGACTAATACCTCCCTGGCATGTATGATATTTAACGTTTTACTGTTTATATAATTTTAAAATTCTATTAATTTAAACATGTTATAAAATATTATAATATAATTGGAAATTTTATTTCCGTTCTATATTTTACATTAAGCGACTTCGATGATTTATCGTATCTTACTAATATTATAAATGCGAATGTAAAGATGGATGGATGGATGTTTCAAGGTATCTCCGTAAGGCTCAACAGATCTTAATGAAATTTGGCATAGATGTAGAACATAGTCTGGAAGAGCACATAGGCTACTTATTAAGTTTTTTTTTATTTCCGTGCGGATTGAGTCGCGGGTGAGCGCTTGTTATTAATTATAGGACCATTTTAAAAAATATTTTTATTTATGTTTTCATCCATAAATAAATACGATAAAATACGACAAGTTGACCGTAATTTATAAAAGTGCTTACAAGATACGAAATCCACTTAATGTTCAGGTCGGGTTTAGGACAAGAGTTTAAGGACCTCAAAACAGGTTTCTTTTGTACTCGAAATGATAAGAATGTCTTATGTTTCTTTTGTATTCACACACTTACGTATATCTATAAAATAAATTCATCTTAATAATATTATAAATACGAATGTTTGGATGTTTGTATGGATGGATGTTTCTACGTATCTCCAGAACAGCTGAATGGATCTCGCTGAAAATTGTCATAGATGTAGAACATAAACTGGATGTACACGCAGGTTAATAATTATGTTTTTTTTAAATACCGTGCAGACGTAGTCGCAGGCGACAGCTAGCAACCTATAAATTAAATTCATCTTACTTATAATATAAATACGAATGTAAGGATGGATGGATGGACGTTTGTTTCAAGGTATCTTCAGAACGGCTTAGTCAGGAATTAAACGTAGACTACTATTTTTTTTAATTCCGCGCGAACGAAATCACAGGCGACTGCTAGTTAACTATACATTCAAAAATATGTAAATTTTTACAACTTGAACTTTAAAATAGACTATTATATAAAACTAAACAATGTAAATATAATTTAGTTCACAAATAGTGCACAAGACGAAAATAAATTCAGTTACTAATGAATCAGTATTAAAAAACTGATACGAAGTCGCAAATTCTTGGCAAATGCATCCGTATCTGCATTTGAATCGCTTGATTAAGGGAAACGATAAAAATAAATAAATCGATAGAGAAATTGTTTAAAACAATTTACCAGGAAATTAAATATATGTTGTTTTTTAGAATTTTTTTAATTTGCTTTTGAATTTTAATAATGCATTAAATGAAATAAATTCTATTTTCATACTAATTTTACGTAGCTCACGAACATTGAATTTTATTTACTTTTCTAACTTTGTAATAAATTTATTCTCAAACTTTTTCTCGACTGCGACTCCATCCGCGCGGAATATAAAAAAACTTAATTAGTAGCCTATGTGTTCTTCGTGACTGTGTACTACGTCTATGCAAAATTTCCAGAGTTTCCCAAACTTTTTTGTGTTGTAAACCCCTTGCAATGTTTTCCCGTGTTGGGTCCCCTACTTACCTGATCTTGATGTCCTGTAAATTTCTAAACATATATAATTTTTTTACTTCATAGGTACTTTTATAAATAATTTATATGTTTTGATACTATAAGATAGTATCATGTAAGTAAATAGGTACTATCATTGTATGTGTTGAGATCCACTATCGTGGACCCACATTTTCATTTTATGGACCCCCAAATTTTTTGTCGCTGACGTAGACCCCTTGCAGGTTGTCATAGACCCCTAGGGGTCGATATAACCCACTTTGGGAATCACTGATCTAAACATTCGCATTTATAATATTAGTAAGATATAAAAATTGTATTTTAAAGTGCGTACATTTATCAAAATTTTATCTACTCGATAAATAGTTATAAAATATCTTTTAATTTTTTATCATACGCTGGATAAAACTACGATTAGATTTATTTAACTTCCATCAATAAAAAAAATATAGCTGCGTATTTCAATTGAATTATTAAACTCATTTATTATAAATTTAAAACATTATTTGTCTATAAAATAAGACATGACTAATAAAGCGTTTTTTTATAGTTTTTAGAAAATTTTGTCTTTTAACAAAATTGACTTGATGGATGTTTGTTTAAATGTATCTTCGGTACGACTAAACGGATTTTGATGAAATTTTGCAGAGATGGAGAACATAGTCTGGAAGAACACATAAGCTACTCATTAAGTTTTTTTTTAACTCCGCGCGGACGGAGTCGCAGGCGACAGCTAGTAGATATAAGTTCATCACGAGACTTATATGGTGCGTTTTTTTTACAGGCTGGTAGTTTCTGTTTAACAGAACCCACGTCTGGTTCTGATGCGTTCGCATTGAAGACTGTCGCGAAGAAGGATGGCAACCATTACATCATCAACGGCTCCAAGATGTGGATCTCCAACTCTGATGTGGCCGGAGTCTTCCTTGTCATGGCCAACGCTGACCCTAGCAAGGTTAGTAACAGTCGAGGAAATATATTTCCTACCCATGTCATTTGCAACATAAGTATGCAAATTATTACGTTAATACTAGTTTATAGTACAATCATCATCAGCTCACTATACGTCCCCACCGAGGGACTCGGAGCCTACCCTAAGTTAAGGGTGATTAAGCCATAGTCAACCACGCAGGCCAAGTGCGGGTTGACTTCAAACATATTTTTTAATTTCTTCTCAGATATGTACAGCATCACGATGTTTTCCTACACTGTAAGAACGTCGGATAAATGTACATATGTTAATCGAAAAATATATTGGTATGTACCGGGATTCGAACATAGAACCTGAAGATTGCAAGTGGTTAAACCTTGAGTTACTGATGCTTTTTAAAAAATATTTTAAAATATTAATATATATATATATAAAATTCTCGTGTCACAATTTTCGTTTCCATACTCCTATGAAACGGCTTGACAGATTCTCATGAAATTTTGTGAGCATATTGAGTAGTTCTGAGAATCGGACATCTATTTTTAATCCCGCGCGGACGGAGTCGCGGGCGACAGCTAGTGATATATAATTCAATGATTTATTGTGAAATGTTTATGTTCCAATAATATTGACCTATTCTCCCTTATCATATTTGTATGTATGACGCAAGTTTTTGTGACTATAATTTACATATAAATTACGTTTTAAAATGTATCAGTTCTTATGACTATGCCTATGAGCACTTTTACACAATTTATTAAATTAAAAAAAATCTCGTAGAAAATACTTGTAGTTTATCTTACTAATATTATAAATGGGAATGTTTGGATAGATGTTTGTTAGAGAGTATCCCCAGAACGGCTACATAGATGTCGCTGAAAATTAGGGACCTTCAAGAAGCGAGCATACTATTTCCTTAAAGGCCGGCAACGCATCTGCGGTTCCTCTGGTGTTGCAGATGTCCATGGGTGTCGATGTTCACCTCGGTGTTCCCGCCGCTCGTTTGACCCCTTCTCTTATATTATAAAAAAAACACAGATGTAGAACATAGTCTGGAAGGACACATAGGCTACTAATTTTTTCTTAACATCGGACGGAGTTGTGGGCGACTGCTAGTCTTATTAATATTATAAATTTGAATGTTTGAATTGATAGATTGATGTTTGTTTGATATCTCCAGAACGGCTTCGTAGATGTTGCTGAAATTTGGCATAAATGTAGAACATAATCTGGAAGAATATATAGGCTACTAAGTTTTAATTCCGCGTGAACGGAGTCGCGGGCGACAGCTAGTTGAAGATAAATTTGAAAAAATATTTTTTTTCAAATACGTCTTTATGTTTACTACAGAAAGATTCTAAAGAAATACGATAAAAAATCGTATTTGTTTTACTTATTGCAATCGGACACCTTTTTAACGCCAAAATTATTTTTTAAAAGTATCGTGCGTAATTAATTAGTTAGTTTTGCATAAGTTTAAGGTCGTTCATCAGACTTGATTGGGTACATTAAACTTCCTTCAAAACAATACGAAGATATAATTTGATAGTTTCTATTGTTTTTGAGAAAATATCGCAACAATAACAAAATTAATCGTAACATTTATTTTCGTACTTTAGTATACTAGGTGTCGACCGCAACTCCGTCTTCGCGGTATTAAAAAAAAACTTAAGTAGCCTAGGTGTTTTGCAGTTTAAAGCCGTTCCGCTGATAACTTCTAACAAACATCCAAACATCCGCATTTATAATATTTAGTAATATATTTATTTAATTATTAAAAAAGTATTTAGGTTTCTATTTCATTTATTCAACAAAAGATGGCACTTATCTGATACTTGTCACTGAAATAGGGCTACAAAGGGATCACGTGCTTCATAGTGGAGCGCGAGACTCCGGGCCTGAGCGTGGCGAAGCCCGAGGACAAGCTCGGCATCCGCGCCTCCGGGACATGTATGGTGCACTTTGACAATGTACGCATACCTGAAGAAAACATCCTCGGAGAGTACGGACACGGGTAAGTGTTGCCACTACACAATCTTACAATAACTCAGTGGTGTTGCCATCACAAATATACATCGATATATGATTTAATTAAAGGGAATAATTGGAAATATAACTGTGGTAGAATATGAATGTGTCGGTTCGATGCAATACCACAACCACACAGAAGACAGGCAAGTGGAAGTCATTCTGCGTACAGTCTTATGAGTGTGTGTGTTCCGGAGACTTGATTTAAGTCCGTTCCCTTCCCACAGTATTCTTATAACGAGAGTATAGAAATGGATTAGATGGAGAAGGGGAGGTAAATTTCTTAAAAAATCTCTTATAAAACCAGTTAAAGGTAGGTACAGCATCTTCAATTTCGGATGTCTATCGGCAGCAGTCGCTTCGCCATTTCGGCGAATTCAGTGAGCCGCTTGCACGTTCGCCATTTTATAATTAAAGAAAATCCTTCAGTAGACCTTTTGAGCTATCTGTAATTCAGAGTGCAAGGACACTTAGAGTAAAAACAGAAAAGCAAGCGCTATTTATCATTTTTACGAGATTCATAGTGAAGGATATCTGGTTAAAATTATATCTTTTTTCCCCACAAACAATCCATGTGGTTTAAGGTTCCCATTTTATGATTTTTCTGGTCCTTTTTGTTAGATACAAGTACGCAGCGGGCTTCTTAAACGAAGGTCGTATCGGCATCGCAGCGCAGATGATAGGACTCTGCCAGGGTTGCATGGACGCCACCATCCCTTACACGCTGGACAGAAAGCAGTTCGGAAAGAGTATCTACTCATTCCAGGTATGAGACTTGAAAAAACATGTTTTAAGATATTCACTGACACATTTTTATCTGAAGTAAAGCATTGAAAGTGTTAACTTGGCGTTAAGTGACATTTTTTGAATAACCATAAAAATATGGTAGCAAAAATCAGACAAAGAAGATAGAGAAAATACTCTTGAAGAGTTCCAATATTTCTCAAAGCAGATCATTCCTTAATTTGTCAAGACAGGAAGTTGCCACTAAAGCTGTACATCACAACTACCAGTCCCCCATGACTCCATTCGCACGGAATTAAAAGAAAAACATAATTAATAGCCTATGTTCTACATCTATGCCAAATTTCAGCAACATCGATGCAGCCATGCTAAAGATAAATTCAAACATACATGTAAACATTGGTATTTATAATATTAGTAAGATTACTTCAAATGAATGTTACTTCACTGTATCACAGGGTATAAGCTACCAGATAGCACATCTCCAGACGGAGCTGGAAGCAGCGCGTCTGCTCACTTATAATGCGGCCAGACTCAAGGAGAATGGTGTACCATTCGTCAAGGAGGCCGCTATGGCTAAATACTTTGCCTCGGGTAACTAAGTTCTTAAATCATCATCATCAGCTCACTATACATCCCCACCTAGGGGCTCAGAGCCTACCCTAAGTTAAGGGTGATTAGGCCATAGTTCTTAAATAAAACCTCACAAATAACTGTTATAGCCACTTCAATTAATACCTTCTATTGGAAATATCAAAACTATTACCATTGTTATCAAAATTATTAGATTTCCATTTAGAAAAAAAAACATTTTACAAAATTTTGTGAGATTTTAAACAATTTCTACATTATTTCATGGAGAAAAAAAGCAAAATTTACAATTTCTTCATTTTTCGCAACTATTTCTAATTATAAATATATTTATTTCAGAAATTGCACAAACTCTAACATCGAAATGCATCGACTTTATGGGTGGCGTTGGCTTTACAAGAGATTTCCCGCAGGAGAAATTCTTCAGGGACGCTAAGATAGGCACCATCTATGAAGGAACCAGCAATATGCAACTGCAAACTATTGCCAAACTAATCGAGAAGGAATACAAACAGTAATTTTTAAAATCTGGCAACATTTTCTAATCAAATCAGTGTTGCCATTACTTTACATATAAACTTTTGTATATTTTTATTGTAAATAAATTGATATATTGACATAATTAATGTATTTTTTATTTGACTTTTTATTTGCAAAATACTAAATGAAATATGAATGTGTGTCAATTTTTTTATCAAAAAATATTTGGTCAAAATAACTTATTTTAGAGATTCAGCTCGACTTCAAATAAATTTCACAGTTTAAAAAAATGTTGAACTTATATAGAACAGGTTTTATTCCAATAAGAAACAAAATAAGTTTGCTAAGCCCATTTATTCACAAATATTAATCACTACTGATTTTCATATAATTCACTTTGGATCATGAGGAAGTTTGAATCCAACCATTCTGGCTGTATCTTCAACACTCCTTTCACCTTTTCCTTTAAACTCAGTATTTATCTCTTTATATCTTCTACAATTATGAAGATATGCAAAGTAAGATTTGGCCTTGAAATGCATTTCATCAATAGCTTTACAGTATTGCTGGTCTGTTGTTTGATGTTTCCTATACTGTTGCAAAATGTACTGAACCATTTGATTCTCAGACAATGCTTTTGTAGTACTCTGCTTTCTTATCTCTGATAATATCTTTCTCAACGTCACAAGTGCTGGTTTACTTGTAATAGACGCCATTTCAACCCTTAAAACAATTCAAATGTTCAATTTTTCAATCATCTCTGTTGTTATAAATTCTTCCATATCATCATATTTAGGTTTTTCCGGTTTGTTCCAAAAATTACTATCAACTTTAGACAATTCTCCCTTCTTAATGTAATGGATTGAAGTATCATTAAATATATCTTTGTACTGAAAACTATTGTCTAAAATAACTTCATCAAGATATTTTGATAATTTGTAAATGTAAGGTACCATTTCTGATAACATTCTACTTGGATGATTTTCTAATAAAGAAGTAAAACTATTGCAAAGGAGAATGCAATTTTCTAAACGAATATCCCAGTTACTCCAAAGAAAGTTGTTGGTTAACTGTTTAGGACAATGTGGCAGGTATACTACAGTGATATTTGTGTTAGATATTACATAACTTCCTTCATTATTTTCCTCAATAACTATCAGTCCTAAACGTTTGAGTAATTCACATTCACCAATATAAAATATAGGATCGTGAACTAACACTTTAAGGGGTTTAAAAGAATCTTTTAAACATAACAAAAATGCGAGTTGATATCGAGAAATATTGCATTCTCCCACATGCCCTAGACCGAAACAAACTATTTCAGATATATTTCTTTCGTTTAAAAATGTACTCACTGCTTTTAAAACGTCGTTGTAAAATTGCGATCCTTCCAAATCTTTAACAGCGGATAAAACTCTTCTGGAATAATACCAAATGTCATTAATACATAACCTAAGATTACCTTTTGCATTTGTAAACATTTATACTTACTGATAAGATTTTTCAACGTTAATTTCGTTTTCTTCTTTTATAAAATGCGAAGCTTTGTACGGAACTTTGGTTTGTTTATTCTTAGCTGAACGTTTTGAAGAAACTATTTGAAAACCATCGCTATCTTTTTCTTGTTTTGACATTTTGAAATTAAAAATTTTGTATTGAGTGAAGATTGGCAGCTAATGACAACTTTTGTCATTTTAGTGGTGCGATCATTTTAAAACACGTACATAACAAGAAGTATTTTATAATTGATTTCCTAAGTATTCAAATAATTTGGCAGTATAAATTCCAAGACTTTAGTAGGATTAATAATAACATTTCTTCTGTCAATAGATGTGTTCATATACTTAATTAAAATTAATGGGACAGACGCCTGCAAACTTTTTAAGAGCAATTCTGTATATTGAAGTAAAAATCTGATCAAGAGTAAAGTTCGCAAGAGATATTGACATAAAATAATTGTTGCAAATTTACTTATAATATGAATGGTCAAGCAGATTAATAAAATAATTTTGCGATGGAATAATAACGTCGGTATGTACATAATTCACTCAGTTACGGTATGGCGGAATCTTTACTTCTCTAGTGTAACTGTTCTACTTATAACTAGTTAAAACTAGTTAGATGGGAAGAAATTACGTTATCTATTCGTGAGTGCAATATTTTTGCATTAATTGCATTTTTGCATTTTTGCATTTGATAACATCAATAGACGTAATATCTTGCAGAGGTGTGTGATAATTTATTGCCGTAAGAAAATTACATATTTAGGAATGTATGAAATAATAGTAATTTTACATGCCTTGTAACAAAGAGGCTTGTTATTGTTTTTCCATGTTTTTATTATTTGTAAAATGTAAGAATTATACAAATGAAATTTAGTTTCACATTTTAAACAATAAATATAACAAAAGACAAAGTTAATTGAAGAAAGTATGCATTTTTGCACACTTTGGTTTATTTATTTGTCGTCATTCTTGTGTCCGTTTTTAGATGCTCCATTGTTTGGAGTGTGTGTCACCGCGTACTTTGCTGATTGATATATTGGCATCCAAATTAAATTAAAGTCTGGACTGTAGGTAGTGTAGTTGCTGTGGGTTTTAAATTTACTGGTTACTTGAAACTTTGAACTAAACGCAAGTAATAGAATTTTAAAAGACAATTTTAAGACTTTATTTGTTATTTTTTTTTTAGTTTTTTCAAAAACCAAGCTACTAGCTAGCTAGCTAAGTTACTAGAGACTTATCATGTCGGTTGGTTTTTTAAATGACGTATTCAATTGAATCATTGTAGACATATGGGCGTTTATATTACAATTAAACATATCTACGATCTATGTACGATGACTTATATGACAAACATAATGTCTGTACAACCACCGTATTGAATATTAATAAGGGCCTTGATATTTTGGAAAGCTAACGATTTGTGAAAGACACAAAGACGCAAAACAAAGTTATGAAGTTTAAAATTATGACTTATTTCACACTAAGAGTCACTTTAATGGTAAATAAGCTGTTCCTTAATGTATATTAAGCTAAATAAAAGCTTAGTAATACATAGTGCATTAAACAAAATACGAGAAGCTGCTGATGTTTTTTTTCTTAAAAGTAAAAGTCAATAATAATACGCTTAGTTTTATCTAGAATTTTTTTTATCACCAACTGATAAATCTATATCGATGGGGTTTGTTTTATTGAACGTTTTCGAGAGCCAGTGCGACGTCATTAGGCAATAGGTTTATCGTGTTTACTGTAACGGAACTGGATATTTAACCTTCATTTCAGAAACTAAGCTTATTTTATTTATATTGGAACATTCGTTTGTAAAACCATCCCCCAGCGTAGGGCAACTGGGAGATACAAAAAATCAATACAAAAGTTCACAATAACTTACTTTTATGAGACTCGGGGGAAAATAACGAATTGAATCATAACACTTCCTAGATTATACAATTTATTGAATAAAAACCTACGCTAAGGGCTACTTAAGCATGCATTAAATCCATAGAGTGCATCATATATACATACATTAATCGCCAAAAGCCTTATGAGTCGGCCAAGAATGTGATAGTCTATGTCCAAGTGTGACAAACTTAACCAATTCCCACAGAAACGTCCTTGATCAAGTATTTAGGGTATAAGAGTATGACAAAGAGGTACGTTCTGTGTGTGGCATACGAAGTATCCATTGTCGTTTGTCCGTCGCAACCCGAATGGCAGTCGAGTTTGAGCGGAATTCAAATCACGCCAATGTATTGGTTCCAACTTACCGTAACGCAAATAAGGCACAATAACAAGGTTACACATTTTTTTCGTGTTTCTAAGGATTTGTCCCGTTTATTTTGACCTGGGTTAACTTTTTAGAAATAAGTCTATAAAACAAATCGATGGTTAACGTAGTTGATGGATGAATGAACAAAGGCATTTGGTGAAAACTCTGAACTAACAGAGTGTAAATAAATATTTGACGCTGAGAAAAGAAACCGAAAGATCGAACCAAAGTAAGATATTGGGACAGCAAAAATGTATAATAATTAAAAAATAAACAAGCTTAAAAGCTTGTTAATTAACAGATCTAAAAATAAAAACTAAGCCTTTTGTCAAGACGATGCAACCCCAAACTTGATGAGGTTATGTCGTTTCATTGCGAAGTTACTATGGCTATCTTCCAGATTTATCATCAGATCAGGACAATGTCATCCTAATATTGGTTTGTCACGCGATTCACACAAGTATGCAAAATTTCAGCTCAAACAGTAACCGGAAAGTGCATCAAATTTGCAAGATTTGATGACAAATACGAGATATGTAAAACTAAATAAAAGTTTGTATGTAAAAACTCTTTCTGAAATGTTTTTTTTAAGTAAATCTGAGGGAAATCCTGTCATACGTACCAAGATAATACTACTTTGGTATCTTTACAATTCAAACTTCCAATCACAAATCAAAATAAGTAATATTTTAACCCTTAGCTAATCTATGTATAACTTCTGTTGTCAAGTTTACGTTTTATAAATAAAAAGGGTCTTGACAGATGGACAGACAACAATGCGATCCTATAAGGGTTCCGTTTTCTTCCTATGAGGTACGGAACCCTAAAAAATATGCAAATTAGTGCGTATATAATATATCTTTATGTAAGATGTTAGCGCATGAAATGTTTCTCACCACAGGGGGCGTTATTATTTATGCAGAATTTATTATAATCTTAGATCTAATGGCAATCTTTACTTTTACAATATTATCATAAAAATAATTTGCATATTTAGATTAAAACTAGCTGTCGCTCTCGTCTCCGTCTGTGCGGAATGATTTACTTAATTAGTAGCCTATGTGTTCTTCCAGAGTACTCTCTATATGTATGCCAAATTTTAGCGAGGTCAATACTGTTCTGGAGATACCTTCAAACAAACATCCATCCATCCAAACATTCGCATTTATAATATTAGTATGATAATAAGTTATTGGCACTACTTTATATAATTTTCTCAAATGGGCAAGTAATTTATTCATACGAGATGAATTTTAATGCGCTAACATAGACTAAAGAAAGTGCTCTTTCACTATTGATTATTTCTGTTTTTATATATTATTAATTTAAATTTATCTACTATAATCTGTACTCCTAATTTTCTGAATTGTCGCAAAGATGTAGACTAGTAACCACAGACTCCCAATAAGTATACTTTTCTATAGCCTAATCGGAAGCATAAAAGTGAGCCTCAAAAGGGCCACTGAAGGCCTTTTGCTTAGGTAAATTACTACGGTGTTGTAACTCATTATACGAAAATCAACTCTCGATTAGACGTCAAACACTAGATTCATGTTCAGGTATTTAATTAGGTTTTTTTTAGTCGCAATTGTCTAAACTTCTCAATCGTAATATAACTAATAGAAGCCCATTGCATACTTATGTAATTCTAATTATTTTATAAAACAATATTCCATAACGAATATATATAAATAGTAAGTAATTTTGTATTTACAAGTAAACGACTTATTCGTAATTGAATAATATAATTTAATTTAATGAATACGTGTACACCTTTATGAGATTTGTAAGTATCTGACACACTACAAGAACAACTACAAGTGCAAAAGTGGGACTGTCCCACGATAAACATACAATTTGGCAGCCTTACAATGCGAGTAGTCAGTAAACGATATTATTAAACCAAAGCGTAACAACAGGACGACTCGTACGCTCCTGTCAGAAAAGCGCGCGCAAAAGTTTTTTTTTTTTAGCTTTAAATCCAAAGACAATTGTGGAACTTTCTTTAAACTAGTCTATGCTTTGTTTATATGTTTAGATACGTGTAATTAATTCTGTTCTCGTTATTTTTATATAATTATTCTAATGTGCCGGTATGGTTAGAGATTTGTTTTGAGTTAGGATTTAGTTTGAACGCTCTGGTGTTTAATGACGGTAGTGTTGTGCGAATTTATTTGTGTATTTAGTGTTTAGTTTAATTTAGAAAAAAATGGAACGTTACGTTGTTAATAGACATTCGAAGAAGCGTAAAAGTAATGATGGACTTCTATTAAAATGGAGAAAGAAATACAATAACTTGAGAAAACGTTCCTGGGTAACCAATGGATATGATTTAAACGTAAGTTATTTTACAATGTCAATTATATATTTAGGTAATAATCATAGTCCTTAATACATTTTAATATTACCACTAATGTATTACTATATATTCCTGAATTACCAACGATTTTATTATTATTATAGAAACCAACGATAAATATATTGTCATCTTTGTTTTTCAAAGGAGTTTTTCAATGATAATGACAGGGATAACGATATACAGATATTATGGTCTCAGTTAAAATTGATTATAAACATGATTTTGAAAGGAAAATTAAAAGGGTTCTAATATATTGAAAATCTAAGCATATGATAAAAAAATAGAAAATACGAAAGTTTTTTAAAGCATTTTGAATACAAACAATTTAGTATAGTCCCATTGATTTGACTGGCTAGTTATTAAACGTGCATAATTAAATATAACTAGGTGATTTATATCGAATATCATTATGTATTGATTATATACATTAAGCGTCAATAGCCTAATGGTTAAGGGTACGGATTTCCGATCACGAGGTCGGGGGTTCGAATCCCGCAATTCGACTATGTCGTAAACCATATCCTAGCACAAGCTTAGAGCTTATTTGTAATGTTTAAAGAAATATTAGTAAATTTACAAAAAAAACTGCTAATATTTTTCTAAAAAAAACTATAAATCCATACCTTTCTATGTATTATAATAAATAATTACATTATATGCTTATTATAAGTGGTATTGCATTACATCTTCGACAATGTCACATAGTCACGATCCAGTCGTTGAGATAAACCGCTTCAGATCACGGACTTGGAGGAAAATCTATCTTAATTGATATAAGACACTTTATAGTAGATTTATTTATAGCAAATATTAATCCTACATCTTACTAATATGCGAATGTTTGGATGGGTGTATAGATGTTTGTTTAAAAATATCTTCAGAACGGCTGAACGGATCTCGAAGTTATTCCAGAATTTCGCTCGATTTATCAAGAGCAAACGTAAAAATCAATCCATGTTTAATTAATTTTCAATTTTATTTGTGATAACAATCTGCTCTGCTCTCCGGCCCGGTCTTTGTGAACGAATCTTTCGTTTATTGAAAACTGCATGAAAATTCGTCCAACAAATTGTGATCGCCGGTAACTGGTTTCACGCGGAATTCAGAAAATACTTAATAAGTAGCATGTGTTCTTCTAGGCTAATTCTGCAACTATGCCAAATTTCAGCTAGATCCGTTGAGTCGTTCTGGAGATACCTTTTAACAAACATCCATCCGTATATTTCATGATAGTTGAATGACAAGAAGCAACGCTTATACCACTGGTTTTCAATTTATAACTTTTCCGTAATAAATAATATCGGAACATGTTTACTAAACACGAAAACATATAATTACTGCGAAGTAATGGTTCGTGAAAAAACTCATTAGTTGCATATACATATAAAAAGCATAAACAATGATGAAAATAGTAAGAAATAATCATTGAAATTTCGTTATTAAGTTTCCATTTGCGATTTTTTTTTAAATTAGGACCATAAACAATTTAGGTACACGACAATAATCGAAAAACGGCTTTAAACCTACGACTTTACGTTCATACTTTTAACAATTATACTTTTCGTGCTCCCTTATAACATATTGTCTATTCATAATTGCATCTGCAATTATACCAGTTGTATGCGGTGATTATGAGCACTATTGTCGTACTGTTGATATCACAAAAACTATCCGAACAGGGCAATCCAAACCTTTATAATAAACTTCTGTTATAGTTTAAGAAACAGATAGATAAATAGAAAGAGATAGACAATAAGCTGTCTTCTAATTCATGAGGTAACTATTCATTTTAAAATCAGTCAACTAGAATCAACTAGAATCAACGCCAGTTTATATTCGTTATATCACAAACTAGAAGTGCTTGTATGTTAATATATAACTTGCTTAAAGACTATTTTTCTTTAACATTTCACTGTTAGATAATATTACAAGCAAAGAAACAAGTTCTTAGTAGTTCTTAGTGCATATAAGAGAAATTATTAATTACATTCCTTGCTATCTGAAACTACAGCAGCGAACAGCGATTGAAGATTAAAATTTAAAACAATATAACTTTAATATATACATTATTATATATTTACAGATGCATAAAGTTGAATAAAATGAGGTTTTATAGTCAAAATATACAAAAAGAATAATTTCTTGCTTTAATATAATAATTCAAAGCATAATTTCTATGGTAATTTGTTTAAGACTCTAACGCAATTATTATATCTATATTAGTGAAAGTATGGATCGGACAGATAATCAACTATTTAATAATCTGTTTCCTTCATTATCAATATATCTTAATAGTTCGAATAACAATCCGTAACGTAGTATGGAGTTTGAGAAAACATAACCTCACTTTTATAAACTTGACATCTACATCTCCCTTTTTTAACCCCTCTTTATTTCCCTTTAAGGCTTTATCTACATTAGATATTTGTCTGATTACCTCCTTTGTTTAAAAATCTAGGTTGTAATGTCATAGTGTACTTAATTTACATTAAATTACACATTCTTTACTCACATGTAACGTGTTACAGAAATATGTCACACGATTGAACAGAACATATGTTACATACAAATTACTATTACCGACAAACAAACACACTGACCTCAATAACTTTTAAGGTTATTTACATACAACTACGAACGATTTTTATTAACTATATTTATTATTCTAAGTGGCTAGACACTTTCTCCCGCCATTTTGTTCGCTCCGAATTCGGCTTGCGCATGCGCGCCAGTGCGTAACGAAACGTTTCCTTTTAAAAAACTGTTTTGCATATGAGTAATAATATTGTTAATTACATTAAAGATCTAGTTAAGTGAAAGTTTTAATTTTTTTTTAATTTTGTGAACTTCATCAATGTGTAAAAATAAATGATTTTTATGAATTACACATACAAAAAAGTATGTAAATAAAAAAGTTAATCATAAATTATCAAGTATTTGCATTGTGTTTCTAATAACAAAAATACATTTTTTTTTTAATTTTGTCTGTCTGTCCGCAAAGCCGCGTTTGTTCTGGGATTAAAAAAAAATATAATTATGACGTCTATCTTACGTGTTAACTCTTACTATCTTACTGATGAATGTTTGGATGTATGTATGTTTGTTAGAATGTATGTACATAGTTTGGAAGAACACATAGGCCACTATTTTTTTTTATTCCGCGCGGGTGACATCTACTTTTTTATAAAGTGTTTTTTAATCACACTTTTATTTTTAAATGTTTTGGCATAACGTGCGAAACCATTGTTTACAAAGATAAACTTCAATTACGTTTCCTAAAGACGAGATATGTTAGGAAATACATTTGATTGTTTATTAATTCAACGTGTTAGATAATTGTTGTTGTTCAATTTCAATAGTACGTAAACAAATAGGAATAACATAAATATTTAATCAAAATTATTGAATAAAGAAGACGAAATAAAACAGACTATACAAGGCATAATTATATATATTAATATAAACAATGTAGATCGTCGCATTTAAAAATAATTGCACTATTTCAACATTGGTAGAGCCCGCTTTAACATCTTCGTACGAATTGGCCCGGCTCGCCCGGTGATATACCACGACTACACAGAAGACAGGCGTCAAGTGGTAGCAATTCCGTGTTTCGTCTGATGAGTGTGCGTCCCGGAGGACTGATTTAGTCCTCTTTCCCTTCCCACCGTTTTTCTTATAAGGAAAAGATGGGAAGTGGAAGTGGACTTACCGGATGAGAGGATGCAAGGCCCTTTCCATATCAAATTTCCATTCAAATATTTTATTTGTGTGTATCCTCTCCTCCTTCGTTTGAAAGTGGGCGGGGCGACGCATATGCAATTGCGTATGTCTATGGGCAGCGGTCGCTTCGCTGTTTCAGCGATTTCAGGTGGCCGCTCGCTCGTTTGCCATCTTATGATATAAAAAAAGACAGACATATCGCACTAGTAAATGCAAATGATTGGATGGATGGATATTTTTTACTTGATCCAGAACTGTTGAACGGATCTACTTATTAAGTTTTATGTTATTCAATGTAGACGGAATTGCGGGCGACAGCTATCTTATTAAAGTGAAGAATAGATAGAAAAAAATTGAAGTAAAATATTTAGACCAAAATGAAATGGAAAGCGATGTTTTATTTTGTATAAATAATATGACTAGTATCAAAAACCGTCTCCCACCGCATATTTGAACTTTACCGAAAAGGTCACCGTCGAAGTACGTCAAAATGTACTAGCATTGTGTAAAATTATTCCTATATATAAAGATAAAAGAGACAGATAAATAGGTGGTGCATAAATAATTTACTAATTACTTAAAAATTTCATAATAAAAGCCTTTAAAATCATATCTATAGTTGATACAATCTATCGAACGTGCATTGCAAAGGTAGTTTTTACGTCATAATGGTGATTGACTATAAATTCGCTTAACATGCTAAATGAATTTATACTCTTTTCCTTTCGAATAAAGTTCAATATCTTTATTAAGTAAAGTTCATTGCGACATGATCACGAAGCAAGACAACGTTTGAAACGCTATACTTGTTTCGTAGTTTAGTTGTCTACCGAGTGCTTTGCGGCAAAGGTTCTGAATTGTGTTAAAAACCATCATAAAATAATATTTAATTTAAAAAAAATACGTTTCGGCTTGACACAAAATTTACAATCCGAAAAGTTTTTATTAAAAAAATACAGATTAAAAACATAATAATCAAAGTGTCGTAAGCAACGTGACATTTGGCGCCATTACTAATGCAGTGACCTTGACATTGACAGAAAACAGATAAAAAATAGACAAAGCGTTACGAAACATGTAAAAAGTGCGATTCGTTAATTCCGTTGTAGCGTGTCGGATTGATTTGGTTACAAGAGTGGCATCAAAGGTGACATAATGCCACAGATTTTCTTCAAAAAAGTCATGGTGGTGCGAGACCGCGAGGACATAGAGGTGAATACTTTCGCTTTTAGCTGTTATTCTTTATACTAGAACTAATTATACTTAATACTATGAAATACAAAGAAATAGAAAAATGTTATAATAAAACAAAGTTCTATTGTAAAATTGAATACAAAAATGTTGAAAATTTATTTAAAAGAATATTTAAAATTATTGTTAATATGTTCATTACATGTTTGTTTTTATTATAATTTTGCGAAATATTTCTTTTTAAAGGATATACAGAATTTAATAAAGATATATTAACGACATAGTCATATAAATTAATGTCTGACATATTCAAAAGTTGACCATATGGTCTATGTCCGTCAAAGAACAAGTTTCCATAACTTCAATAATACCAAAGACTAAGCTTGTAGAACTATCAAATAGGCACATAACTACTTAAAGATCACTTTTCCAGCTTTCTTCACATATTTACCTGGTGGTGGATTCTAATAAATATTGAGATGGGTGAATCTAGTCTTGTTGTTATTTTAATGAAGGGGTCACAACTAAATTCTCCAAAATATTCTAAACTTTGTTACTTTTTTAAAATCATTCTTTGAAGTTTAAAGTCTATTCTGTTAGTCCGCGGGATTATAAAATCAAAATCTCCGTTTAAAATATTTTTTTTTATCTATGGTTTGTTAAAGACGACATGTTTTATATAGAGATGTTAGTCTCAGGAACTCACGGTAAGGTAAGCTGGGCTGATTTTAGATTGTAATATAGTATTAAGAAATATATTTTAGATAATTACAGCGAAATATAAAATTAATTCTTAAAATTTAATCCGTAATCGATAGAAATTCGCGTTCGATATACAAGGTCGACTACATTTTATTGAGCAATTGATCTCAATTAAACAGCTTTATTGCGACATTAAATTTTAACACATTGTAAAAGCTTGCGGCTCCGGCCGTGCGGAATATAAAAAAAAACATAATTAGTAGCTCACGTGTTCTTCCAGAGTAGGTATATTTCCTCGAGTTTCGTTCATCCGTTTTGAGGATACCTTCAAACAAACATCCATTCATCTATCTAAACATTCGCATTTATAACATTATATTTAAAATATAATAGAATATATTAAGATAAACGACTGATTTATCCAAGCACGAACACTTCGAATAAAATATTAATAGAGATTCAGCGACATCTGTTATTTGATAATGTCAACTTTAAAATGCTATTCCAGAAGACAGGCGAGTTTTGGATATATTTTCGTTATTACGCAAGCATACTCATGGCTACCATTTCCTTTTTAATTCAATTAAAAGGCCACGTTTATTGATTTGGTTACAAACATAAACAACATTAGAATGAAGGTTTATTGCGGACACGGGTCTATTAATTCGTAATGGATTTAAGAGCATTGCATTTTCAATGGTCCCAAATTATTAACTGATATCCTCTCGGCTCTAGTGACCTAGTAATTCTTATTCTTACTAATATAAATGCGAAGAAAGATGGATGGATGGATGTTTGCTAAAGGTATCTCTAGAACGGCTGAACGGATCTCGATGAAATTAGGCATAGATGTAGAACATAGTCTGGAAGAACACATAAGCTACATGATAACTAAATTAAGTAGTTTTTTTAAATCCGCGCGGACAATTTCTCTGGCGACCACTAATATTGAAATAAATATGTATTCATATTTCGTGGACGAATTTCCTTTTAGCGCCATCTATCAGTGAAATGGGTAATTGCATATTTTACTTAGCGTTAGTATAATAGGTGAAAGGCGGAAATTTATTGCTATCTCTGTACACCCCAATAAGCGTAACACACGTGAGAATATATATTCATTAAGTATAATTTAATTAAAACTTGTTAGAAATTGTACCAACTATGCAAAGAGACACATTTTGTTTGGATAGTTAATTTTTATCAATACTTAGGTCTCGATTAGGTCATTTATAAATCTATTTATAAGTCTTGACAGTACACAACTGTTTGACTACTACCTAAGAAACATATCAGGCCGCATAACTAACAGTATATTAAAATCTTAACAATCTAACTTCTCACTAATATTTTTTGATGGAAGTTTGAAGGTATGTATCTCCACAACCGCTGAACGGATCTCGATGAAATTTGGCATACATATAGAACATAGTCTGATAGAGATCTTTCAAAAGTTATTTAATTCATAGTACATTATATCAATAGTACATATATTTTAAGATCTTTGGACATATCACGAATGTTTGTGACAATCGCCATCGTATTTATATCGATAAAATTTGTATTATATTTATGCAGCGCCCCCTATCATGGATAAAGTGCATTAAAAATCTTTACCAATTTTGTCAATTAACGATGACGATACGATGGCGATTGTCACAAAGATTCGTACTAAACCCGTAGATAAATGTCGGCTGTGTCATTATCTAAGTCGTGTTATTTCGTCTAATATCATAAATATGGCCTTGACAAGTGAGCGGTGGCGTCTGCCCATTACATGCATTCACATCCTTCATTGGTTTTCCTCAAACAATCATACTAATATTATAAATGCGAATGTTTAGATGGATGGATGTTTAAATCTACGGCTTAATGGGTCGGAGTTTTGGCATGGATGTGGAACATAGTCTGGAAGAACACGTAGGCTACAAACTATGTTTTTTTTTAAATTCCGCACGGACAGTGTCACGGGCGACTGCCAGTAAGACATACAAAAACGTCATAGAATAACAAATGAAATATACAAGTTCATCAATTAACATACTGTAAGCAATCTTTTAGCATAATAAATATTATATTAGGTACTACTGTCGCCCGCGACTCCGCGCGGAATTAAAACTATTGGTCGCAACGTAACGTTATATAGCCTAAAGCCTTCCTCAATAATTGGACTATCCAACAAAAAGGAATTTTTCAAATCGGACAAGTAATTGCTGAGATTGGCGCGTTAAAACAAACAAACAAACTCTTCCGCTTTATAATATTAGTATGAATCAAATTATTTTCGCCGAATAACTTATATTAACTTCGATAAAAGCCTGATTTTATTATCAACGATTATTTAAAACAAAACATCGAGTGTAAAAGACCTTATAGCAACGTTTCACATTGTAACTAATTGTTTGTTTCTGGCAGCGTGCTGCCGTAAAATATCTCAACTGAGCAGTAGTTATAGTCGGCAGCCGTGCGGTCATGTCCCAGTTCAATGCCGACCAGAGCATAACGGACCCGTTGCGTAACGTACATCATTAAATCATAGAATTTCACCAGGGTTATACAAAGTGCATTCGCTTTGAAGCGATTCTATAACGAACTTCTAAAATGTATAGAAATGCCAATAACTTTCGATACATTTTTGAAGTTCGTTATGAATGTCTTTCGAAACTTAATTGGTTACGATATATTAATTTAATGCAGAAAGTACATGCAAATAATGATGAACCGTTGAACCCGTAGGCAGTTATTTGGCAATCGTAATTGCATACGATACATGACGCCGTGTGGGCTACCTCCAACGCGGTTTTGTGCAATCAATCATTGAAAACACATCGCCTATTTATTAATAATACTATATTTTGGTATTTATTGTTACCTCATCAATCAAGTTTTTTTCTAGGCTTAATAGTAGGTAAAATTAACGTTTTAAGACTGCGTAATTTCTAACAAAATATTCTACGTTTCCATAATTAGAAGAGGCGCTAAGAGATGGCGCTAGTTGTCGCGTAATTGTTAAGTCCGTCCGAATCGACATTTGGTTGACCTATTTGTTTGTGATAGGGTTACTACAATTATTATTCATATTTATTTGTGTAATAATTCTAAAATACAAATTATTTTTTATAATAAGACATGATTTGAATATTAACGGTGATATTTATTTCTGCAAAAATATTTTTAATTTACTAATTATATTTGATACGCAATTTTGGAAAATTTCAGATAAAAAATGAGAAATATAATTATTACAGTTAGGTTTTAGGTATACATAGGTTATTTTTCTCGCATCTAAAGCAAAAACTATTAATGTTATTCTTCTTCTTCTAGTGCTTCTCAGTCTTGAAGGTTGACCGCTAACTTGGAATAACTCTTCCATAAAGTTAGCTACTAGGGAAAATAGTGCAGTGATTTCCCGTTACCTTCTGCACCAGACCTTTATGAGGTTATTTACTCCTCAAGGCTGCTGAGGCCTCTTCCGACTGCTTGCGCAATCGGGTGTATGGTTATACCGCCACTGCTCGGTCGCCAAAGTTTCGTTTTGTTATCTAGCAGGGAGTACCACGGCTTTCGTCGCCGCCAGAGGCGCGTGCAGGTGAGGCTGACTGTTGGGTCGGATTAGATGTTAGATTCCGTTCTCCCCTTACTCCCCTTTATATTATTAATGTGACCAATTTTATAGTGGCAACCCTAGTCAGGTGTCAAAGGGCAATTTATTTAAGGATGCAATTAATTTAATGCATTTGACATTTTGAAACATTGAAACGTGAATGAAATTATTATTAGATTCTAAATATAATAATAGTAAATAATAATGAGGTAAAAAGTCAAGACATTTAAAGTTTAAAAAGGTTTTGGTATCTGTCAGTGTGACGTACAATTTGACATAACATTTTTCACGTGAAAAAAAAACAAAGTTTTTTTGTCACAAGTACGTTATTGGTTCAGCCATGATTTATTTTTACAAGTTTTATGGTATTTAAACAAACTGGCTGTTGACGATTACTTTCATTTATAAAGAAAAATTCTGGAAAAAGATTTTTTTTGGAAATAAAGTAAATATATAGGTTAGAACTGTCAGATTTATTTAAAACTTGACACAAGAATTCTTCTCTAGCCAGTTTTTTTTTTAAATTCCGAAAAATAAACAATTAATAATACTCAAGAATAAGACAGCCTTAATTCGTGCAATGCACTAATTTTCCACCATTTCGCGGTCATTTAGCGGCCATTTTGAATGCACACTGATAAGGATGCCCATTGATTCTGCGATGCATCATGGCTTGCGTCATATCTCCTTTTGATACGTCCGATTGTCTAAAAATAACTTTAATATGCTTTTAATGAGTTGAAATTAGATTCAATGCGTCAGAGCTAAGTCCTTAATGGAAGTAATTAAGCAACTTTAGATTTATTTGTGTCCCAGAGGAAAAACTTTAATCCTCTGCCTATTTCTAAGTGGATCTGGCAGGGGAGGGGATGGATAAAGATGGTAAAATCATTATTCTGCACGTTCTATCTCTCCTCTGTTCATTAAAAGTGCGCAATACAATGTTTAGGTAATTATTGTTTTCGCTTCGAAAGCGAACTTGTCATTGTGATGGATCCATCATAACAATTCAAAACTATAAAAATTCTTGACCCGCCCTTTTGTTAAAGTAATTCCAACCTTATTCCGGTAACATAAAGCTGATCAAAAGTATGAGACAAGAGTTATGGTCGTCTCAAAGGTTATGAGAGAGGTGAATGTTTATGTAATTGTTTGGATCACAAATCATAAGCTGTAGCGAGTTGTACAGTATCTACATATTTCGTAAAATAATATTTTCTAAAAAAAAAAATTAATGACTTTCTTTAATTAAAGTAATATACGTAGATCTATCCGTAAAAAAATATTTTCTATATGAAAAAGGGTTATCAAAAAACTTATCAAAACTAATTTCTAAAATTTGAGTTTTTTTTAATGATATTTTATAAGGTAGTAAATGAACAATTTTTATCTTATTCAACGAAGAATTGCAAACCTTAAGTGGTGATGGCCAACATTGCCCGCAGAACGGACGGCCGATGGTGCCGAAAAGTCCTTGAGTGGCGGCCGCGGACGGGTCGACGCAGCGTAGGTAGGCCTCCCGCACGATGGACCAATGACCTGGTCAAGGTTGCGGGAGTGCACTGGATGCGGGCGGCACAGGACCGGGCATTGTGGCAATCGATGGGGGAGTCCTACGTCCAGCAGTGGACAAATTTAAGCTGATTATGAAACGAACAAGCGGCCTCTAAAATTCGCAATCCGGATATCCGCAATTGAAGATGCGTTCAATAATAATAAAAATCCTTTGAATCAAATTACATACTTATAAACAAAATAAAATAAGTAAAAATAAATCTTCCCGCAACATTCTTGTAACTTGTACCACACACCAAAAGCCAAATACTATCACGTTCGGTTATATCAACTTACAAAACATTGTTTTCTCTTTTTGGAAACACGTGACTAAACAATTTCTTTTATTATCCTCGCAAATATATGACTACATAAACTTTGTTGTACTCAACATTGTCATTGCTCATTGATTTGCTACGGGCAATAAATGAAAGTTTTTACCATACGGAACCAAAAGAAACGCGTACAAAATTGTACTTAACAAAGATATTTAAGTAACGAAAAGATGATTAACAATAAATAAATTCAATGATAATTAACTGAGCGACCTACATTCCAAATGCCATCCATGCTCTGCCAGCCAAGCATAGTTTTTATAACTTTACAATGTTTTGTGGCTTAAAATGCGGCATTAAACTTGCTGTCGCCGCGATTATGTTCGTGCGAAATTAAAAAGAAACTTAATTAGTCTACGTGTTCTGCCAGTTCTACATCTATGCCAAATTTCAGCGAAATCCATGCAGCCATGCTAAAGATACCTTCTAACAAACATCCATCCAAACTATCGTATTAATAATATTAGTAAGATATAACCTATCCAAAGATCGTAATATCAGCGGAAAGACAGTCATATTTTAGCAAATAATTTACGTATCGGTGTCAAGGATGGAATTTTGATTTCTTCTAGTAACGCGTCATGTGAAAGTGCTCGTAAAAGTTGTTTATCATGGTTTCTTTGAGCGACAACTTTTTACTCCTAAAATATCTTCCAAAACTAAGTTTTTAGAGACTTATTAGATTTTAATTTATATCATCATCATCATCATCATCAGCTCACTATACGTCCCCACCGAGGGGCTCGGAGCCTACCCTAAGTTAAGGGTGATTAGGCCATAGTCAACCACGCTGGCCGCTTAATTTATATATTATATAATAATATAAAAGAAAGTCGTGTTAGTTACACTATTTATAACTCAAGAACGGCTTTACCGATATGACTGAAAATTGTTGAGGAGGTAGCTTAGAGCCAGGAGACGGACATAGGATACTATAATATTTATTCTTTTTTTTTAATTTATGCCTTGAAGAGCTGCTTTTTCTTTAACTTACTAATATTACAAATGAGAATGTTTAGATGGATGTGATGTGGATGGATGGATGGGTGGGCTACACTAATTAAGGTTTTTATATATCCACGCAGACGGAGTCGTGGGCGACAGCTAGTAATGTATATATTCCCGGTCTCAGAGTCGTTAAGTGGTTAGTAAGACTCTTAATGTGGACTTAGTATGAGAAAATTACATTAGTTAACAAAAAAAAATACAAAAATGCAATTACTTCTAAATGTTTTCTAGGAATAATAAAATAATTTAACTACGTAGAAATTATTATATGTTTCAAATGATAAAACAAATTCATAGCACAGTTATTTGTTTTATAAATACTAAAATCATTATTATGCTAAATAAAATCTAGACTATATACATTTAGTACAAGCAATCAAGTACAACATTCATTCAGCAATTTAATTTATAAATCGCTTTATTTCACAATATGTTTATTTAACCTACATAAATTTGATGAAATTACTAAATTATTTGAAGTAAATATATAGAATTAAACGATAAACTTAAAGATCATTTGAAACAACAAAATGCGTACAATTAGATTTATGCCTAAAATAACCTGAGTCGCATCAAGAGAAGACCTTGCAAATCCAAGGGACTAACCGGTGGTTTCTGAGACCAAAACATCTCTATAAAACATATCGTCATCCCTGTCATTGTTGACAAACCAGAGATCGCAATATCAGAAGCGTCAATAGCCTAATGGTCAAGATCACGAGGTCGGGGGTTCGAATCTTTCCATTCGACTATTGTTGTAAACACACACACAGTGTCGCAAGCACAAGCCTAGAGCTTAGTTGGAATGGTAAAAGAAATATTAGTAAATTTACAAAAAAATCTGCTAATATTTAAAAAAAAAATGTTTATCATTTTAAACGGAGCTTTGGTCTTAGAAACCTACTGTCAGTTACTACTATTTTACACTATAACACAGATCTTTAATATATATCTACGGTCTATCATAATACTATTATATTATAAAACGGATATATGAATGTTTGTTAGAAGTGTCTCCAGAACGGCGCTTTGGATCTTTTTTTATATAAGAGAAGGGGGTTAACGAGCGGCGGGAACACCTAGGTGATCAACGACACCCATGGACATCTGCAACACCAGAGGAATTACAGATGCGTTGCCGGCCTTTAAGGAAATGGTATGCTCGCTTCTTGAAGGTCCCGAAGTCGTATTGGTTTGGAAATACCGCCGAGGACAGACTGTTCCACAACGCGACTGTGCGAGGCAAGAAATTGCGCGAGAATCGCACCGTTGTGGAATGCCAGCCATCCAGGTGGTGTGGATGGAACCTGGCGGTCTGTCGTGTCGTCCGATGGCGGAACTCGGTGGCAGGAATCGTCCTAAACAGACTCGTTGTAATTTAGCATAGATGTAGAACATAGTCTGGAAAAATACATAGGTTACTATTTAAGCTTTGTATTCCGTGCGGACGAAGTCACGGGTGGCAGCTATATTCATATAAATTGTGGAATATGGTTGGTAATCGTTGTAAGCAATTGCTATAAATTGGCTAAGTGTCAAGTACGTTACGGTGGAGTGAACGCGTAACCTTAGGCTCAGGTAATTACTAAAGACCTGTCACATTCCTGGTCAACATTAGTTCAGACTCGACCCGTTTACCTTTGAAACTTGTGGACAGTGCGTGATAATTTATTGTGAGATATTATCACTGTTATCGTTGGTTTCTGAAATCAAATACTCGAATAAAACATTGTTATCTCGATCTTGAGCAAGCTGACCGGGAAAGCGATACGTTTTATACATGGATTTTTGTCTCAGAAACCAACGGTTAATCGACTAATTTTGATCAACCACGTTAAGTCGAAATGTCGATACTGACTTAACTTAAATGTACTACAGTACATTTATACTGTAGTTTAATAAGAAAATATTATTTCTTCTGTTACTATTATATACATAAATCGATAACAACATGCAAGTGGTGTACCTTTTTAATAAATAAATAACCAAATACTTGATTGTTCGATGATTTACGTTTGTTATAAGTTATATCCAGAATGGCCGCATGGATCACGCAAAACATAGATGTAGAACATAGTCTGGAAGAAAACGTAGGCTACTAATTAAGTCGTCGCGACGGCTAGTAAGGGCTATCAATAAGTTTGTAACGCAACTTCCGAATTTAAAATACGTGTAAAAGTTAAATTGTTTATACACTATTTTACATTATTATTGGCTTAACCCGTAAAATTATACTAATATGCAATTTATCTGCATATAATATGCAATCTTCTGTACTATCTACAATTTGCTTTACTCCTTCAGTGACTCTTTGCGCTTCGTTGGCGCGAGACGTTTGTTGTCCGCCATCTTTAAAATTTACAAACAAGTCGCGTTCGGATATTTCAACTAGTTCCGTGTTAAACCGCAACGAATTGCAGAAATGTTACGAGGTCTTTTGCATCTCGTGTTACTGTCTTTTATTCTGTGAACGTGTTGTGCTATTTAAAAAAGATTTGAATAAACTTATAAGGATTTAATAACTCAGTCAAGGTAAGGAAATATTTTGTTAAGATAATTGAATCTTAAACATTTTCATTGATGTTTTCAAATCTTATTTTACTTAAAATATTATAAATGCTAATGTTTAGACAGATAGATGTTTGTTTAAATATATCTCCAGAACGTCTGAAAGGATCTCGATTAAATTTTGTATATATATAGAACATAGTCTAGAAGAAAACATAGGCTACCAATTACGATTTTTTCCGTGCAGAAGAAGTCGCAGGCAACCGCTAGATAAATCATAAATGCACAAATATCAAGAGTAAACTTTGATGTAGTACACACAACTGTAATTGATTTTTTTTCATATAAGTCAACAAGTCAAATTGCAGCTGTATTTGACAAGGTTGTTTACTTTAAAGTTTTTTGTTTTTAATCTATGATTCTATAAAATACCTGACAGTTCTAGTCACTTCCTAAATCTAATCATTGTTTACAAAAACATGCAAAAAAATATAACCTTATTGATAAAAAGTATACGGTTTCTTTCATATTAACAACTGTAGCAATTTAGGTGCACTTGACGTTTGTAACTTTAGTTATAAATCAAATATTTTGATAATAATTGATATTAACAGATTAGAGATACTCTCACTTGATACTACACGTAAATATCACATTATAGAAAAACTTATATAACTGTCGCCCGCGAATCCGCGCGGAATTAACAAAACATAATTAGTAACCTATGTGTTCTTCCAGACTATGTTCTATATATATGCCAAATTTCATAGAGATCTTTTCAGCCGTTCTTGAGATATATTCAAACAAACATTCATCCAAACATTCGCATTTATAATATTAGTAAGTCTTATACGGTGGATGCATTATTATGTTTCGTTCTATCGATATTTATTAAACTTTTACGTTTAAAGTTAGAACTATAACTATATGATATGCTGTCTGTTATACAGTTGTGTTGTGTCTGTTCACATACAAAGAGTAACATGATAGTTGTATGAGGTTTGTATGTTTGTGTGAACCGGTCCCTGCAGGTGTCAGATTCGGACACGAATATCTAGCGGTTACACTGACCTCAACGTTAGACGAAACGATCGCTTGGTTTCAAAATTATGCTTTACTAGTCGCCCGCGACTCCGTCCGCCATTAATTAAAAAAATAGTAGCGTTAGTGTTCTTCCAGAGTATATGCTCTATCACTATGCCGAATTTCATCAGGATCCTTTGATTCGTTCTGAAGTTACCTTCTAGCATCCATCCATCAAAAAAATCGCATTTATAATATTAGTAAGATTAGTAAGTATGGATGGATTGTGTGAAAGAGGATATGCGTAAGAAGGGGGTAGGTTCAAATATGACGGCTCATAGAGATGTCTGGAGGACATACTGTGTCGACTCTCCGTGGAGACAAGGACAGGTTGATGATGATTAAGATATTAGTAAGATAGTAAGTATCATCATCTTAAAGGCTGGGAACGTATCTGCGGTTCCTCTAAGCGTCGATGAACACGTCGGTATTCCCGCTGTTCGTTTGCCTCCTAATTTTATTTTTAAAAAAAAGTTTGATTGTCTACGGCAACTTTTTTTTAAATCAAGATGGCAATAGACTTTAGTAGTGTTGAGGTATACGCAAATTGTAATATCAGACATTAAGCAAAACTCATTATAGAGTAGTGTATTTAGTACAGGGTCGTATTTCAACATAACACGTAATCGAGCGTCTGTTTTATTTGCTTTGCTTACTTATTGGAATACAAACGGTAGTTGATTCATTTTTTTTATATTATTTAGAACGTTTGACCTTGAAAGTGCGGATTATAATCTTACTAATATTAAAAATGCGAATGTTTGGATGAATGGATGGATATTTGTCTGAGGGTATCTTCACAACGCCTGCGTGGATATCACTGAAAATTGGCATAGGTAGAACCTGGAAGAACATATAGGATCGTAAGTTTTTTTTTAATTCCATGCGGACGGAGTCGCGGTTGATGGATAGTACTTAAAGTAAGAGTATTTGTGTCAATTATGATACATACTACAGTTTCTCAGTGAATAAATTAGCGTCACCTAAAGGGTTGATCTTAACTTACTGTAGATATTCGACTCAAGTTACGCCATCAATTGTTTCGTGGTACCCATCATCAACAACGTACTTTCGTTGCCTACCGTATTGAGTACAATGAACCATTAGATTGCAATCCAATGTACAATAAAGAGTGGCTTCATTACGATTTGCGTCACAACGTATGGAAATCGAGTTGTTTTCGTCACACGCACACATACAAACATAACCATGTGCGTACACTGACGAAAGTTATTACATCTGTGTGTTTAATATACTATACTAGAGAACAATATAATTCAGAATTGTGTTTGGGAGGTCTAGTAAAAGCAAAGCTCTGTGGTAACACATAAATCCAGATGTATTGATATTCTTCTATTTAAAATTGATTAAAAAGTGTTGCTTAACTCTATTTTGTCCAAAAGGAATAACAGTTTTGTGAATATTTCCACTTCACAATTTGTTGAAATCTAGCGCTCGTTTTCAAATAAGTTAGCGTTGTATTAAATAAAAAACCTTAAACATGCCCGCGTTCATTAGCTACCTTCCAGTCAAAATCCCTTCAAAATCGGTCCAGTCATACCGGAGATTACCCGGAACAAACGCAACCTCGTGGTCAGACAGACAGACGTTTTTTTTATTTATTTTTTGATAGTAAAATATTAGCAGATTTTTTTTGTAAATTTACTAATATTTTATTTACCATTCCAACTAAGCTCTAGGCTTGTGCTAGGATATGGTTTACGACAATAGTCGAATGGCGGGATTCGAACCCCCGACCTCGTGATCGGAAATCCGTACCCTTAACCATTAGGCTATTGACGCTTAAAAAAGATAAATAACAAAGAAAGTGTTACGTCATAGTATTAGACATGCGTGTAAATAAATATATAAGTTAGCCCTTAACTATCAGGGCTAGGCTAGACACTCCTAGACTATTTAACCGCGCCCTTCACTCAATGATATAAATAGTTATCGTAGCTCTATCAAATTAGACTGACCCATCTTTATATATATAATTCTTCTGTGAGTGTGTATGTCACTGAACTTCTCTCAAACGACTGGACTGATTTTGATGAAATTTTTTGTGAGTGTTCAAGGGGATCTGGGAATTGTTTAGATTCACAATTTTGTCCGCTGGACAATGTTTTTTAATTAATTTTTAATTTATTAGTAGTTGTTGATTTTGGAATGTTTTACATTGGATCCGACAGACGGCGCTACCATCGCAGTGTCAAATTGTCAGACAACGTCTGTCGGGTCCGCTAGTATGTTTATAAAACTTATTCATCGTTGACTTATTTATTAAGGAAGTTACTATTACTAATAACAATTTCACATACAATTGAATTAACATAACATATAGCTTTATTTACCTATTTTAAAAGTAATACATAGTTTAAAATATATAAAGCCAAGAAATTTCCAAAACATTTTCATGTTATTTTTAATTTAGGACTCTACATTGAAATTCTATAGAAAATTGACCCTTTTATGTTATTTACATTTTATTGTCTATATAAGCAAAAATGCGTATCAAAATAAAAAAAGGATCTTGACAGACAGACAGACAGACGGACAACAAAGTGAACCTATAAGAGTTCCTTTTACCCTATGAGGTACGGAACTCTAAAAACCTTATCATCGTAGGTTTTTTTTATGTTAGAAATATTTAAAAACTAGCTATCACCCGTGGCTCCCTCCACGCGGTATTAAAAAAAGTAGCCTATGTGTTCTTCCAGACTATTCCCGAATTCCAGCTAGATCCATGCAACCGTTCCGGAGATACTTTCTTACAAACATCCATCTATTCATCCATCTAAACTTTCGCATTTATATTATTAGTATGATATTTATATTTAAATAATGTTTTTCATACACTTAAACTTATGAGTGAACTGAGGGCCGCGTCCGCGAAATAATACCAGTACCACTCACCCTGATAAAGGGCCCCCGATGGGCTCGAAACTAGTCGGTGCCGCCACCGGACGAATATAAGTGAGTGTTTAGCCGTGTTTATATAAGTTTATTATAATGTCCCACGAAAGTTTGAATAACTAAACTTATCTTTTTAATTTTATCAGAACTAATAAATCTTATAGTGTGTTCACCTCTTTGCAATCCTGTTAAATATGGAATGTATACATACAAATATGTTTGTATATATGTTTGTGGTTTATTTGTAATCGATACGCATTCTACATTCTCTAGTGGGTATAACCGCAAGCCTTGCTAGTGCCAAATACTTGGCATAAAACCTTGCGTACTGATTTTATTTATATTAAGAATAAATAGAAATAATACTGCCTTGTGATTTTCTTCTACAATCTTCTATTCATAGTTACAATATTAAATCATAAAAAAATAATTTGTATTTCAATAATAGCGCTCGGCCGCGACTCCGTCCGCGCGAAATAAAAACATAATTAGTAGCCTATGTTCTTCCACTAAGTTTTGTATGCCAAATTTCATCGAAATCCGTTCAGTCGTTATGGAGATACTTACTAACAAACAAACATTCGGATTTATAATATTATTATAGATAGTAAAATTTTAATATTTTATCGTTATATTTCGGCCAATTGACACAAAACCAAACCAAATATTTACCTGATTGCATCGTCTATCTTTGTATTTTTTATTATTTTGTTTCCTGCCTGTATTAAGTTTTTATTAAATACTTTTTAGTACTCCTTAAAAACTTACTGGTTATATCAAGAATGATATTAAAAAAATCAATATCATCATATTGAATTAATTTATTATATTATTTTTATTATATTTAAATGTAATATTTAATATAGAGGATGATTTCTTTAGTGAAAGAAGGTCAGTCGATCCTGCAATACCGTTGCATACAGAATGTTCGAGAAAGTACGATTTCAACCTTGAACTCTTTTGTGGTCAATACATATTAGGAAAAAGTCAATAGTTCAGTCTTCAATTTGTCTTTAAATAAAAAGATTTTATTAGAAAAAAATAATAAAGATTGTTATTAAACTCATTTAAAATACAGAAAAAAAATGCAGATTTTTTGACGTTGTAAACCAACGTCAAGAAAGACGAAATAGCAAATAAAAAAAAATCGTCATATATTTATTTAACTTTACCCGTACTTAATTTATTTATATCATGTAAAAATAAAAAAATAAATTAACTGTAGGAAGAAAATCAGGAAAATGTGCCGGTGTATCGCAACACTAGCCTTATTAAAATGTCAACGTACATCCCCACACTAATCATTCTGACACTTGACTTGGTAATGAAATTATGTCTAAAAGTAGAAAGATTAAAAAACGATAGTGTAGTCATAGCTTTACTCGGCAGACAGACGCGTTGTGGGTCATCTCGAATTTACCAATTCAAATGCGATGCAACGGTACCCGACCAATACTTCGCAATATGTATGCATCTGTTGCGGTGATAAAAACATACTGAAATGGTATTTTAAGTCTATTAAAGCTGTAGGATATAATATTGTGATACTTTTTATGCATTTTTTAGATACTAATCTACTTCTAGCAACTACTATAACACTATAATAATTAACCAAAATTTAAAAAAAAAAAAAACAAATTTAAAAGTTATGAAAATTACAGTAAAAAATATAATAAGAATTGTTTCTTATCTATATATTTACAAGCAATCCAAAGGTTTAAATAACACCCTGTAGATTAATCTTGCTAATATTATAAATGCAAATATTTGGAAGGATGTTTGTTGAAAATTGGCACAGATTTTGAATTAAGTCTCGAAGAACATAAGGGTAATTATTTTTTTTAATTCCGTGCGGACGTAGTCGCGGGTAACAGTTATTATTTAATAAGTCTACGGATATGTATCCGTTAGTTAAAGTTACGTACATAAATAGAGCATGACAAGTGTAAGGTCGTTTGACGATAAAACACTAACATTGTCCTCTTTTCTAAACTTTACAACATCCTGTATCACACGTCCTAATATTCTCCTTTGATTCATGAATTTAAATGTTCTTGCTTCTAACTGTTAGGAAGAAAATCCGAAAATGTGCCAGTGTATTGACTCAACACTAGCCTTACTAAAATGTCGACGTTTGTGTTCCCTCACTATTCATTCTGACACTTGACTTTGTAACGAAAGCACGTCACTCGCGTCAAATGATTCTAATTAATACCGTCTAAAATTACTAATATTATTATATAATTGCGAATGTTTAGATGAATGGATGGATGGTTGAAGGTATCCCCAGTACGACTTAATGGATCTCGATGAATTTTGGCATACATACAGTCTTTCCCAAAGTGGGCGATAACGCCCCCTTGTGGACGCTGTCTCAAGTTGCGGGTTATAGTAAAAGTTTCGTTTAGAATTTTCCGTTATTATACATATAAGGGTCACAATAATTAATTAATTTAATTTGAAGTTATCGTCGTTTTTAAATATGTGAAAATATGAGGGCGCTAAAACATATTTATTCTCAAAGTGGGCAGTAGACAAAATAAGTTTGGGAACCACTGATATAGAACATAGTCTGGAACACATAGGCTACTAATTATGTTTTTTAATTCCATGCGGACAGAGTCGTGAGCGACAGCTAGTATTCTAATAAATCTGGAATTAAGTATCCGATAATTTTGCAAAAATGTGTTGTGTATACTCGCCTTTATAATCCTGACCTTTAGCTTATACACAGAGCACGTAACGACATATCTTGTTGACTTATGGAATTAGATTGAATAATAATTTTCCCCTTCACTTGTCCACGCAGCAAATCTTACTATCTTACTAATATTATAAATGCGAATGTTTAGATGGATGGATGTTTGTTTGAAAGTATCTCTAGAACAGTTTAACGGATCTCGCTGAAATTTAGCATAGATATAGAACATAGTCTGGAAGCACACATAAGCTATTTTAAGTTTTTTTTTTTTAATTTCGGTCGACAGTTTGTTATGAGTACAAATTGTATTATAGTCAGCAACTCCAAAAACATCTGTTCAAAAGATTTTGTAAAGAGAATCATGGCAAAATGTTTTTGTTTAACTGTTTAATTTGTGGAAACTTAAACACAACACATTGTATGTTAAAGATAACATAAAAGCTATCTATGGAACTTGTAGTAACCTACAAAAAACAGTGGCGCTAGTGTCGCGAGTTTTCTACTCCATCTGACATTATTATTATTATTAAAACATGAACAATTGTGAGTTTCTAAGACCAAAATCCCCGTTTAAAATATATTGTTATCTCTATTTTATCAAAGGTAATGAAAAGGATGATAATATGTTTTATACACAGATTTCAGAAACCGACGCTAATTCATATTGTTAACCTTTTTACTTGCTAGTAAAACTCAGGACCCATATCTCTACCCCAAACACAATAAAATACGGTAACTAAGCGTTAGTTGACATTATGTGACGTCATCGGTATTTTAATGTACACGTAACAATTCAAGTACGCGCCGTGAGAACATTCTTATAATGGTCGCTAAACGCTGATTTAGTACCGAGATTTACCATTCCAACGTCAGAGAGTAGACGGAGCGAACCGAAGTTAAAAAACAAACTTGTCTTTGGTTAGCCTAAATGATGTCCGTGTTCGTATTTTGTTATGTATAGTCTAATAGCTGTCGCCCGCGACTCCGTCCACGCAGTAATAAAAAAACTTAATTAGTAACCTATGTGTTCTTCCAGATTATGTTCTACATCTTTGCCAAATTTCAAGATAAGTTGAGCCATTTGGGACATACCTTCTAACAAACATCCATCCATCAGTCCATCCATCTTCGCATTTATAATATTAGTAAGATAAGTCTTTAAAATAGAAAGAGTTAAAGAATATTTTCTTAATTAATTAGAAAATTTTCGTAATTATTTAGAGCGCCATCTATTATTGAGAATTAGACTTACATAAGAAAAACACCAACTTGTTAGTATAGATGTCGCTTTAATGCTTTCGAAAAATCGAATCGAATCTTTACATATTAATAAAATTGGTGTGTCTGTTTGTAATATCGATAAAACGTCATATTTTGTACAAACATATAATGTAATAAAATAACTAGGTACTACAGTAATAATGTTTCGAGTTTTTAATTCAACGAAATAACATAACAGATAATCAGAAAAATATTCTCACATCTCGTCTCGTGATGAAATCTCGCAATTTGATTTGTGTTAAATTAAATTAAAAAAAGGTATGTACAAATTGTGAAATATCATCGTATCAAAATTCGACAGTTAAAAAAAAACTTTCACCTAATAATCCCTCCTAATTAAACAAAAGTGAAAATGTCTTGTTACGTAGTGTTAACAGCATACGCGTTTACGATTCGTTTACAAAGACGGATTAAATCATTACGTGTACTCTCTGGGTGTACGCGTGACTCGGAATAAATGCATATAGTACATAGTAATTCAAAAAGAAAACGCATTTGGCTCCTACAAAGAAAGTGGTAAAATTAACAATAGTAGAGCCCGCTTTAACATCTTGTTATCATCATCGAATTGTCCCGGCTCGCCCGGTGAAATACCACGACCATAGAGAAGACAGGCGTGAAGTGAAAGCAATTCCGCGTTCAGTTGTTAGATGAGGATAGGGATGACGATATGTTTTATACAGATATTTTGGCCTCAGAAACCAACGTTAAATGAGTCATAGCACCTAGTTTAATGCTAAATAATTCGGCACCACCTCATTAACAAAATGTAACAGTGAAAGCATTGGGAAATACAATTAGCTTGAACTTCATTACTAATCATACATTAACGCTGCGCGTGCGCATCGCATACTTGTTAACATTTAATTAAAATGCTTCAATTTCTACATAAAATTGCATTTATCTGAAAACTATCTAGGCGCTGTATCGGATTACGAACGAATGACAGTATAAATAAAATATAAAGCCGTTATATTGACTTTTGGAAGTCTATTTTTTGGTCTGTACTTTCAACTAATATGCCACGCTATGTTCTGACTTAAATATGCACTTTTCTAGGCATTTTTAGGATCGAGGTGATGATGCGTACATCTTTGGTTGAGACATTCTACATATATGGTTCATCATCAGCTCACTATAGGTCCCTACGGAGGGGGGAGTCTACCCTGAATCAAGGGTGACTAGGCCATAGTCAATCACGCTGGCCAAGTCCGGGTTGGTTGACTTCACACATATCTTTGAATTTCTCAGATATGTGTAGGTTGCATCACGATGTTTTCCTTCACCGTAAGAACGTCGGATAAATGTACATATGTAAATCGCAAATCGAAAAACACATTGGTACATGGCGGGATTCGAACCCAGGACTTGCAGATTGCAAGTTAAGTGCTTAACCCCTGAGCCACCGACGCTCTTTATTATATGGTTAGCGGCAAATATATATTCATAATACTTTCATTTTATATGTTTTGTATGTAGATATATATCATTATTTAGTATACAAATATTTTTATAAAGTCACAAAGTTTCTAACCTCAAATATTACGATTTCTTTCTTGTTTGTGTTACATTCCGTTAGTAAAACATGGTAACATTATGACTTACTTTGTGACGTCACGCGACCGACACAAGTCACGATCGTCCTCTATAATTGGACAATATATTTTAATACTAATGAGGACAAGACATATATTTTTATATGTCTATTTTGACATCTTACTTTTTACTAATATTATAAATGCGAATGTTTAGATGGATGGATTTGTAAGAAGGTATCTTCAGAACGGCTGAATCTTGCTGAAATATAGCATAGATGTAGAACATAATCTGAAAGAACATATACTAGTAATTAACTCATTTATTCCTGTGCAGAGTCGCGAGCGACATCTAGTGTTATATAAAGATTGAATGTGGATGTGTGAAAGAGGATTAGTGTAAGCAGGGAATCAATATATGACGGCAGATAGAGATGTATGAAAGAGGAGCATACTGCGCTGACCTTCTGTAGTAAAATAGGATTGTACTACTATAAATAGTCTTATTTAATTCATCTATTTATCTTTTATGTACTAACTTTAATATTGCATGTTCTATTTTGATTATTTCCGATCTTCACCGTAGTTATCCTAAAGCAACAAACTGTAAGTGTCAGTTACAACGCTAGGAATGTTTTCTTAGGCGCTGTTAATTCCGGTGTACATAAAAATAACTACGTCTAAGTGCGATAACTGGCGAGTGTTCCAATACCATTCGTTAGGGAACAGATGCTGACTAACTAGGGTGTCCATGATATTTCAAATTATTAGGACAAACATTTTAGTGTCCCAAACTTTCGAAGTTTATTAACCCGTGCTAAGGAATTAAATTTATTTTTACGTCCACATTTTAAACGAATGTATAAAACATTTTTAAAGTGATCCTTATTTAGTTTTATTTCATACTAGCTGTCGCCCAAGACTCCTTCCGCGCGAAATAAAAAACACATTATTAGTAACCAATGTGTTCTTCCAAAATATGTTCTACATCTATGTCGAATTTCAGCGAGATCCATATAGCCGTTCTAGAGATACCTTCTACCAAACATCAGTCCATCCATCCATCTAAACATCCGCTATTATAATATTAGTTATCAATAATTTTTATTTAATTTATTACAAAAAAAGTAAATATATTTTTTTTATTTTTTTAAATATAATTGTGGCAACCCTACATACGACGGGAAGTGGCTAATTAAGTGCACATTCATAGTGGGGATCAATGAGGCCGCGGCACCGCATGCCCACAGTTTGTGTTACCACAAATTTTGAGCGCACCAAAATGTGACGTGTTGACTTGTAACATCACATTTCGAACGAAAATCGATTCAAAATAATCTTACTAATATCGTAAATGCGAATGTTTGGATGGATGTTTCTTAGAAAATATCTCCAGTAGGGTCTCCAAGGATCTCGCTGAAATTTATCACAAATATAGAATATAGCCTGCAAGAATACATAGACTACTATATAAGTTTATTCTTTATTCCTCGCGGACGAAGTCGCGAGCAATAGCTAGTAGCTTAAAACGGAGACAATAAATCTATACCAATAAATATATTTATGACACTAAAGAGTGTCATTCTGATTAATTAACTACAGTAACATGATCCATCATGAGCCGTGTCCTGTATGTGTAAAAAAGGTGACCTCATCAACAAAGCGCTTTTTGATGTCATGTTATGTTTATTATAAAACGGTCATGGAATTAAATTTGCATCCCACTTAGAACTGAATAGTTTAACCAACTATCAGAATAGTTGTATTTTCATCATCATCAGCTTACTATACGTCCCCACCGAGGGGTTCGGAGCCTACCCTAAGTTAAGGGTGATTAGGCCATAGTCAACCACGCTGGCCAAGTGCGGGTTGGTTGACTTCACACATATCTTTGAATTACTTCTCAGATATGTGCAGGTTGCATCACGATGTTTTCCTTCACTATAAGAACGACGGATAAATGTACATATGTTAATCGGAAATCGAAAAACACATTGGTACATGCCGATTGCAAGATAAGTGCTAGACTCCTGAGCCACCGACGCTCTTTGTTGTAGTTTATTTCCTACAAATTTCACCGAAGTGAGTAGGTAATAGACGTCTTTGACTGTTATTTAAAACTAAATGTAGCAAAAAAAAAAAATACTGAGTAATGCGCAATAATACGAAACAAAATGCTACAATATGCTTAAAACGTGTGCGTAACAAATAAAGATATCAATTCATTGTTAAGACAAGCTTTTGTACTTAAAACTCCCTATTTGAAAATCATTCCCGTGACGTATTTTAAGCAGTTAAGAACCGTGTCTGGCAACCCCGCTGTGTTACCCAAAGACAAACGATCTGTCATTTATCTTTGTCAATAGATATTTGTCTTCAATTTACGACCAAAGCTTATTTACTTACCTTTTTTTCTTCAAATCATGACTTTGATATTAACATAATTTATCTTATTAATATTATAAACGCTCAAATTTTGATGGTGGATGAATTTTTGTTACTACGTAACTGCAAAACGGGTTAACAGATTTCGATGAAATTTGGCACAGATGTAGAATATAGTCTGGAAGAACAAACAGGCAACATACTTTTTACTGTTATTTTTTTAATTCGCGAAAAAGCTAGTTATTGCAATATAATTATGAAACCTAACCTAAAAAACGTGACAGAGACATTTTTGTATTCAAATTCTTCGGAAGTTTCACATTTAGTAGACAATCCTGTTTGGAAATATATCTTAAATTGTTATTTTGTGTAATAAAGATACTTAACAATTATACTTAACTAACTTTCGCAAGCGACTCGGTCCGCGTGGATATATAAAAAAAAACTTAATTAGTGTAGCCTATGTGTTCTTTCAGACTATGTTCTATAAGTATGCCAAATTTAATCGAGATCCTTTCAGCCGTTCTTCTTCAAACACCCATCCATCTATCCACTTCACATCCATCTAAACATTCGCATTTATATTATTAGTAAGTTAAATAAAAAGCAGCTCTTCAAGGCATAAATTCGAAAAAAAATTAACAAATAGTAACCTATGTCCGTCTCCTGGCTCTAAGCTACCTCCTTACCAATTTTCATTCGTATCGGTAGAGCCGTTATTGAGTTATAAATAGTGTAACTAACACGACTTTCTTTTATATATATATATAGATTTATAAGTTGTCGTTTAACGCTTTCTTATACTCCAAATTCCATATTCTCTATCAATACCAACCTTGTAACTTTTTGTAATGATGTAACACAATCTTGGTGATGTTTTTGTTCACCGTAGTTCCCGGTGGGTGGGTAAGAACAAGGCGATGCCTAGCCGAGCGTGCGATACAGTCAACTCCCACGGAAGTCTTCGACACAGTTAGCTGCGCTGTTATTGATGTATTACAACATGCAAACTTTATGCCGGCTCGGAGTTAACTACGCTTGCATACCTCGTTTAGATTTACAGAGGACGACAAATTCTATTTATACTAAATACTTTGTCTTACTTGAAGTGATATTGTAAAATAAGCTGATGTATGATAGAGCGTCTAAATATAAAAATATGGGAATTGGAAGTTTGTTGTCAGTTTGTCTTTGTGCTCTAGAATTTCTCGTACAAAATTGCTAGCAGCCGTAAAGTTTGAATACCACTATACTATAATGTTACGCCGTTTGATTTTATTAGTAGAAGTGATTCAAGTGATATTGTTTTTTTTAAGCGAAAGAGGTGTGCCATGATCGCGTAAAATGAAAATCTGTTCTCTCTGTAGTTTAACAAGATGACATCCGTAAGTAATAGTAAAGACAAATCAAAGTTTAATCTATCTTTAACTTTAGTTTTCCATAAAATCATGACAATTGTTTGCATGATCTAAAGATGGGAACAAATAGCGAATGGTTACTATATTTTTAAACTCAGACACATACTTATTAGTATTTTTTAAACTATACAGGATCTTAAAACTTCCAAAGCCTAATTTCCGAACAACCTGTATACATTTATCAGAGATAAAAGGCAATTATTTTTAAGATCAAAAACTTCGCGGTTTCACCTACAAAATTTTACCTTAGCTACGGTGTATTTAATTATGGGAACTTTGACTTCAAACACAGCGTTAGAGGTTATGTAAGAAAGAGTAAGTTATAATGTTAGAGTGAGATGGTAAGAGTTCAACGACCAACGACTTAAGACCTGTCCCACCGACCCGGTAGACCAATAAAACAAAGTTGTATAGTTTAGTTTCGTAAGACCTAATGTACCCAAATAATGACCATGTCTTAATTCATAAGAGAACTAACTCTTATCTGTAAACTAGCAACCGCCAGCGACTCCGTCCGCGTTTAAGTAAAAAAAAACTAGTAACCTATGTGTTCTCCCAGACTATGTTCTACATTTTAGCCATGATGGATGGATGTTTGTTAGAAGGTATCTTCAGAACGGCTTCATAAAACTTGCTGAAATTTAGTACAGACGTAGAATATTTTCTGGAAGAACACATAAGCTTGGTACATGGGGGGATTCGAACCCAGAACCTGCAGATTGCAAGTCAAGTGCTTGACCCCTGAGCTAGTTATAAATATTTGTATTATATTTTTAGTTATTCCGCTTATATTTGTACCACAAGTAAATTTTTCAAAGTCAACCTCTTTTAAATGCAAGTTCCGCGTCTCAGATTAAAATATCGATGATTTAATTATCAAGATATACTCGTATGAATGAAGTATGTGATAGTATCATAAGTACTGTGGGTTTCTATTGTTAAAATAGTGTAAAAACATAATGACGTCTCTCTTATTATCTTTGAAAAAGAAAAGGACAACCACACACAGAAGACAGGCGTGAACTGGAAGCAATTTAGCGTTTCGTCTGATGAGTGTGCGTCCCGGAGGCCTAATTTAGTTCTCTTTCCTTTCCCACCCTTTTTCTTATAAGGAATGGATGGGAAGCGGAAGTGGACTTTCCGGATGAGTGGATGCATGGAAATGTTTTCTTTCTGTGCATCCTCTTCTCCGTCGATTAAAGGTAGATACGCATATGCATTTGCGTATGTCTATGGGCAACTGTCATTTATTTCAGCGATATCAGGTGACCGCTCGCTCGTTTGCCACCTTATGATAAAAAAATACATACATTTTCTTGGTTACCAAACTTTTTAGTATAAAGTTATGAACAATCTTTACTCTGTGATTTTTAAAGACCAGGTAGTACATGAAATAATAATATTATTCAAATATGTAACTATCCCATTGTGTTTTGAAAAAAAGAAGGCAATTTAATAAACATACAGCCTGGACCAGTTTAAAACTCCTAACAATGGCTCGGGTGAAGCATTTCCATAATAATATATGGTGTTTAGTCAACATCGCAATTGTTATGAGAACGTTTTTAATGAATGTACCGAAAAAATAATAAAATAAAGATTATTTCCGTTTATAGTGCATACCATCAGCTCACTTTACGTCCTACGGCTCGGAACCTACCCTAAATTAAGTGACTAGGCCATCAACCACGCTGGCGGAGAACGGGTTGACATATATCTTTGAATTTCTTTGCAGATAGCAAATATATTTCACAGAAAATGAAATTAAAATCTAGTTACTATCTTACAAATATAATGCGCAAGTTTAGATGGATGGATGTTTGAAGATATCCCCAGAACGGCCAAAGAAATTTCGCTAAAAGGAAAAATAGTTTGGATGAATACATAGGCTACTAATTATTTTTTTTAAATCCGTGCGGACGGTGTCTCCGGCGAGAGCTAGTCATTTATAACTTTTCATATATCGTTCTACAAAAGTTTAATATTTTCTTTATGTTGTTGCAGGTAAGCAAACAGGTTTGGTCCAGTTAATACCGCATCTCAAAGCTTGAGGTTAAAGGAGGAAGTCAATCGAATAAATTACTGGCATGTAAAGGAAACATCGGGATATCAAGACAAGAATGTGTTTATAGACGTACGTTACAAGATGGTTCAGTTCAACAGAACTGAGGTAATCGAGACAATTATTGGCCACTGTTCTTTGTTTTTTTTACTTTAAATATACATATAGATATCAAATTTTTACATAGAAATTATGTACATACCATCTAGAAAATTAACTTTTATATAGATATGTGTTTTTTTTTTTAAATTCTGAAGTCAATTGTGGTTTCCTTGTTTGTTAATTACTAAGGTTTCATAAGACTTGTAGCATTCCGAATCTAAGTCCCGATTGGTGGCAACTATCGAGTTACTCAGTTAAAAGCAATAAACAACAAGCTTATATAATGTATGTCAAATCCAGATTGTACTACATATAATTATTAACTCGGTTACAATAATGAAACAAAATTACAAGTCGTCGTTCGTAGATGTAGGAAATGTATATCAATTACTAACTGTCGCCCGCGACTCCGTCCGCGTGGATATATAAAAAAAATTTAATATATATATAAGTTAAATAAAAAGCAGCTCTTCAAGGCATAAATTCTAAAAAAAAGAATAAATAGTATCCTATGTCCGTCTCCTGGCTCTAATTTTCAACCATATCTGTTAAGCCGTTCATGAGTTATAAATAGTGTAACTAACACGACTTTTATATATATATAGATTAATATTCATAAACACTATGGTTATTATTAGTTATATGCGAATAGTTAGATGGATGTATTTTTTTTATTTTTAGGGTTCCGTACCTCGGAAGTAAAAAAACGGAACCCTTATAGATTACTTTGTTGTCTGTCCGTCTGCCTGTCACCTTTTATTCAAAAACGCGTGAAGGTATCAAGCTGGAATTTATTTTATTTTGAATAAGCTAACGTTTGACCACGATCCCACATAATTAAGGTATCTCCGAAACGGCACAACGGATCATAATTAAATTTGGCACAAATGTAGAAAAGTCTGGAAGAACACAAAGTGTACTTATAAGGGCTTTTTTAATTCCTCGTGGATGGTGTCACGGGAGACAGCTAGTATAGTATACTCTACAAAATTGAAGCTTATAAAAACCAAAAAATAATAGTTTTAAATAATTATAAATCGTTTATTTAGGCAACAAAAGATTAAATTACATAATAGTATTACGCTTGGTTCCTAAACTAGGTTCTAGAACCGTATTATAGGAGCCAGGACTTTCGTCTTGGTGCTATAGTTAAAATATATTATATAAAAATGATTATAAATTGATTATTATAATTAATAAGACAGGTGTTTGGATCATGTTTTAAAATTCAAACTGTCAGTATGACCTGTATCCGATATTAAATAAATTTATTCATCTATAGACAACGTTATATAATATCCGAATGTTTTGATTTATATAATATATTACATAATAATAGGAAGTGTAAATAAAAATACAGAATATTTACGATAAGATTAAATATCTACATTAATGCATGCATAATGTTTGACTCGTTTGCCAATACTTTCTATTTCAATTGTCAATTTAGTGACGTTTCGAGTGTTGCCATATAAAATGATAAAATTATTACCCAAAATGTCCTCTAAATACGTTTTTTTAATTCTTTAGCGTAGTTATTATGGCGTCTGTTAATTCATACTATTTTGTTAATACAATATTTTAAATTAATTGGTTACATATATACAGTAACAAGTTTCAGTAAACCTTTTAAAGTGATTTAAATCAATGTTAAGAAAGTAATAAAAAAGAAAGAGACATAAACCTTTAAATTTACATTTAACCCTTAATTCGACGAAATGTTTTGTAGCAAAAAAACTGTTCAGTAGAATAGAATAGAAGTAGAAATAAGGGTTAAATGTTAATTTAAAAGGTTATGTCTCTTATTTTTATTACTTTCTTAATATGGATTTAAATCAGTTTAAAAAGTTTACTGAAACTTATTATTGTATATATTACTAGCTGTCACCCGCAACTCTGTCCGCGCGGGACGAAAAATAACATATTTTGTGGCCTATGAGTTCTTGCAGACTTAATTCTATATGTATGCCATATTTCATCGCGATCCGTTCAGCCGTTTTGGACATACCTTCATACAAACATCCATCCATCTAAACATTAACATTTATATTATTAGTAAAATTTAAACAATTGATTATATTAGCATCAATAGCCTAATGGTTAAGGGTACGGATTTCCGATCACGAGGTCGGGGGTTCGAATCCCGCCTTTCGACTATTGTCGTAAACCATATCCTAGCACAAGCCTAGAGCTTAGTCGGAATGGTTAAAGAAATATTAGTAAATTTACAAAAAAAATCTGCTAATATTTTAAATAAAAAAAAAATACGATTCCTAATAGTGCTTGAGGGATAGGTGTGAATTACTAATGCGAGTGAAACTTATATCAGTAAGATCTTTGAGAGAGTGTACTGTTTGATATTTATTTATTTGCCTTTAACCGGCTCAACGAATTTAATTAGTTTTCTCTACGGATAAAGACTGAATAGAAACATTTAATGCTACACTATTCATCACATAAATATATACAGTTTTATCTATCTTCATATATATATATCGTAATATTATAAATGCGAAAGTTTAAATGGATGGATGTTTGTTAGAATGTATACCCGGAGCGACTTAATAAATCTTCATGAAATTTGGCACAAACGTAAAACATAGCACAGAACACACATTGTTTTTTTTTAAATTCCGAACGGAGTTGTGGTTGACAACTATATGAATACAAAAGAGTAATCATATAATGTTTTTCTGTGTTTCGTTTCTGCGAGGTTGGTACAGACACATATTGTTATCTCAGTTTAATTAAAGAGAATAAGAGGGACAACCATATTTCGAATGCAACAACTCAGTGCTCTTTATGGTTAAAAACAGACAAAATTAAAGAGTACATAAAAATGCTACTAAATTACATTTTTAAAATCATATAACTTTTTTTATTTATTTAAAGAATAACATAATAGAGACATAATGGACGTTACTTTATATTTTTTAGTGGTACGTTTTTAAATAACATTTTTAAGGCCGGCGCAGAGAAAGTTTTGACATCATTCTTACGTCAGTTTATCGCGGGCCTTGAGTGTGACGAATTGAACGTTTACTGACCATCTTTATTTTGACAATGACAAAAAGACAAACTCTACCTTTTAATGTTGCTATCAAACACAAAACAATTCACGATAAATACATAACATAACCTAAAAAAATTGACAGTGAAATCTTAGATAATCTGTAAATTAGGGTAACCTAAAATTTCACGTAACAGTAATTAAAATTAGATATTAGATTTGTTATTAAAATATCTGTTTTATGTTTAGACTAACTGTGAATTAAAAACTGAATTAGTAACCTATGTGTTCTTCCAGACTATATTCTATATCTATTTCAAATTTCAGCAAGATCCATGCAGCCGTTTTGGAAATACCTTTTAAAAATCAGTCCATCCATCGAAACATTCACTAATTTACATTATTTCCGGGTAAACTACGTACTTATATCCTCCTATTAAATGCTTATTATAATACTTAACAGTATTTTTATAAGCTATAAAGTCTTTTATAATACTTGATATGGATAAACAGCGATAAAAAGATTTCCTGATCAATATGTACTACTTGACTATGCTCCTTGAAAACGTGAATCAATCACATTCGTCATTACGAATGAGAAAGTGAGTCATGTTTGAAATGGCGCCAAATGATTTCTACATTATTAACTGATTCATAGACTATGTGGTTCATGAATTTTTCTTCTCAGAATGTTACTGGACAACTATAAATAGAAAATATTTACGATTGTAGTGTCGGTGGATCAGTAACCCTTGAATTACCAGTCAACCTGCAGGTCCTGTGTTCAAATGCCGATATGTACCATGTTTTACGACGTTAATTTTATTTTATCCGGCGTTCTTACGGTGAAGAAAAACATCTTGATGCAACTTGCACAGATGTGCAAAGATATATGTGAAGTCAACCCGCACTGGGCCAGCGTGTTTACTATGAGCTAGTCACTAACTTAGGGTAGATTCCGACCCCCTCTGTGGGGTTGTATGGTGAGCTGATGATAATGATTTACGATTTTCACCAAAATTACAATAAATCAACTAAACGTTGACTTAACTAAAGTTCTGATTTAGGTAAGGTTTAGTAGTTTTGAAGTCTTTTTAATGCAAACAAACAAACAAATCTTTATAAGTATAGATGTCGTCTGATTGATGAAATGTTTTTTTTTTTGACAACTAGAATATGTATTTTTTAACCTATATTTTAATTTAGTTTTTATTATAATTCTATTAAATCCGTGCGCAATATATATTAACACGGAAACGGAAGTGTAGTATAAAGTGTTTGATGCGTGCTTTACGTAATTTCCACTCGAATAGAATTCATAACCTTTGAAAAAAGGCCGACGTTCCGGTTACATAGTCAATAAGTTATAAAATATTTAGAACAGATTTGTATAACGGTTATTTTTGTTGATTTCTATGCTAATGTTTATTGGATAAATTTTAATTAGAAACTTCTACATTGTTTTTTTTTATCTTTTTATTACCGTGCCGGTATTTTTCTTTTTTTTAAAGTAAAATGAAAATGGTTGAGCACTAAAGGAAATTGCATAATTGCGGTATACACATAATTATCACCCTTATTCGATGTATCTTTGTTTTTGGGACATCCTGTACATACAGAAATAAACGGTTGTATCTTTTGATTGGGTTGGCTTAGAAGTTTTTATTTCACAGCACCTAGCGACCGCAGACCTGAACATTTTATATAAATTCCAGCTTGATACCTTCACGCGTTTTTGAGAAAAAGCGCCTTGACAGACGGACGGAAGGACAACAAAGTAATATAAGGGTTCCGTTTTTTCCTATGAAGTACAGAACCCTAAAAAGAAAGAAAATTAAGTTGTAACTATTTTTTTTAAATGTCTGGCAGCGCACGATCTTTTCTCATTAGCGAGTGGTAATATGGATCCAGATAGAGCTATATCTTTGAGTAGTATACATAGAGATTGAAATAGCTACGACAATATTATTATATTTCACCGAAAACACATAGTCTTGCGCCAGTATCCGGGTTTCCAGTTAACTCCACTCTCTACTCTAAAGCTAAACACTAAATTTAACGCGGCAGGTGCTTGACCCCGCGACCAATATCGCACGTGCACAATAACGACATAACAAACCTCATTATTAAGGATTTCCGCATAAAAATGGGTCAGTACTGGCCATTTAAATCGACATAAAAAGTAAGTAATGTTTTGGTTATTTAACTGTCATTTGTCATCAAACCATCTTATTCCCGCCATATTCTAATATCACAATTATTCAGTAACAATATACTAAATATAAAATATATAATATAATTTAGATACCAAAAGTTGTTAAAAGTAATTTTAAATTTTTTCTTTTAATATTTACTCTACTTATTTTCAAATATTTTAATTTATAACCTCAAAACCTATTAAATCTGAGAAAGGTGCATGTTTTCGCTGTCTACATTTTAGCATTGAGTTTCTCGAAGGTTCCGTTAAGCCTTTGTAAGTTTGTAACACGATACACAATAACTTCTAACAATAAACTCATATTTGATACTTCCTTTAACACCAAATAATTTAAATTGTCAACCTTGTGATCATGGTCATCAGACAAAAGAGATTGGTTTATCTAGTTTTTTTTTTAATTAAACCATTTTTTAGTTAAGTGACTCCTTAAAACGTATCAAGAATATGTTCCCTTAAAATTATACGATAACAAGATGACATTTTTTTCTATTACCAAATATGTAATGAATTCCATTTTTCAATTATATGTTTAAATTAGTCGAAATTCATTCCTGGCTGTATATAATAACTCATATACCACTAATGTTATCTGTGCCCATTCCGTCTGTGCGTGTGTGAAGACTTTTTTGACATATCGGAAGCGCGCGGGAAAAAATAACTCGCTCCAACTTCACTAATGAAGATAAAAAGTACGTTCTCGATCTTTGCGGTGTTTGGATGTTAACAACATAAATCTGGCTTGAGAAATGCACTGTTATGTAGAAAATAGTGCATCAAATAATCAAATTTTATGTTTTTTTGTTGATGTTGTTTTGCTGTTTATTTTATGTCAAACGTAAGCGCCAAATAATATTTTTTCAACCATAGACAAATTTTATTTTCCACTATTTCTAACCTATACCAGTTTAACTTAAATATCGTCAAAATGTAACATAATTCCAGTGGTTTTAATTTTAGCAAATCATCTAGATTCTTTTTGGTATTTTTTTAATAATAAATATAGCAATAAGGACATAAATATCATCACTTTCACCCTTCAGTTTAGTTTAAAAAGACATGTCAAACATTATGGTTCAACAACTCCATCATGACTGCGTTATGTTTTTACTCTTTTCCGCTCGTTGCTCACAAAGCACATTGCTGCTAATGATCAAAAGCAAAAAATGACGAAAGCGAAATCACATTACACGCGCTTCTGAGCCCGGCTTAACGGTGTCCCAACCCACATATGGTCGCAGACAAAACTGTAATGTAAAAAAAAAGTACTAATTACAAAGGCACACACGAACGAGCAACCATCGTGCACAAATGTTTTCATTATACAAAACGATTTGTTTTATCAATAAGTAACTGTTATAATTTTTAACGGCTTTTTTACCTAGTTATAGTTACAATTATTTTATTACTACTTTATAGCATAAAAGAAATTTTCTTTTTATATCTTCATTGAAATAATTCCATAATAGAAAAAAAAATCTTAAGAAAACCTTAATACTGAAATAGTATAAATAAAAAAAATAAAACACGTCGTTGGTAATTTCTTTACTGCCTTTGTCCTCTAGAAAAAAAAAGTTAACCTCTTTCCTCAACGAACTCGTTAGTCGTCATTGACTTGCCGGCATAAAAAAACAAATGTCATCCATGCCTATTAAGACAAACTCATCCCTTCGCGAAACCGTTTTAAATACCACAAGTTGTAGAAAGTAATAGAGAGAATTAGTTGCGAGGGTCATTCACATTGGATCGCAATTGAAAGATTGATGATTACGTACGAAGGGTCCCCGCGGCGCGACAAATTGTCGGTTAACCCGTGAACCTTATGATTGAAAGTTAATTCCGTTTAAACTGGACAATAGCTTTGCGTTTCTTTACGATAACATCTTTAAAGTTAATAACTATTGGTACACAATCATTAATAAACCTTTTTGTAACTCTGCTAAAGAAAAGAACCACTAAATTAACCATTTCGATGAACCTATCCGCTTAAACTAATTTTTACTCGTCTATAAAAAATAAATTCCAGCTTGATGCTTGATCTTCACACGTTTTTGGTAAAAAGCGTCTTGACAGACGGACGGACAAGAATCCTATAAGGGTTCCCTTTTTTTCCTATGAGGTACGGAACCCTACAAAAAGAAAAAGTAGATTTATTTCAAAAACAAAAATGACCATTCTAGAATCTTCATTTTGTCTTTGTTACATACTGTATTTTTGTATTTTTTGTTTTCATGAAATAAGTAAAGATTCAAACCGGGTTATTGAACCAAGTTAAATTTTAAGCTAAACATCTAACAAGTGCACTTAGTATTCACCCACGCAAACTGAAGTGCGAAGGCTTCAAGGTAAATAGCAGCTTTAAAAAAAAAAAAAAACAAAGTGATCCTATAAGGGTTCCGTTTTATTCCTATGAGGTACGGAACCCTAAAAAATACAACCCTAAAAAATACAAATACAAACGAAAATAACCTAAATATCTATATTAAAACATAAAGATAACTTTGTTTTACAAACAATATGAAATGGATTAATTTTAACAAGTATTTCGACAATTGAAAGTCAACTGTCAATTCCAACAAGCTACGAAAAATATCCAAACATTTCTGAAGCATGTTTCCATTGCCTCTATTGTGATAATGAGTGTGTGTTCAATTGTAATTAGACATTGCAGTACAATTTGCCTTTTAAGCCCAAGGTCCCTGCAATAGTGAATTACCAGTCCAGCGTAAAAAACGCTCAAATATACTTTAGTAAGTACGCATTAAATTACCTTTCAAATATTCGTTGTCACTTACCACTGACACTTATTCATGGATAGGCTATAAACCATGATATTATGTGCCTATTTCATTTTGACGTTGACCGTTGCTGTAGTCTGTGGTTGTTAGCGACTCAAAATTTTGTAGAACGGACAAATAGTGAAAAGGTCATGAAGGTGTGAAATTTCGGTGATTTTAGCAAACACACACTGGTTTATATCTCTGTGTAACAATAACTTGCCCATTGCATGTGTAGACTGCCAGTAAATAACAATATAAAAAAGATCATTAAGTAAATTTTTTGAATTATTTACGTTTAGTACTATTACGTCACACGAAAGAGAAGGAAAACATAAGAGAGATAGAGACAGACATAAGTATTAATGTCTATTATTCTTTGTTCGAAAAGTCTTTTTTTTACTTTTTTTATTTTGATTTTATTTTGAAGTAAATTCTAGAATGATCAAAAACATCATATCAAACCGTTACATCGTTAACAAAAGATTATAATCTGCAACATGTGGCAATAAAACAAAACAAGGCAAAGGAAGTTGCAAGCGGCGGCCACACGAAACAAATACCCAGCGACCATAGACACGGACGAAACACGATACGCGTGACGTTAAAAACACAACTCTGTGCTCTATGGTGACCGGTTTTTGTTACCAGGAACAGACATGTGAATTTTTTAAATGAAAAAGCTCTAATGATGCTTTACATTATCTTCAAACCCTTACTTCCATACAAATAACGTGGCCACTAATAAGGCATTGTATTCGAACTCTTTATAAACATTCTGGTTTCTCGGAATTTAAATAAATATTTAACATTTTGAATGTTGGGAAAAATTTCAAGTATTTGTTGGTCATAGGGGACAGTAGTTTTATAATTCTTGCGAATTTATACAAAAAAAAACTGGAAATATTATTTAAACTTACAAAAAACATGTCTATTAAATGCATAACTCTGCAATACACACAATCTTTTTACCCTGTAAAGAAGAATTTTAAAAAGTAAACACATGGAACTAAATTTTAGACTTCCTAAAGTAACACAAATCAATTTCCTGTTATTAAAATTATTTTATTTGCCCTATATATTGGAATGTATTACATCTGGTAACATTATTAAGTTAACGTGCAGTAAAACTCTTCAGTTTTACGACGACCCGTTATTCAGGTCGAGCTGTATCGATGATTATAAACCTGAGTTATGTTCTCATTGTTGCTCTGTGTACGGCACAGATTAATAAACTTTCAGATGTTAACACAGATAAGTAAGATTTTTCATCAGGAAGAAATTACGACGAGTATTAAAATAAAACGATCCACGCCCCTTTACACATAAAAAAATTGGTACGACTTCCTTTAAAATCATAAGCAGATCTTTCTATTGTTTTCGAGTGCCAAAATCGCTACGATGATATTCTAATAATCTTGTTATCTTCTCTCTCTCTCCCTAGCTTGCATCCCACAAGGTGGTGGGGTCAGCTTTCCCAATCCGTCTCTTCCACTTCTTTCTGTCCATGACATCTTCTTCTGAGACTCGGCACCCACTTTTGTCTTTTATTACTACATCTTTCCATCTCGTTTTGGGTCTGCCTAATAATCTTGTTATCTTATTTAGAAAATTATAAGCAGGCATCTCATGCCAGATGTGAACGCATAAAAATTTCTTCAACTCCAAATGCACTCGAATAACTCGGACAGAAATACATTGTAGTTGCTTTCATAAATAACGTATACAAGATATAATTTGACTAGTTTCCGGTATAGATTTTTTCCAATTTATTAAATCGTAATCATACTTCTTACTAATATTATAAATGCGGTTGTTTTAATGAATGTTAACAAGGTATCTCGAGAACGAATCAACGGATCTTTTTGAAATATTGACATACATATAGAACATAATCTGAAAGAACACATAGACTACTAATTAAGTTTTCCTTTAATTCCGTACGGACGGAGTCGTGGACGACAGCTAGGATTTCTATAAAATTAATTCCTAACCTGAACTTAACACTTTTGTATCGATATTCAACATTTGAAATTAAAAATCAAAACAGTTTTAACAAAATTAGTTTAACAATAATAATGTCATGGTAAACAAATTGAGGACAATTTAGTTAGTGTTTAAAAAATAAAAACATGCTTAGTAAACATTCAACAAACAAAAAGCAACAAAGTAACCTTTATACTTATTGGACACAGCTTCACAGTTCTGCAGCCATTCATAAAGGAGGAAAAGAGACAGAAGTTGTTGAGAGAAAACGTATGCGAGACAGAGAGAGATAGTGAGGGAGATTGCATTCCAGACAGCGCCTGAGCGCACTGTTCGGTTGCCCGTGGTTTTAGTGTTACTATTTTATGTATTTTTGCCTATAATTTAAGCTATATTACTTAAAATAAAAAATAAAACATTATTTAAAATAAATTAATTAACTACAATTTAATAAGCAAAAATTACACAATCTAAATCTGTGTCAAAAATGTTTACTTTTAGCTTCCTTTAAAAATAATTTTTACACTAAAGATTTAGATCTGTTCATAAATAGATTTGCAATCATTCTATTTTTTTATAATTTGAGATGAGCTTCTTTATGAAATGAAATAAATAATTCATATTTTAAAAATGGGCAAAGTGAGAGTTAGTAATATGGCACAATAATATTTACTTGAGGGCAACACTGACCGCTTCGCGAGCCTCTCACTAGTTTTACGCCGTGCGCGGGCTCGGACGTGCGTTGTGTTTTCTCACTCAATAAAAACTTTATCTCGTCGTAACTTCGTAAATACTTTCGATAGTTATGTCAACAAAATTTCTCTTATAGTGTTAATATTTAAACACTTAAGTGTTTATTAGTGTTCCCCCTTTGTGAAGGTGTTTCGTGTTTTTGTAAAATTGTGATTTAAGTGTGTCCAAGAAGGAACGCCGAGGGTACTTTCACTGGACTGAAAGTTTATAAAAAATCATTCGGAGAACTTCTGCATTAAGGACTTAAAGGAATACTAAATATATAAAGGTAAATATTTACATTTTAAATGACAACAGTAACAATCAAATCTCATTCTAAGCAAGTGTTATTGAGAAAGATATCACGTTAAATGTTGCGCCGAAATAAAAAGAATAAAACGACTGGGTTATATGCTGATTACCTTTAAAGATAAATTAATATTAACCATGAAATATTCTGCAAATATATTAAGTAGCATTAAAAATCTTCCTAAATCCTTCAAACTTTTGTACCATAGGAATTCTAATCGTGTCAATTATTTTAAAGGTTACACTGAACATTAGAACCCGAGAATTGCGTTAACACGTTTGTGTTAACAAAATTTAACTAGAGAATTTACTACTTATTCTCTTTACTTCCAAATATTTAATTAAAATGATAACTCGCTTTTAAGAAGATTTTTTACGAATTAGTGCGGAAATCACGTGAAAGTTTTTCTTCGTCAAAATAAATCCTACTAACGTACCATATTGTCTTATCTTCGCAAACATAATATCTGATCTTGTCATCTTGCAGATAAAACACGTTTTGTGTCAAATACGTCACACAACGTGCAATATAAATAAAGTCACAGACTACTTATTATGATTGTGTTTATTTTGATTACATTTAAATCATAGAAAATTTAAAAGTTCTTAGTAAAACACAACATACAAAATGATTTTGTCGTTCCGTCTCCTAAGATCTAGTGGCGCAACAGGGCCCCCTTCGAGACAGTAATTAGGTTAATGGGAAATCTTATTTCTAACTAAAAATTAAATTTAAAAATGTGTCCTTTTCGAAAAGATAGGTAAATGTAGTTAGGTAAATTTATAGAACAGAATTTGCATGTTTTATTTTATTCTGATTACTTACTTTGATCATATTTGTAGAAAAAATACATCTTTGGTGTTGTGGCTTAAGTATTAAAATAAATTAAATTGCTAATACATAATATTTTTTTTAAAGAAAACATCACTGATTTGTTTTAATTATTTTAATTCATATACAAAGCTATCCTTCTTCGTAGAAAACCTATTTGCCATAAATAAAGTAGATTAGGCTGATTTCTTACGCCTTATTAATAAAAAAAAACTGTGGTAATTAAAAACAAAAGAATCCAAAAGAAAATTATCATTAGCGTTATGAGTCATTTGACGATAATTGTCGTTAAATAATCGTATGTCACACACAACTACGTAATTTCTTGTATAACCTATAAAAAAAAAGATAAGTACCACACTTGACAGGTTTGAAAAAGGCAATAGAAGATAATTTCGAGTGTATTTTTATCACGCACGCCATGGGAAGCGGCGCATGTGGTGAGAAATGGCGCGAAAACCAACGCAACGGGCACGCATTGACAGATGTTTCCGTATACCATAGATAATTTTAACTCCACAGAGTAAATTACTCAGAGTTGTTATTTTTTTTTACTTTTTTATAGAAAGTAATCTAAATTTTGTTTTTGAACACAGAAAATACAATTTTTGATTGCAATTGCCTGTGTCGTCATACACAATTATCATATTTGATGAGTTGATTGTATATAATATTTTTCCTGTCATTATATTTTTAAGAATTTTAATATTTTTTTATTGTATGAATGAGAAATGAACTCTTAATATAGATATTTACTCTTTAAAATTTATTAATCCATATTTTATCTTTTAAAATATGAATGAATGATAATTCCCTATAACTCATTTTGTATATGACTGTACCAACGTTCGTAATAAAACAGCTTTTATGCTTACGTTATAATTAGTGTTAGATAACGATGTTATAACTAGTTGACGATTAGCTGTTAACGATTCATTAATATTCCGTTTTTTAAACAACTGTCAAATAAATCAATTTATATTTTTGTTATTTAAGAATCATAGACATAATCTACATATTTCTTATTATAAGTTACCTAAGGTTATTAAATAACAGTGTATCCGATAGACAAATCTATACTAATATTATAAACCAGAAGAGTTTATTTATTTAAACATGCTAATCTCAGGAACTGCTGGTCCGATTTAAAAAAAAAATTGTTGGTTAGTCCATTTATAGAGGAAGGCTTTAGGCTATGTAACATTACGCTGCGACCAATAGTTTTTTTTTTAATTTCGCGCGGACGGCATCGTGGCCGACAGTTAGATAAAAATATTTTATAATCTATAAATATTGTTTTTATGTTGGTAAGGATAAAAAAACTTAAAAAACGTTTGCGTGCTATTAAACAGTTTCTAATCAACCCAGTAAATGTTTCTCCGACATGCAACATTTGTACAAATGTTGGTATATTTGCCAAACAAATGGCAACACGTGCTACTCAGATATTTTATCTCATACGTGCTTCTCAAAGTTTAGAGTACTGTTGTGTAACCGTGGAATTCCATTGCTGTGATGCCTGGTTTACATTATGCCAGTACAGTAAGATAGTAGCCGTTCTTAATATTCAAAATATTGAACAAGCGTTACCGTTAGGGTTACCAGGTCGCCAAACCTAATAGCCGGAGATCTTATATTCCACCAGCCACTTGTTTGTGAATTATAAAAGTTTACAAAATCCGGACAACCCGGACACGTAATGAAAAAGCCTACCTATGTCCGGCTTTATCCGGACGCCTGGCTTATCCTTTACTGGTATACCTAAATCCAAAATTAATAATAACTATATTAGTTAATAGTCACCATTAAATATTTTTTTATCTATAACAGAGTTACTACCGTTTGAAATATTTATGACCATTAGAATCATTAAAAGGGCGGTTTATATCGTAAAACATGCCACGGGAAATAACTCAATTGAAACGGGAAGTACATAAATGACGTCGTTAAACTACACACATCAAAACAAAAGGTCAGTTAACTCTGGTAAAAATAGTTTATTGTACCACAGTTAAATATAACTCTGGTAGATTTGGTTACTTCTAAGACGAAGAAACCACTAGTGTTTCGACGATGAACACAGAAAGAAGATACATACACGAGCAAGTATAGCCGTAATGGCAAAGCAACCGTTGCTCACTCACAGAAATAAGATTTTTCCTTTTCCCATGCGTCCCTTCCTCTATAAAATCTTCTTCCCCTTCTTATCCTTTACATATAATAATATTTATACTTTAAATTGACCTATAAATGTTGCCAACTTAAAGGTAAAATTGGTTTCAATGAGAAGGAAAATTTAGGTTAAAATTGCTAAATGTTTGTCCTGTTTGGATTCATTAGATTTCTAGTGAATTACTATATTCATAAAATATACTTATTGAATGTTTGTCTGACTTATATTACTCTAAAACTGTGCATATAGTTTTATGTTAAATACCATTTCTAAAAGGAAACTCAGTTCTAAACGTCTTGAGTTATTCGTAGACTAATGTTTGCATATTAACTTTATCTTTTACTAATTAGGTTAAATACACTATTAATAATCTGTTACATAAACTTAGCGTTACTTTGATGTTATTAATAGATATTATAAATACTTAAACATGAACGCAACGGCCTCTGCGAGTCTGTCTCCTTTTTGCGCGGCAACACCATAGACAATATTTGCTCTATGTTTAGCAATATGGAGTTGCCATGCTAAAAATGAAATTTGAAAGAGATATACGCTATTTTGTTACTAATTGGCTTATGTCATTCGTGATTCGATTATCAATGTTTAATGATATCCAAGTACACGCGGTAGATTATCGTTTTTATAATATTTTCTTGTGTTTTTAATAAATTTCGAACACATTTTTGATGTAGAGAAAATTTTAGTGCATTTAGTGGTTTAAAATGTGGTTGCCGTTAATAAAATGGACGTATCCAAGGGATACGGTATGTATATTTAATTGTTAAAAAAAGTATTATAGTTGAAAAAAAATATATTATTATTAATTAATTATTTATTAATATTATAAAACTAACATAGACAATTATAAATAAAATAACATTTTACATTGTAAATAATCTTAATTTGTAAATTGTCGTAAAAATACTAATTTTAATTATTGTGAAATTATTTAAAAAAAAATCAATAAAAATGTGCTTTTTTCTTGACCAATGGCGGCAATCGTAAGTTGCCAGTTTCATTTTTAAGGAAATTAAAAATATTATTGAGTAAGTTCTATATAGTGTTTACTGGCACAATTTTTATTATAATATAATGAGAATGAGTTCACCTATATACCATTGTCATTTTTACGATATCTGAGTTTTAAGTAAACATTTCATGATAGCGTATCGAATGATAAAAATACCTAAAACCAAGCACTTTCATTTCCGATAAGATCGATATGATATCCCTGATTGTTAAAGAATGCGTTGTTACACTGAGAATTACTAATGGGTACTCAGGCAGTCCCTTAGTGCAGATTTACCATACATGCCAGCGTTAAGTTACTAATATTATAAAGCTGAACGGTTTGTATTTTTGTATTATATGTAACGAATAAAATCAAAAACTACTGTGCGGATTTCATAAATTCTTTACCATTTAAAATTTTAACTATTTTTTTTTAAATTCCGCCTAAATGAACCGGGCAATAAGAAGTTTTATAGTAAATTAAATAACAGTTTTATTAAGACTAAACGTTTATGTACCGTTTTTCAATGTTTTCTAGCCGTAGATTGCAGAGACCAAATGCCCAGTTTAAAACATATAACGTTTAAATATATATGTTTTATACTGAGATTTTGATCTCAGAAACCCACGGTAAATGATATAGTAAACAAGTTTTACAATCGTAAGCGAATTTTTAAATGTATGCATGGTTGTTTCTTAGTAGGTATCTCTAGAACGGCTCAACGGATCTCGTTGATATTTAACATAGCTGTACAGCAAAGTTTGGAAGAACAAATAGGCTACTTATTAGGAGTCGCGGGCAACAACTAGTATATCAATAGTCTTAAATATTAAACGTTTTTATCCGCAGTTAAACCCGTTACGAGTATATAAAACCACTCACGTAGTAACAATTACCAGCATGACCCTGTACAGTATAATCTCTAATTATCATAGACCGTTCACTGTGGCCATGTGAACCAAAATCAATAGGCTATGGAACCTGTTTGATGTACCGTTATTGGTTACGCTACGTACCATGGCCAGTGAAGATATCTTCAATTTATAAAGTTCTCAGATTACTGCCACATACACTCCGGTTATTGATTACTAAGGCAGACACTTAGTGAAGATTTATTATACTAAATCGACTGTAAGAGATGGCATTTGGTGACTGAGTGTGGCAGCAAGTTATTTTGGGGTATTAAAGAAGTCCCCTAGCGTTGGTTTATCTTCTTAAATCTACTTTAATGAACATAATAATATTTAATGTAATAGTGACAAGCGAACGTCGTTACGATGTTGCGTGAGTGCATCTTTTTTTTTAAACTAGGGATGTTACCAAAAAAATCGAACGTAAAACATCGATTTCTAATGATTCGAGTAGCATGTTCTTGATTCATTCATTGCAATCGATGTTTTTAAACAGAAACGTCACTATAAAACTAAAACTTATGTCAAAATAACAATACTATAGTGGCACTTTAAATTAAAGAGTTGCTTGACAGTTTTCTTACTTCATAAACTATTTTTTATTATGGATATATTCTAGAAGCATACAGAATTTAGTAGGTAATAAGAATAAAGGTGAAGAAGTCAATAAATAAGCATAAGTAATGCGGAATTGCGTTGAAGTTGTTCCGCGCAATGCGGTGAAAGCGGACGCAACAAATTTAACGCCAATTCTAAAGTTATTCTGGAATTGATTATTCGATTAAAAGAACGATTTTTAATCGTTTAAGTCTGTTCATAATCAAAAAAATTGTATTTAATTCTTAAATACAAATGCTTTAAAATATATTACAGCACTCCGATTGCTTGAATCATTGATACAAGTTCCTAGCGTCAGAATTTCTATCTTATTACGATGTGAGGGCCTTTAAAATAATATAATAGGCATTTTATTAAGCTCCCGATAGCTTAAGCATTTTTAATGCCTATTACCATCTATTGGCCACTTAAGGGGGATCGTGATCAAACGTTTATTTCATCACTGAAAAGAAAATATTGCCGCGGACTGCATAAAGCTGCCCGTGTCTAGTGAGCCTTAATTCGTGTAAACTTAATCAGGTTTCTTTAACAAAGTGTAAGGATTCAGTCTTGAATGTCTTCATTGTCTAATAGTGGATTGAATTTGATGGGGTGGATATTTCATTAAGGGTTTCCGAGAAATATATTTGACTAGCTTTCGTCCGCGACTCCGTCTGCGAGGAATTAAAAAAATAATAACTGGTAGTCTATGTGTTCTTCCAGATTATGTTCTGGAGATCTCTTCAAACAAACATCCATCCATCTAAACATTCGCATTTATAATATTAGTAATATAAACACATTTTTTCAAACAAAATAGTGAATTAAAAAAACATTTAGTGTAGAATTAAGATGTTTGATTAACTTTATAACCACTATAACTTCACCAGGGTGTTTGGTTCATTTCTTTACCAATTCTTGTAATAAAAATACCTAACCTATATCGCTCTCTATCGTACTAATATGCTCATGAGTGAGCTGAGGGCCGCGTCCGCGAAATAATACCAGTACCACTCATCCTGATGAAGGGCCCCCGATCGGCTCGAAACTAGTCGGTGCCGCCACCGGACTAATATACGTGAGTGTTTAGCCGTGTTTATATATCACTTTAGTATAATGTCTCACGAAAGTTTGAATAATTTAAACGCTCTCTGTACGTTTGTGTTTTGTACAATGTAAATAAACGTATGCGTAGTTTAAAAATGAATTAAGTTTTGTTTACGTTAACCGTAAACAAGAATACTTTTGCCCATTCTCTGACCATAAAGTAGAGCAATTTAAAAAGTAAATGTCAATGTAAATTCACATTCCTCTGCCGCAGGTGATAGACAATGTGACCCGCATATTTTGATAGAAATGGCGGCTTAAAGATCAATAATGCTACCGGCTTTCAATGGATATTTATTTTTTGTTTATTAAGTTAAAAAACTAGTTGATATTTGTAACTGAATAAATAAAAATACATATTTAAATTTCGTTACCTAGTTTGTTTTACTATTCCAGCATGAAATCTTTATTTAATTTACTTTACTGTCAAAACTTGATAGTTTTATGAGTAGCCTTAGTCAAGTATTTTCTTTTTGTACAAACCCCTCTTCAAATGTCTATGGTCAAATAATTAATATATATTTGCTGTCGCTCGCGACTCTGTCTGTGCGTAATTAAAATAATAAACGAATTTTTCTCACCTTTTGAAACAATCCCGAGACCTCTACGAACATAACAAGACCAAGATAAGATGTGTTCAATAGTTCTCGAGTCTTAGACTAACGAACAGCAATAGATTTTATATATATAGATTTCTCGAACTTAATTTATAATCAAATCTTAATTGTATTTATCAAAAGCTTACAAAAACCACTTCTAAACAAGGATACATTTATATCGAATCTAAGAGAATCAATACAAGTGAGTTGACATTTAAATCAGCTTATATAATCCTTAGTCATACAATCTGACTCATACAAACACCTTAAACTGCGAATCTGTGGGCTGTTTTGTAGCTATTCTGATGTTGCCATGTACAATTAATAATTAAATTAATTATGCTCTGGTAAGCTTATGGTATTTATTGGTATATCAGCTACTGCCCACGAGTCCGTCAGAATTAAAAAAAAATTGTCTATGTGTTCTTGCAGACTATGTTCTATATTTACGCCAAATTACATCGAGATCCATTGACTGTAGCTACCTTCTAACAAGCGTACATCCATCCAAACATTCGCATTTGTAATACTAGTAAGATTTCAACTTACGTAAATAACTATAGTACGAGTTACTCTATTGTTTACTTTTTTTATTTTAGAAAAAGTGTAGTTTAGGCTTGTCAATTTTGGCGCGAAATTTTATAGTAAATGTGTACGTACGTACATAATTAATTGACGGAAAATTTAAAAAAAATTAAACCAGTTTTTTTAATCTATTTTTTGAATACAATGTATAACTCAAATATTTATTTTTTCTTTTACAATAATAAACAAAACTATGTAACCTCGTATGTAGTAAAGGTCAATTGACTCATGACTCGACGAGTGCAATGTTAATTGATGTACAAATAAAGGTGTTTGAAAAGTTGCCACACCTGCAACACTTTTTACTTCATAGAAAACATAACGAGGAATTTTCCAAACGGCCGAACATGGCAACACTTAGAAAAACAAACTGGTTTCGGAATCTAGACTAGAATCTGCCGAGTCCGTGATGTTTATTTTCACTTACCGCTTTCACATATCACTACATTTTTTTCTAAGTTAATTAAGAAAGTCATTGCTATTATATTTTTAATGCAAACAATATCTCTCCGTCCACGCGTTTAAAAAACATAATTAGTAGCCTATGTGTTCTATCAGACTATGTTCTATATGTATGCCAAATTTCATCGAGATCCGTTCAGCCGTACTGGAGATACATTCAAACAAACATCCATCCAAACATTCGCATTTATATCAGTATGATAGCATGATTTTAATGAAAAAATCATTCACGGATTCTTTTGATGGCTTTTATTTATTCTTTCATTGTGTTCAGTTTTTGTCCCTTATCGTATTATTCTCTTTGAAATTTGAGCGATGTTTTCATACATATGGTGGACATAATTTTTTTTACTTTAATATAGCAAAGCGCTCTTTGTGCGTAAGTCTCAGACAATTTCAAATTCTTTCGTTAAAAATATATATTCAAAAGATAACATTAAGTTTACGATATAAAATGTTAGAAAAATTGTTGAATAAATTAGAAAACGTTAGTTAAACTTGTATCTCGTACGATAAAAATATTCCCTTAAAAGTATGAGTTGCCTTGCTTTGCTTTTCTCCTCACACACGTATTTAGAAAGTGAGTTAATTTAAATTACTATATTAACGTAATGTAGTTAATTTTGCTCTCGGAAATCATACGGAGGTCCGAAACGTACGGTCCCTTTCACAATTTGCAGATTAGGTAAGATTGGCCAATACAAACCGGTACACCAGTAGATAGGGCTGCCATCTATCACGTTTCACTAGAATTTTGGAGTCGCAAGGGTAGGACATATCTGTCTTTGGGTCGGATTGTGATGGAAAGAATCCGTTCGGATGGAATGAAGACAATGGGAAAGAAGTTACTGTAGGTTATTTTATAGAAGTCAAGGAGAAGGAAGTCAAATTGACATGTAAATGATTGTCGTTTTTTCCGTTTACTTTTATTGCACAGCCCTATATTGAATCCGGTCTGAACTGGTTCTAAATAAACGTAGTAGGAAGCGGTCATCGTACGATGCCGGTAGTCAAAGAAATGCGGGTGGAAATTGCGTTGTCCTGGCGAATGGAGACTTCCTTTCGCTGATTTTCTCAGCCTCTTATAAATTGATAGACATGCTAAATGATTCCGGAATTTGCTTTAATAGCTTTAATGCTTTAGACAGCTGAAAGAAAATATACTGACAATGTTCTAAGGGCGACAATACATGACCAACTTGTCCTTGTCTCTGCTGAGGATTGGAACAGTATGTACCCCCTATGTATGTAGATTTCACCCCCTTCTTACGGATATCTTTCACACAATTTGTTTGTTGTTCCTCTACCTTTATAGCCATACTAAGTACGACAATTAGGCTTCATAAAAACAGACTACTTGGCAATGTTTAGATGGATAAATTGGAACTACGGAACGGCTGAACGGATCTCCATGAAAGTTGGCATTGATATAGAACATAGTCTGGAAGAACACATACGCTACTAATTTTATAATTAGTCAGTGTACAAAGTATAATTGTCACATGAACGCAATTAAATATCGTATATTTATAAGATATGACGCATTACAGTTAATGTAAATTGAGTCACCACTGTGTAATTACTAATTTGAATAAATTACTACGACTAGACATAGGTCATTTATACGTTTTATACCAAAAGTTTACAATTTACAATACTTTATTTAAATATGACTGTCCAATTTAGTAATCTTACTAATATAATAAATGCGAATTTTTAGATGGATGTTTGTTTGAAAGTGTCTCCAGTACGGCTGCACGGATTTCGCTGTATATTCACATAGACGGAGTTGCGTTCGACAGCTACATCATAAGTGAAGAATATTTTTCCGGTACACATTTCTTTTGAATTAGCTAGAATTCTCTACAGACATCATATTCTCAGCTCAATATTCATTAGCAACTCATATCTTTACGCGGTTTTCCTTAATGCATTCTTATTCTTATTTTGTCTTTCTTCAACTTATATTTTGAACAAAAAAACGTCCAAAAAATTGTTTTACGTCTGATGACAGGGTCAATTTTTATTGCGTTTAACCTTAAGTTTTGTGAAACGCAGAGAACAAGGCTAAATAGCGTGCATTTTTTAAATAAAAAAAGTAGCGAAACTAATTTTGTTTTTATTTATTAACACAATTGTAAATAACTAAATACGAATGTAAAGTCATAATATAGTGGACGAATATAAAATAATTTAATAATGGACTAGCTGTAACTCGCGACTCCGTCCGCTCGGAATTAAAAAAGTTAAAATTAGTCTATGTGTTCTTCCAGACTATGTTCTACATCTATGCCAAATTTCAGTAAGTTCTATGCAGCTGTTCTGGAGATACCTTCAAACAAACATCCATCCAAACATTCGCATTTATAATATTAGTAAGAATCATAGTATTAACCATGAGAAAGAAAGAAATTACCATGTAATTGGTACCTACAGTCAAAGAAGTGGCCCTTTCCTACTGTAATATTATTATAATGAGTTATTTAACATGTGTTAATATCATTAAAATACTTATAAGTGCTTCAAGAAAGTTTTTATAAGGCTTCTGTTTATTTTATTAGTTAAAATGTTACTTACTAATATTATAAATACGAATGTTTCGATGGATAGATGAATGGATGTTTGCTTAAAAGTCTCCAAAACGGCTGCATGGATCTTGATTAAATTTGGCACAGATGTAGAGCATAATTGGAAGATCATATAGTTTCATTATTAAGGTTTTTTTGATTCCGCACGGAGGGAGTCGCGGGCGACAGATAGTATTATACCTAATTGAGAAAGTTTAGAGGTATCTCCAGAATGACTCAACTGATCTCGATGAAATTAGCCACAGATGTATGTGTAAGTCTGGAAGAACAAATAGGCTACTTAGTTTTCTTTAAATCGGACGGAGTCGCGGGCTAAAGCTGGTAATAAATAGTGTTTTTTATTTAAATGTTAAAACATTAATATCGTACATAGTTCAGCATTGCTATACTGTTTTAAATGAAAGTTTGACACAAAAGTTCAATGACCGTTTTAAATACGTTTATCCGGTTATCAGACAAATCATATCTAATCTTTTTTTAAGTAAAACAAAGTTATAAATGATCGGAACAAAAAAAAAACAACAATTTTGTGGTCAGGAACTAATTTTTTTAATTTGTATAAAATTATATATTTAACGATTGAATTCAGTGAACATAGTAAACTCTAATATTATAAATGCGAATGTTTGGATGTATGGATGGATATTTCTTAGAATGTATCTGCAGAACGGCTGGGAACTCGCTAAAATTTGGCATAGAACATAAACTGAAAGAACACATAGACTATTAAGTTTTTTTTATTGCGACGCGGACGTAGTCGCGGGCGGTAGCTGATATAAAATAACAAACTGGTTTTTTAACCTTAAAATATACTGCGTGGTCGTATAAGATATATCCTGAGACGATGTCTTTAGTGAGTCCTCGGATGATCTCATCTCGATTATGTCATTAACAATATCGCTGAATCTATTTAACAACTAATATGGAAAACTAGTTTGAGATCTGTAATTAAGATAATTTAGAACACCTGATATAATATTAGGCAATAGGCTTAACTTATCGTAGATTTCTGAGTCCGAAATCTATGAATGAAACATATCGTCAACGCTGTCTTTATCGGGATCTTAGTCTCGGAAACCAATGGTAAGACTACTACAAACATTACAGCAAGCAAACTTTTCAAAACGGGTAAATAATTTGACATTGCACGTTGTGACATTGATTTCTAAAAAGGATATTTGGGTACGACATAACTTGTTCTGAAATCAATTTAGAGAGAGAATGATAAGTTAAACAGTGGTAGAGCCCGCTTTAACATCTTCGCACGAATCGGCCCGGCTCGCCCGGTGAAATACCACGTCCACACAGAAGACAGGCGTCAAGTGGAAGCAATTCCGCGTACAGTCTGATGAGTGTGCGTCCCGAAGCCTAATTTAGTCCTCTTTCCCTTCCCACCCTTTATAAGGAAAGGATGGGAAGTGGAAGTGGACTTTCCAGATGAGATGCATGGAATAGAAAAATATTTTCTTTCTGTGCATCCTCTCCTTCGTAGATTAAAGGTAGGCAACGCATATGCAATTGCGTATGTCTATGGGCAACGGTCACTTCGCTATTTCAGCGATTTCAGGTAGCCGCTCGCTCGTTTGCCACCTTTTGATATAAAATAAAAGTTTTGTACAGATGTGGCAGTGGAAACTTAATAGTAGAAACTTAGTTTAAAAAAATCGTAACTAGTTTCATATCCTGTCTATAATATTACCATAAATCTAAATCCGTATATATAAAGTCAATCACCTTTGTCAGTCTGTTAGTGGTTGCTATCAAATGCCGTGTCTACGAATGTGTACCGTTACATTCCTCAAACGAAACCAGCTCCGATTGTCTCGCAAACGTATTTTTATATATCTATTAAGAAATAAAACTATTATTTTTAAACTACTCTTATACAAAAGTTTACCCCTACTAATTACTATTCGAATTAACGCGGAACCAACGTATATGTAACATACATATAATTAGCTCCTCATTTATTATTGTTTAAATGAGACCCTTAGTGTAGATTTAACATGAGTTATCTTCTACTTAAGTGTCCGCTAAGCATGTCTATAGAGGCTAGTCATAATATTTATTTACCTTAGCATTAGAATCTAGGATATGAGTTGGCATTTCACAGTTATACGACTTTCGCGCAAATTCCTGCCCTTTAAGAAATTACTTCTTGAATTAAATGTTGCTTGTTATACAATATTTGCAGAGTATAAAATCTGTTTACATTAGTCACGACATACAAAAACTAACGCCCATTACCCAGAGGGGTAGGCAGAGATAATACATAGACTAAATAGAAATAATACAATTGACCATGTCAAATGGAAATTTAAAAATAAGACCAATTTCTTATGAAATATTGAAAGAAGTTCCAATTTCAAATAATACCATTAACAAATAAAAGTAAAATAAAAAAAACAATGGATATAATAAGCAATAAGTAGACCAAATGTATGCAATATTTTCTTTACCTAGTGAACTACACATAACAATGCTCACAGATGGCAGCACTAGTGATGTACACAAACATTATTGTCGACTACATTTCACCTCGACACAACTATTTCCAGCTGATGGTGTAATGACGCCGATAATCTCATTAGTGATGTCGCTGACAATATCGATTCTACTAGTTTAAAAAAAATAACTTTTTAAATTTCATAAAGTTATAAATACTGTTAAATTATAGTTAATGACAATTTATGTTTATGTATATATATATTAATTTTATTATACAATTCTTTACATAACAAATTAAATATCGGTTAAACAGTAGTACTAAAAACCCACAGGGTTTAGATGTACTTACTGGTCGCTTATTAATTTATAAGATCAGCAAATTAACAAATACAGACTTTATTAACCATTTCAAAATTATATTAAACAAAAAGAACAGAGATTAAACGGTTTTTTCAGACCATAATAGAAAGACAAAAAAAGCGAGACAAAAAATAGATGTATAAAACGATTAAGTCGCAATAAATATAAGTTGTTTATTTAAAAGTGCCTATTTCATAATTCTTTTACATTTTTCTGGTTTCTTAACGATTTGGTCAAGTACGGCGCTTACCAGATCGTAGAGCAGCTGCGGCAGGAGATACTCCCAAGTTCACATACCATAGGCATTATTATAAGTCAGTAATTTATATGAGAAAAAGAATAACAAAAGAAGCACAAACACAACAATTGAAATGAATTCGGCAGAGGAAGAGAGCCTTTGGAAGGGGAAACATTTTCATTTTGTGCATCGCTTTGCTATTTCGGCAAATCCAGGTGGAGGCTTACTGGTTTAACTTATAAAGAAACTACTAAGATGCACAAATACATATAAGCCTATTGTTTCTTGTGAGTTTACCTGAGTCACATATTTATCAAACGTTAATAGTAACAAAGTATTAAAAAGAGGCGATATATTGTAATCAATTTCCGCGAACATGATATATCGTCCCATCACTATTGAACAAAACACCATACATTCCATTCAATACTCTTACAATGCGCACGCGCAGTCTTTATAATTCGGCTCAGTTCAACACAGCTGCTACTAATATTATTTATCCTTGTAACCATAACGGGAATATTAACTAAGTTAATTAAATAAATTATATGTAATGTAGGCCAAGGGTAGTCAATAATCCCAGATATTTAATCTTACTAATATTATAAATCAGAATGTTTGCTTGTATGTCTATTACTAGGTATCTCCAGAACGACTTAAGGATCTTGCTGATATTTGGCATAGATGTAGAACATAGAATGGATGGAAACATAAACTATTTCTTTTTAATTTCGCGCCGACGTTGTCGCATAAGCTAGTTATATATAACCATTGTTTTTTTTTATAATTTGTTAAAAATGTCAAAAAAGTTTTAATAACATCACCAGCTTCAACAAACTAAACCTAGTAGTCTCAGAGTTACTGAGGAATGGCCTCTGAGAGGCTCCAAAATAGTCGGTACAACCACCAAACTACGCGTGACTTCAGCCATTAATATTTAGCTTACGAAAGCTAATTAATAGCTTGTAATTAAACACGGATACAGGACATACGAACGTTAATTATAATTTATATATTGATTCCTATAAAACCAATGACAGTGATATGTTTCCATCGAATGCGGATGCAATGTTCGACCTCGTGCGAACAAAGACTACCACAGGCTTTGTGTTGAACAGAACTGTGACATTATAACCATAAGGTTGAACACTTACTGCCACTCAGAATCGTTAACGGTTTCTTAAACAGTAACTTGGAGTACAATTATCTTACTACTTCAAATATAATGCAATCATGTTGACTATAAAGCGACTGTGTGTTCAGTTATTCTTTGATGAAACCTAATTTACTGATGGTTTCTGTGCCCAATCTGTTATTATTCT